>NC_045796.1:66411586-66722836 GCF_009873245.2 Balaenoptera musculus | reverse complement strand
ATCCAATCTCAGTGAATGAACGATGTGAATCCCAAAAGACAATTCGAAGAAGACTTTTGCTGCCACTTAACTGAGACTGTCAACATTTGAGCTTCAGGGAACATTCTCACAACTCCGTTTCCCTGTTCAACTCAATTAGTTCCATATTATCAAAGCATTCCTAATAATATTATCTATAAGATAAGGTTAGTCATAGATATTTATTAGAGCTTACTAAGTGTCAGGCTCTGTCCTTTGTATTCACATAAATTACTTTATTGAATCCTCTTAGTCTTTGAGTGAATTTCAGTTATTATCTTTAAAGAAATAAGTTTAAGAAGTTTTAAGGAATATGTCCAAGATCACAAATCTAGGTAGTGATGGAACCAAGATAGGAATCTGTGTGTCAGATTCTCCTTTCTCCCCCACATTGTTCTATATAAATATTTCCATCGTATCATTCAATTTATTCCAAAGTGCATCAGGGAATATGTTGGAAAATATATAAGATGTAGTTACGCCCATAAAAACACCACCAACAAAAACTTTGACTAATGTTTTGGTATCATCTGTCTCTTCAGAAAAGCTTACCCCCAGATTACATTTAATTTAACCATGTAAGATGAAAAAAGGATAGGAATGCTCTAATTATAATGGTTTTTCACTTTCTCTTATTCCTTCACGCTCCCTCTGCTTGTGTGAGCATTGCTATGGTTGTGCATTTTCCACCAGAAGCCATGAGTGAACTGAATACTCAAGCATGGATCTGGAATTAAGACGACTTTCCCTTCATTATTGCAAAAGAAGGTGCTTTAGCTGTGAAATGGATATATAAATTCTTCTCAAGAACCGATCAGAAAAAAGGCAGTGTAAATCTTTCTTAAGTAAGGGATAATTGTTTTTTCTTCATCGTGTTTCTTAAATCCATTTCCTTTTTATCTTTTCCATGACCACCACCATAAGTTTGAAGTCTTGTCTGTTGTCCAGATTATTTCACTGCCTCTTAATTGGTCTTCCATCTTTAGGCTTCCTTCAGTATTTTAAACAGTTTATCATGCCACCCCGTCTCCCCAGATTTTCATGAGTCCTTATTATCTTCTCCTGGAGGGTAAAGGCTTTTAACATTTATTTTCCTCTCCAGACAGACAACACAAGAGAATTTCCATGCTTGTCCTTGTAAACATATTTTTTAAATTAAGATATGAATAAATGAATGAGTGAATAAAGTGTCTTACATGGTACAAAGATCACATATCAATTGCACATTTTACTTAATGGCACTTTTACATTTTTAAAATACTGTCCTGACTAATTTGAGGGAATCAGTCCAAATCTCCCTAGTGGATAAAATTTGAATTCTTGATGTATTTTCATGATATGTGGGCACTGTCATTACCTGCAACTGTGAGAGTCACATACCACGAGCACATTTGTGGACTTTTAAAACTATGTCCACAAATCTTTGGTAATAATCCCTTCTAAAAGGGGAGCCTAATTCACCTCCTTTCCCGAGTACATTGGACTTGGTGATGTTCTCCTGTTCTAATGAATAGAATATGGTGAAAGTGACTGGGTGATTTCTAAGGATGGAACGAAAAAGGCACTGTAGTTTTCTCCTTCCTCTCTCTCCTGGTTCACTCAGCTTGGGAAAAGCCAGCTGCCATGTCATGAGGACACTCAAACAGCCCCCTATAGAGAGAACCATGCAGTGGGAAACTGAGATCTCCAGGTAACAGCCGGTGAGGAACAGAGACCACCTGACAACATCCTTGTGAGTGAGTTTGGAAGCAGATTTTCCAGTGTTGCGCAAGCCTTTAGATGACTGCAACCCCAGCCAACACCTTCACTGCAAAGTCACGAGAGATCCTAAAACAGAGCCATCCAGCTAAGCTGCTCCTGCTTTTTAAACCAGGGACATAATAAGAAAATGAATGTTTACTGTTTTAAGCCATTACATTTTGGAGTCATTTGTTACATAACAATAGACAATATTGCACTCGGGGTAGATTTTATTTTAAAATGGGAGTGTGGGAATATAAGGAATATTATCAGAAATAATTGATCTTGTATCCTCTCTATTTTTCTTCTACATGTAGAAATTAATAGCCATTATGTCAAGAACATAGCAACACTTTCCATGGTGTATTTGGAGTGCAAAGTTAGAAAATGCACCTCAGAATTAACATTATCAGCATTCTTACAAAATAATATTAAAAATAAACTCTTTGATAATAATATTTTCGTATTTGATGACTTTTATTAAGCCATGGAATAATATATCCCAGCTCTTAGGGACTCAGAGACTATAACATTCTGTTTGCCACACATACTCTGCTTATGGTATTTTCCTTCTTTCTTTCCTATATTTTTATAAAATTAACTATGTATTCCAAATTACTTATTCATTGTGGATTACATTTTCACAAACAAAACATATGTTTTGGTAGTGCATATGGGGTTGTATAGAATAGCTGTTTGATTATTATTGCGGTTGTTTTGCAAAGCGCGTATTCAAGCTCAAAAGCTGCCCCTTTGTTCCTTTTTAAAATTAAGCTTAAATTAGATGTTATATTTTATTTTATATTGTACCAGGTAATGACAAAACAATTTCTTAGAATGTGGAAATATTTTTATAACTACCACAATAACTTTGTAAAGAGTGAGTAAAGCCATAAAATAAGATGAACTCTTCAGTCAACGTGCTGTTCTATGTGTTTATTTATAGAAATAGGTATCAATTGTGGGCCCATATTACAAATACTTTTTGCCAGAATAATAAAACAAAATAACTAAGCTTTTTTTTAGAAAGGATGCAAATAAAAGGATTTTTATATCCTTTTCCAAAGCTCATTAAATAGAACAGAGATTTTTTTTTTCATTCTTATTTTAGACAATTGCATTTATTCACCATCCTCTTACAGAAATGTGAATCTAACCAATAATATTCAAAAAAGAAAACTAATCAGTCTTATGGAGAGAGACAGCTTTGTCATTCTCCACTTCCATATCTACATTAGTTTGGTTTTAATTTGGTGTGGTTCTTCCATTTATCCAGGAACTGAGGCTTGCAATTTTTTGTTTTTTTAACTTGTGAGGGAATTCTAAATATGTTTGCATGGCAAATAGAGGAATTGCAAGTTGTGTAGAGCAAGAAAAACCTCAACTATGGTAAAACTCCATCCTGTGTGCTGTAGGGTGACTATATACACATTTGTTTTATTGTTTTTAATTTGCATATCTTCTGTCTGTCCTTAAATTAGATGTGGGATCTTAATAATTTCACTTGAAACTCAAAGCCCAGATTTTGCTGTGTGAGGAAGTTTCTGAATAAGACATCAAGTTTCCAGCCATCAGAGAATAATTTATTGATACTTGTCAAAAGGAAGTATCAGTCTAACAGAAATGAAGACAAAAGGAATGCCTGATGAATTTTCTTTGAAGTGCCTTTTATAAAAGTCCTTGGTAATACATATTGATGAACTCCAAATTGTCTTGCCTGAAGGGAAAAGAAAGTAGACTGCTTTACACTGTCTTATAAATATTCATCAAAAGAACAAGACTTATGTTTCCAGGCGTGAGGTGAATGATTACGGTTGTATGATTGCCTTGGAATCTGGATAATTAGTAAAACAGCCGTTGACAGAGAATTTTAAACTTGGTATCTTGCCGGCACTTCATTTGGAGTCAGAGTTAAAGCTTCCTATACCAAAGGGAAGCAGTTTTTAGAGGGTGATGGATTGATACTATCAAGTTCTAGCCATCAGTTGCTTCCATCGTTGGCTTATTTATTTGTTTAGCTGAAAATTAAAACAAAAATAATTGGTTTTGTTTTTCTTCACTTTTGTTTTATTTATTGCTTGGTAATTCATTTTGGTCTAATGAAACAGTACCACTTTCTGATTTGCTGGATCTGTGTCTTAATTACAACCCAAACGCTGCAGAGTGATGATAGGATTACTGTATCCAAACATCCAGGAAGAGTAGTTTTCTGTGGTTGGGTTTTTTTGGTGATATTGTTGTCATTTTGCTTGCCAAGACCCACTTTGGACTGAGCAATTAACCATGCATTTCTTTTGCTTATGGAGTCTATATGATTCAAGATCAAATTTGATTAAGTAAATATGGAATATTTGATGTATGGAGGAGAAGTAGCTCATATCAACAACCAGAAAAAAATACTATCACTCAAACTGGTTGTAAATTTCTCCTGACCCTTGTTTCATAAACTATCCTCTAACTAGTTAGGAGGAAAATATTCCATTCTTAAGAAACATTATCCTTTAGAGTGTTTAGTACTTAAATGCAATTAAGCAAATATAATATCTTCTTTGAAGCAAATAGTTACTCAGCTTAAGCAACTGAACCTAATTAGGTCTGCTGAATGAAAGACATATTCAGCAAGTGTTTGAAGAATATTCATCTTGAGCAGAAATAAGCACCTGTGTTGCCATTACAGTTGGAGGAACACTCTATATTCTGCATCTACAAGTTGATATTTATATGAAGACCTAAATGTAAGGAAGTGAAGTTTAAATTGGTATGTGTCCAAGAGTAGAATGAGATAGAACAACAACAACAACAAAAGAATGACAGATTGAGCGACTCTCCTAGAAAATGTTTAGGTGTTTTCTTGAAACTCTGTGTTTTTTGTAAGGGAGCTTTGACTGCTATAAAGACCTTGGCCAGAAACATACAGAGAGTTTGAATCATCCTGCAGCTAAGAGCTGTGGTAAACACGGGGTAAGACAATGATGGTGATGAGGGCGCTGGTGTTCTTGATAGTTTGGTAAGTAAAGTTAAATTTTCCAAAGCAAAGGAATCATCTTGCATTCACTCTCTCTTTTCTTTTTTCTTTTTTTTTTTGAATCTTGCACTTTGTTTAACGTGCTGTATAATTCATCTCATTCCGAATCCATGAAAAATAGTTTGGAAAAAAAAGACTCTCATAAGGCATGTGGTGTCAGCAGTCTGGAACACTTAAGTTGGTCGTACAGAACACCTAGATGAATTCAATATGGAATAGAAACAAACCAAGAACAGCCTGTGAACTGAAGTGTCAGTGTCTCTGAGGAAATCGATTACTTTTCTCTTATTTCTGAGAAGCCACCACTGAGAGACATACCAAGTATCTATGATATCATTTTTAGACGATTTTTCCAAGTCTCCAAGGAACAAATCTCCCTTTAAAATATAAATGAGGGATGGCAGGGAAATGAGTAGGACAGAAAAAAAGGAACTGACGGTAAAATATTTAAAACTTGGCTTTATTGGCCACATTAACCTGAAACTATGTAATGTCAAACACTGACTCACAGTGTGCAACCAGTGGTGCATTAAAGTATTAGAGCTGAAATATTTCAGATGTCTAGATGCAGGGAAAGGCTACTGTCTAAAAATAACAACTACAATTAATATTTGGAAAATATGGGGGAGCACAACGCTTACTGAACCACAGCCCTGGTGGGACTTCTGTTAAGGCACTGTGTCCACTCAGGGTCCAACAAACCAGGTGAGACAGAATTTACAGGTGTCACTAGGAGGGCTTACAATGCAAGGAGAGTGACGGGTTATTTAACTTTACAGAACTTTCCCTGGTAGTGACTGAAGCAATATGTTCCGCTCAGTGATTCACTGAAGAAAATAATAAGCTTTAATTATATTTAGCGGTGATAGGAGGTGGGAGGTCTCAGATGAGGCCTGCATTCACGAGAGGAAGAGTATACATGGGCATAAAGCATGAAAAAAAAAGATGTCCACACCCTCCCAGGGTCAAGTCGATTCCAACAAGTACAAATGTAAAGTCAGTAAGTTATCATTTGTTTATCAGAAAAAAAAAAAAAAGAATGATAGAAACAACAAGCTGACACGGCAATAGTAAAGAGATATTTGTATTTCATACTTGTTGGAGTGAAAATTGATGCAGAGTGTTCAGGAAGTATAAAAATCCCTAAGGGGAAGGGACTTCCCTGGTGGTCAAGTGGCTTAAGACTTCGCCTTCCAATGCAGGGGGTGCAGGTTCAATCCCTGGTCGGGGAGCTAAGGTCCCACATGCCTTGCGGCCCGAAAACCAAAATGTAAAACAGACACAATATTGTAACAAATTCAATAAAGACTTTAGAAATGGTCCACATTAAAAAAAAAATGTTAAAAAAATCCCTATGGGGAAAAAGAAAGCACACTCTTTGACAAAGAGAATTCACTGCTAGACCATTTATCAAAAGAAAATTAATAGGAAATTATGTTAAAGTGCATATAGAAGAATGTCCATACGACAGTATTTAAATAGAAAAAATACTAGAAACAACTCAAATGATTAATATTGGGAAACAGGTTCAATACGTTGTGCTAAGTAATACAGCTGTATAATATTGAGCCATTAGGAAAATATTTCATAGTTTAAAAAAAATTTATATTTATATAAAAATCATATGTTAAAGGGGGATATATATGTATATGTTTAGCTTATCTATCAGCTATTTATATAGATGATTTTATGGGCCGAATTGAGTCCCCCAAAATTCATATGTTGAAGTCCTAACCCTCAGTTCCTCAGAATGTAACTGTAAGGTAATTAAGGTAAAATGAGGTCATATGAATGGCTTCTTATAAGAGATTAGGACACACAAGTACTGAGGGAAGCTCTTGCGAAGACAGAGAGAAAAGGGCTTTCTGCATGCCACAGAGAGAAACCTCAGAAGAAACCAAACCCATCAACACCTTGATTTTGGATTTCTACCCCCCAAAGTTGTGAGGCTTTAAGCTACCAAGTCTGTGGTACTTTGTTATGGCAGCCAGAGGAAGTTACTACAGATAGGTGTTAATCAACTTTTAAGAGTAATAATCTTCAGATTTTTTTTCTCTTGATAGTATCTATTTTTATTTTTAGCATAAATGTATATTATTTATATAACTTAAAAATATATAGAAAATAGAAAAGGAAAAAAATGCCAGACTATCTTAGTTGTGAAACACTAGACATGTGGAAATCACTTCCTCTAAGAATTATATTAAGATTTAAGGATAAAACACTAAATGTATTGGATTGTTCACACACAACCTTGCCCAGAAGCTAACTTTTGTAAGTTTTTTGCTAAGGCTGTCATTTCTTGCTTCAAATGGAATCGAGCAATATCTCAATGTAAATAGTTTTAATTATAGTAACCATACCAGAGCTGACTAGCTGAAAATAAGTGGGACGATACTTTTCTTGGAAAGATCCTAAGTCCCTAGTCAGTAGAAGCCTTGTGTTCTGGAACTTTTTTCCCCCATAGCATCTAGCAGAGTTCTAGACATGAAGTAATCCTTCATAAATACTTTTTGACTGACTTATTTCAAAAATGAGAGTGAC
Source organism: Balaenoptera musculus (assembly GCF_009873245.2). NCBI lineage: Eukaryota > Metazoa > Chordata > Mammalia > Artiodactyla > Balaenopteridae > Balaenoptera > Balaenoptera musculus. Next base: position 66,715,509 of record NC_045796.1, on the reverse strand, counting down.
GGACTGCTTCTCAATAATTTACTTTGCTTCAGCCCTTTACTAATAGATATAGGTGACCATTGTGGTAGGAATCTTGAGGTTCTTGAGTTTAAAAACCACCCTTCAAAACAGTATCAGGGGTATGTCATTTTTTCCCCTTAAAAATGAATAAAACCCAGAGTATATTGAGTCAGAGAATTTGCCCTAGAAATGTCAATATCAGATGTATGATAGTTAGAGAACAGGACATGGAGGTGACAGTCAAACTGGATTCAGCATGGTCATTTATCAAAAGTTTGGTCTGCCTTGTACATAGTGCATTTTTTATTCTATAGGAGAATTCAAAGTAATCTCATCTTCTGAATCCAACACATTCTCTAAAATCCCTTCATGCATGTTACAATTTAAAAGAATGTAGCTTTATCTATAAAGAAGGAATATGTAAACATGTTTCAAGTGAAAAATATCATAAATATTGAGGAAATACATCAGGGAGGCTTAGGTAAGATATTTCAGAGGAGGAAAATCATTTTCTTAACATGTGGTTGTTAATTTTAACGTAAGATTCTTGATAACACTATACAATTGTGTAGGACCTATTAGCTTTCTCTCTATATCGCATAACTGCTTTAGTTAATTATGTATGATATGGCTTAAGTTTTATGTATATGCACATTAAACCCTGTGACACTTTACTTCTAGAAATATATATATATATACATATGTAAAATTTGGGGGAAATTTAATCTGTATAGGGGACCAGATGTTCCAATCTTATTTGGTTTTCAAAAATTCAGTCGATACTTAAAATTGTCATTATGTGAAAAAGATAAGAATTTGTGCTTTCTTCTGAGAAAATAAATGTAGAGAAATTTATTTTAAAACACAAATCACATCACAGGGAAAGTGTACATCAATCAAAATCACCTTCTTCTGACATGGCCCAGAGGACTGTCATGTTCCTCTGTCTTTCCCTCTTGTCCTTGGTTTATTAGTGATTCTGCCTGGTGACCTCCGCCAGCTGTCCTAAGCTGACCAAGCTAGCTCCTCCCTCTTCACGTCTCCCAGGAACCTCCTCTGTCCCCCACCCCACGCCCTGTGCCCCAGCTTGCTCTCCTAACACCCATCTGTACCAATTTCACCCTAATACTTTCAGCCTGACTTAGTTTTACCCACTAACAAAAACTACATTTTTCAGAATTTATGAAAATGGAGAGTTTTGCCACGAATGCTGCAAAATATGTTACACATATATTAAATCAAGAAGTATTTCAAGGAAGGCTGCAAAGCTTTGACTCCATTAGAGGAACATAAAAAAGCTGCCTAGATCATGAACACACTGTCCCAGAAGCTTTAGTGCAGATGCAGCTTTAGTAAATTCTGATGCATAAACGCTAAATTTTATATAAAAGTTCACTTGAAAAGATAATTATTTACATTTAATAAGCATTTATTGATTTTTAAATATTTTGATGAAATTTTTAATATTAACATTTGCTTTTAGTCTCTCCAACTGAAGAAGACAAACATTAACTAAAACAAAACTTTTAGATGAAAAACTATCTTATTCAAAATTCCCAAAAAACATAATAATTATACTTAATTAAACTTTCAAGTGTAGTTTTCAAAATAGATTTGTAGTATTAAACTTCTGAAGTTATTAAAGTGTAAAACTGCACTGAAACTTTTGGGAAACACTGGACTTCAAAATCCTTCATTAAAAAGTAGATTTCTGTAAAAATCTAAATGAAGCAAAAGATAATATATTATACTTTCTCCACCTATTGTGTTCTACTCTCCTCCAAAAATTGCTGAAAGTTACCTTGCAGGACAGTGTCACTTGTCCTCAGTCACTCAGAGACTGACTATCATAGAGTTCAATGGAGCAGCCTCAGGTCATGGAGCTGGTTCATGAAGGAAAACATTCTTGGGACTGCTATTCCATTTCTGTTCACACCACCTAAAAGGATTAAGTTGTTAAGAATTATGGACTTGATATTTTCATCCTGGTACCTGCATACCTAATATCTCCTTTGACTAAAGTTACCCAATCCATAACCCTTGCTCTGAGAATGCTCTATAGCATAAGGTACTTCCTTTGCACAAAACATGGCTCTTGTTTAGACTGCAGTGAGGACCTGCCCCAAGGGCACTACTGCCCTTAGCCTGCAGAGTGGCCCTGCTCTGGCCTTTCTCTGCTGAATCACTCCCCACAGGGAAGGAGAGCCTGGAAGGGGGCCCTAGGGCCAGAAAGATGTGTTGCGATACCACATCTGGTCCTCAACACAGAGTGGATACCTGATAAATATTGGTTCATAAAGGAAAAAGATTGTTCATTTTCCTGGGTCGACATTTGCATGCCCTCCAGGATTTATTGTGGTCCTGATTATAAGTTATTTTTTGACTTTTGTGTTTGAACGCTTTCTTGGTCCACCTATTGTACTTGCTTTGAAAATGTTTCAGTGCCATGTCTAATTCTCACAAATGTTTCACCTGGTCAGTGACCTTTTCTCATGTATTCATAAACCTGTATCCTCCTTCTCATATGCTTATATAAGTTCATCTGCCAGATGTTTTGCCTCCTTTTGTCTATTTTGAAAGCAGAGAAAGAAATAACCCTTACCTTTAGAAAAGACGTTGAACTGTACATATTAGTAAGAACCTATAGAAGACTTTCTAAAACACCTGTGGGAGTAGTGAGGCTGGACAATATGTACGTATATATGAGACTGAAATACAATTATATATTTGATATAAAGAACATACTGGTACTATAAAGAAAATATTTGGAAAACGTTTGGTTATTCAACATAGACATATAAGTTTTCTAAAACTGAATGTAACTGGTTACTGAGGAGTCTCAGATTGATTATTTACATGAATTAGTTTCACTTTTCCCCCAATATTTTATTTAATATTCCAAAGCTTTCTAATATTTTGCTATCATTAAACTTAGTCAGTGCATATTAAATTCTGTCTCATAGCTGATAGAAATTTTCCTCCCAGCGCAGGTTGGGCGTGTTTGGAATTGGGCAGGGAATTGGACCTATTCTTTCTCTCCTCTTTCCACTTTAGTACTTTGAACAGTAGAGAGATCTCAGCCAACCTCCATGTCATTTCCCCTTTTGGACTTAAGTCTTCAAGAGTTGGGGGCAGAGAGATAGGAGAGTCAAGTCAGAGATCTCATTTAGCCAGATGTACATGGCGTGGGAAGTATCTTTAATCACCATTCTGGTCCTCCCAGGTTCAGTCTGATGCTAGTGATTTTCACAGAGGAGACGGTGTACAGTTTCCTTGAAGAATTACTCACTTCACCTCAGCGTCCCTGTCATAAGAGAAGATTCTGTATGAGAAGTTTAAGCACTCTTTGACCCTTCTGGAAGCCATGCCAAAAAAAAAAAAAAAATCCTCTGTTTAGTTGTGAGGCTGCATTGCTTGGTATAGTAACCCCTTGTTCAGCCTTCTGAATCTTAAGCTAAATTCCATGATCCTTCACCTGGAGTAAAGGGCACTGTAGTGGTCCTCTTCTATGTTGTCTAAAGGCTATGAAGAGCTGGAAGGAGGTCCACGCTTCTTTTACTTCTGAGGTTCCCTATACTGTGGTTTCTCATGCTTTGCTGGTACAGATTTCTCCAACAGGCCTCTCACTTGTAGAAATCATTAGGCTAAAGAAGGTTCCAATCTATGTTCATTATATGTCTAAATTAAGCGGGGGTGGGAGAGTTATATATAATTGCCTTCCTTAAAACTGGGAGAAAAATAGCCTTCTGTTACCTTTTGCCCTGCCTGAAGCATATCCTGTGTGTTACCGCCTGTTTCAAAAACACAAGTTCCATGCAATCTAGACAATGGGCAGAACTCCATCTATTTAGCTGCTCCATGATTACCTCTTTCTGAGAAAGCTAGGATGTCATTCGCTTCCAGTTCAATTGGTACCCATGTTTTATGCCAGAAAATACTATCATCAGAATAGTGTATGACATTAGCTGAACCAAAATAACTGATAAGAAGTAAGTGGGGGACCTACTGTATAGCACAGGGAACTCTACTCAATACTCTGCAATGGCCTGTATGGGAAAAGAATCTAAAAAGGAGTGAATATGTATATATGTATAACTGATTCACTTTGCTGTACACCTGAAACTAACACAACATTGTAAATCAACTATACCCCAATAAAAATTTAAAAAAAAAAGAAATAAGTGGTGATTAGTAGTAACACATTACATACTGGGGGGCGGGGGGGTGAGGTGGGATGCATACTAGGAGAGGATAAAGAAAATGTTCTAAAAGTTGTTAGTGTTGGGGATCACTGTTTTACACATAGTGGGAATGGGAAAGGGAAGGAGAAAGTAATGCCTGGCAGGGGAAGGTTTGGAGGATTTTTTTTTTTTTTTTTTAATCATCTATCTTCTTTTAAGTGTCAGAGAGCCAGTTATGCTCATATCAAGCCAATAGAACCGTGATGGATTGAAGTCTGCTAGATTTCTGGAACTGGGTTATAAATTATGTATATAAGCATACCACTCAACCACACATTTGAGAAAGGCAATATTGAAGCCATGGAGTGGACGTGAGAGAATTCTACATATTGTAAGATGTGAAATGTCCTGAGGAAATTAGTCTTTCTTTACTTTGAAGAATGGTAAACAGAAAAAAGAAAGAAAAAAAAATGCAGGTTGAAGAATCACCAAAATAAATTTCAAAAGAAAGGAAAGGAATCTACTTTGAAGACTTACAGGAAGAGTAAAACTAAAAATTATTTACTCCAAAAACCAGAATACATTCCTGGATAGCTGTGAGCCAAACTGAACCTGGCCACAGAAGATGGGGTCTTAAAGAAACAGGAACAGAAAGCTGAAAGAACAGCCATAGATAAGATTCCAATGAGAGGAGATGGAGAATTAGAAATTGTAAGGAATCACACTGTTTAATAGTCAATATAACTCTATATTAGAATCACTAAAGGGTGTAAATGAAAAATAAAAATTATGCTAACAATTTGGAGAAAAATTTGAAAAGCTCTATCAGAGAAGTAAAAATAATAAATTGGTTAAAGTGGTGAAGAGAACTTGAAAGAAAAAGAACAAAGATAAACATCTAAAAATTACATGTATTCCTATACAACTGGAATAAAAAATGAAAGACAATTCATAATTCATATTTATGAATATGAATACTTATTAATTTATTGTGTAACTTAATGAGATTAAGCAATAGAATTATTTTAAATGTATTTAAGGAAGACATAAGTAAAATAGTATTTTAGCAGAAATATATTCTTGCAAAACTCTGAAATTGAAAGGTTAATGAAATAGTCAGAATCTCCCATCAGCAGGGAATGACCCAACAGACAAAGAAAGAATTGGAAGGAAGGGAGGGAGGAAGGGAGGGAGGAAGTAGGAAAGGGCAGAGGAAGAAGGAAAATGTATGGGAGGAGGAAAGGTGGACTGACAGACTTTTCTGCAATATTAAATGATCAAAGAAATTGAGAAACCATCTGCAAAGTCTTGGTGGAAAAAATTGAGGCCCTTGAATTTTGTAGACAGTCTGTTTTACTTTTAAGTGTGAAGGCAAAAATTAGTTTTTCAGAAGAGCAAGACAATAAAATAATAATAAAAACATCTAGTATTAGCCTTTAAAATAAATCATTTAAAATACATTTCAACTGAGTAAAGATGAATCATAACTAGGAAGGAAAAAATGAGAATACTGTCATATTAAAAAATAAAAATTAATACTGGACCCAGTGCCATTTAAATCAAAAACAAGTTAGATCATTATTATTCAATTTTAAGGTTCTGACTAATGTAGTAAGAGGACCTGAAAATATTATAAATATTGGAACAGGGGAGACAAAATTACCTTTATATGCAGATAATACAATTGCATAATAAAACACAAGAATCTTTATGAAAATCTGTTAGGACTAATTAAAGACTTGGTAAGGTAACAGAATGCAAGAAAAATATACAAATACCAATAGCTTTTAAAAATTTATACTAATTATTATCACTCAGAAATTAAAATTAAAAAATTCAATGCACAATAGTAACCATATCTTAACAACCAAAGAATAAATTTGCCTAGAAAAGAATAAGATCTATGTAAAAGGAGTTGTTGGAAGGGGGTAAAGCAAGACCAGAGACTAGGGAAGTGTATCAAATTGCTGAATAGAGAAAAAAAGTGGAATTTAAGTATTAAAATTAATGAGAGACAAATATAAGCTTCTAAATCACAATTGCAAATCCAGTTTTTATAACAAATAGATGTGAATTAACATGCTTCAAAGATAATATACACAATATGAATATAATATATTAATAATCAACTAGGTCTAAAATTCCAGATTAGGGAAGGCCTCTATGTTTGAAGAAAGCAATGAAAGACTAATTAATCACTTTCTTTACATAGAAGCCTCTCCAAAGCTTCATTTTATTCTTGATTAATTGATTTATAAAATGTTTTTGAAGGCATTTTTTGGGGGGAACTTAAACATAACCCTAAGTAGGGTGAAAATCAAGATATATACTATCTATATGACTGATGAAAATATATACAATGGTCCATTCAGACATAATAATTATTTACATAAACTATAAAATAGTAGGGGTAAAACAAAATATGACATTATGTTAAACATGATTGGTTTAACTTTCTTAGTCAAAAATAAAGGCACTCAGGTTCAGTTCAATGTAAGTCCAATTAGAAACTTCTTAAAAAAAGACATATTCCAACAAAACGGCACAAACAAGTTTTAGAAAAACAGAATAAGCAATGATTTATCAGATAGTTGTAAACAATAAAGTAACAAATATCAAAAAGGAAATGCTATTTGCAGAGGCAAAAGAAAGTTAAATGAGATAAAAGATTGACTATTATTTTAATTAAAGATGTTGTACATATGAGGACATAATACTAATAAACTCTGTTGATGGCCTTGCATTGATGGCCTTGCAAGTTTTGTAGCTGGGAATTTTGAAGAGAACATTCACAAGCACCCTTATACCTTCAATACTTGTGCCTTCACCACTGCTTTATATTACACCCTCTCTCCTACTGGTAGAAACATAAACATTAAGGCTAATGCCTCTTCCTGTGTGTTAGATCTCATGCTCTCTCATCTACACACAGACATTGCTAGAATAATTCTGCTCTTGATTTCCTGCATCATCACTTTTTTCCCACTCTACATGATCCCCATGCTAGATGATTTCAGCATATAAAAGAAAATATGTCTCACATTCCCCTCAAATGCTGTCCCATGTTACTCTTCTTTTAGCAAAGGCCCTGGAAAAAATTCTCAATATATACAATCTCCAATATCCCTTCTCCCATTCTTGAACCTATTTTAAAAGGTTTTTCACTCACTTCAACATGTCAGAAAATGCTCTTAACCAATGGCATCCTACATCTCTAAACCCAATGGTCAATTCTCGATCCTTATTGAACTAATAGGAACACATGACACAGTATTATCAGTCTTTTCTCCTTGAAATTCCTTCTTATCTTGGTTTCCACAACACAACACCCTCCGTGTTTACCACCTTTATCTCTGGTTCCATCTTCTTAGTCTTTTCTGCTGGTTTCTGTTCATTTCCATAACCTCTAAATGTAAGAGTATCCCACAGTCCTTCTCTTTACTATTGATACTTATAGGTTATTTCATCCATACTGTATGCTAGTAACTTAGCTTAAAATGATGCTCTCTTAATAAAAAACTGTATATATCCAATGCCGACTTGCCATCTCTACTTAAATGTTTAATAGGAATCTCAAACTTCACATCTTCAAAACTGAGTTCCTGTTATTTCCATATCATATCTGGATTCTCCGAAAATTTCCTCTCTCATTTAATAACAACTCCCTTTTCCAATTGCTCACACTAAAACAGTTGAAATCATCCTGGATTCCTCTTTTTTATCTCATCACCAAATCAATTCCAGCAGCTATTCTTACCTTTACTTTCTATCTAGATTTTGAGTACTTCTTTCCATTTGCACTGCTACCATCCTTGAATAAACCATCATCATTTCTTGCCTGGAAAGTAATAATAGTGACTTAACTGGTTTCCCTGATCTTGTACTTGCCTGGCTATAGTTTATTTCCAACACAGAGAACAGTGTGATTGTGGTAAAAAAAACTAGATTTCATCCCCCACCCCTGCTAACAACTCTCCAAAGGCTTTTCATCTCACTCAGAGTAAAAGTAAAAGTCTTACAATGAAGTTGTAAGTTGAAATGTTGGATGAAGTCCATCTTTTCTGGCCTCCATTAATATAACTCTGATGTTATCTATTATTGACCCCATTGTCCACTCTGCTCCAGCCATTCTGGCCTCCTCAGAAACACCATTAATGCTTTCAAATTAGTGTCTTTGCTTTCAACATTGTCTCTCTATGGAATGCTCTTTCCCCAAATATCGAAAGAGCTAACTGTCTCACTTCCCTCCGGTCTAACTCACAAGTTAACTTTTTATCTACACATTCCCTGGCCATTGCTGTTAACAATTTTGCTTTCTCTGACATAATACAACTCTTTCCTCTTCACTTTTTTATTCTTAGCACTTAATTTTATCTAACATACTATGTTTTATTTATTTATTTATGTATTTACTTAGTGAGTGAGTGAGTGAGTTTATTGTCTACCAAGTTCCCCAGATATAGGGAACTTAGTGGTATGCAGGAGCTGGCTCATACAAGCTCACAATAGTCCATTGCTAGATTTTCAGAAATTTCATGAGCCAGCACAGCCAGTACTAAAAAGTAAAGACTATAGACTTACAATTAATTATTTTAAAAACAGAGGTATTAAGTACTCAAGACGAATCACTTCCTAAGAATTTTACTGTATTTTAGTAATCTCTATGATCTTGAAGTTAAGTAGGTCTATCTTATCTTTATGATGGAAATATTATACAATCACAGTAATTATGTTCTATAAAGTCATCATGAACCCCAAATTCGTGAATACTGAACTACTGCTTTGAGGGGAAAGCAGTAGTTAGGGTCAGGAGTCTCTGGTCGTGAAATTTTCATCAACTGATCGATACATAACCTCCTTTTATGCATGTTGTTTAGGTAAACCTATTTAAAATATATTGTTGATTCATTAACATTAAACTTATAGCCAACATCACTATAACTCATGCCTGGTCAAAACTTATCTAACACACATATTTTCTCCATAAAACACATCACAGTCTTTTTGCACTAGATACTAGACAGCACTTCAGCTTGAATTTATCTAAGTTATAAGATAGTAAATATAGAAAATAGTTAACAGATATAAATACTATTCTAGGCTAATAAATTCTAAGCTAATAAAATAGAAAATACTGATGGAACAAATGATTTATGCAAGTAGCCATTACAAAATGAGAGTAATAGGAATAGACTTTTCCTTTCTGATAAGGAAACATGTTCTATAGCTAGAGCAATTAAAATCAACCTAAACTCAACAGAAGATTTGTGGAATAGAATAGATAACCCAGAAGCAGATCCCAAGAAAATTATTCTCAGGTTTGGGGTTCCCAAGTGTTACCTATCAATGTTGCTTAAATTATCCAGATTCTGTGATCCTATCCAAAGGTATTCTGACTAAGCCTGGCATTATTTACAAGCACCCAGTGTGACTCTCATGCATCTGGTCTATGTATTACTTTGATATGTGATAAAGCAAATATCAAGCTCCTAAAAAGGAAAGCTTTTCAATGATGTTGGTAAGTATTGCTATGAAAAATTATATTCTTAAATTATCAAAAGTAAATTACAAATAAAGAATTATATATAAAGAAGAAAGCAAAAGCTAATGTAAAACATATAACCCCATGGTCCCAAATTTTGTACCAAATCACCCTAGGTGCAAAGGGTCAATTCAGGGGCACCATGGGATATTTTAAAATTTCAAGGTAAACATAGCAGTATTTGACATCTGTTGGATGTGGCACAAGCTACTAATTCCAGACACACAGTTTTCTCATTAGATTGAGTTGCATTTGTTTCATTGGCATCCTATCTTTTTATCATAATAATTCCTGGGATAGAAGCAAATAGAAGCAAATACATTGTATGTCAGGAAGTGAGCATAGTGATTTTCAATCTCAGATTTGAGAATTTGTACAGTACTCAGTAGGCACACACATCCCATTAGTAACTGTCGTTATATAAGAATAAAATTATAACATGGTTTCAATTTGGGTGAGTTTTTTCAAACAGCTAAGTTGTTAGTAGGACATAAATACTTCTTAAATTGTTTGGACCTAATTACTTAGTGATATTTTTTTGATGTAGGGATACCCTGAAAAAATTACTTAGACATGAAGGGAGCTGCAACCTGAGAGAGTTTGTATAAGTTACAAACAGAAAAAAGCATGGGTTAATTTTTTGTTGATCTTTGTATGAGCAAGTCTCATTGGAACAATAGAAATAGCAATAATGTTGCTAATAGTAATGAGATAGGCTGGAACCTGGAACCCTTTGCTGCAATGCTTGCACCTGGACAAATCTCTCGATCAACAAAATACAAAGAAACTCTATGAGACTAAAAATAACTGCATGCATGCAGCAGTTGGGGCAAATTCTGGACAAAAGATACAAAGAGACCAAAAAACCTTTTGAAGAGCCCGGGGCAAAACCAGGGTACTTCCCATGCCCCCTGCACACAACACCACCTAAGGGGTGGGCAAAACACCTAAGCCACCCCTCCAGCCAGACTCCTGGACACAGCCCTACCTTCTTCACCCCATATAAGGGACAAGCTCACCACCCCCCACCAGGGAGCCAACAAGCAAGGAAAGCCGTTGTTTGTTCTCGCTCCCCCATGCTGCAGCGGGCACCCCAGTAAAGCTTTGCCTGAGTTTCTTGTCTGGCCTCTGATCAATTTCTATTGATTGAGGAGGCCAAGAACCCTGGTCAGTAACAGTAAAACTATTATTTATATATCGAGTGCTTACTATTTAAGATCATATGCTTAAAGTTTTATATGAATTATCTAATTTGTTTATCACAGAGATCTTTTGAGGTAGTTTTTATTTCAATCTCAACTGAGATTTAGAGTAATTAACTTTCCCAAGAAGGTGTAGCTAGCTGGTATATCAACCTCAATATTAAAATATAGTACAACTCCATATGCAACAAATATGGCAAACAGCTAATAATATTTAAAGAGCTCTCACTGAATATTTAGAAAAGCATTCAAAAATACCAAATTACTCATGGAAAAATGAGTAGAATCCATGAACAGATAATTCACGAAAGGAATAATGCAGAAAACGTCATTACAGAAGAGAAAAACTTACTGGTAATACAATAATTCAAATGAAAACTATAATGATTTCAACATCAGATTGCAAGCCCCATAGGAACAGCAATCACACATTTTCAGGTCTGTGTTTGTATATATCAGGTATCAATAGGTATTTTTCAAAAGAGTGAACATTCTGCCTTTTTAACTTACAAAGATTTAAATATTTATTAATATTCTTCTCAAATAATTATTGAGTAACTATGGGTGTCTAACTGTGCTGGTTCTTAGACACAAGAGAGAACCCAGACATAGCCCTGGCCTTACTGGAAATCAGTATCTATGGATGTAAGGATGAGATGCAGTGAGATAGGCATTTTCATATGTTGCCATTGGTGGAAGTGCAACTGAATACAACCTTTCTGGAAAATACTTTGACAACATGTGACAAAAGTCTGAAGAGGGACGCTCCCTCTAATTCCACTTTTAGGAGTCTTTCTTAAAGAAATAATCAGAATGGCACTAGACGATTTGTTTTCAGGTGTTTTCATCATAGCATTATTTATGAGAGCAAAACTTTGAAGTAGCAATGGTCAATAACCAGTGAATGGTTAAGTGAATTATGGTAATGTGTAGGATAGAATATTAGGCACTCAAGGAAAACCATAATTTTGAAGAATATTTAATAATGCGGAAAATGTGCTTTGTGAAACAGCGGGGAAAATGCAAAATATAAAAGCTATTACCAATGAATTTTTTTAAATCTCTAAAATTCTAACAGGGAAAAAGAGGGACATCCAACTGGGCTTCAGTACTAACATCAACACCCATCCATATGCACACACACAAACATAGCTCTGAAAAAAGATGAGGATATTCAACGTAATTATATCTGGGCGTTAATTTTGGGACTGTGGGTGGTTTAAAAATTTGATACAGTTGGCTCTCCATATCTGCATGTTTGGTATCCCTGTATTCAACCAACCACAGATCAAAAATATTTGAAAAAAAAATTTCAGAAAGTTCCAAAGGGCAAAACTTTAATTTGCCTCATGCTGGCAACTATTTACATAGCATTTACATTGTATTATGTATTAAAATAATCTAAAGATGATTTAAAGTATATGGGAGGATGTGAGTAGGTTATATGCAAATAACTATGCCATTTTATACAAGGCACTTGAGCATCTGCAGATTTTTCTCTCCACAGGGGTCCTGGAATCAATCCTCCGGCAGATTCCAAGGAACTTCTGTACTAAAAATTTTGTCCAATGTGCATGCAATTGTTTTTATAATAAAATAACTTGAATAAAAGCTATAGTAACCAATAACAATGAGAATTTAATAGAAATATAAATGAGAAATGAATGGCAATAAAATATAACCCTGTAATGGTCAGTAAGTTAAGCATACGTCCTAAAGGGCTTGAAAAAGTAGTAAAAATAAGTTTGTTTAAGGCAATTATTTAAAATGAAAAAATAATTATTTATTCAACATTTATTTAGGACTTATTTGTAAAGTATTATATCATCCAGGAGCTAAGGTAATTAGAAAATTATTTTATCGTCTGATAAAATAGATTATTATTTTATAGCCATCAATATTTTATTGAAGCATAATTAATTGGACAGAGACATTACCCAATTGTTCCCCAATTCAGAGGATAACTAAGAGGAAAAAATATATATTTATTGCCAAAAATAATTATTGCATATTTCCCTCAGGGATTCTCAACCTTATTGGAAAGAATAGGAGGATATCTGAATGGACAAAATGGATTTCCTGAGTAGTTTATTCAGAATTACCCATGGGCAAGACAAGATCACAGCCAACAAGCTTGAAAATGACAAGTCACCAACTTAGATCAATGCTCATGATAATAAAACATCCCACAGGGAGAGGTTGTGATGGGAAAGGAAAAGATCAGGAATCCTAGGCAGCTTTTGTATCCTGAGTTATCGTGGAACAATTGGAAAAAGACACATTTCAAAGATGCCCCAAGGTAGAGCTTCAGCCTGTGGGCTAAGGAAAGAGCAGCAAGTCCCCAGGCAGAGAATGAACTGAGTCACAGACAATGTCAGGCTCAACACAAAGCAACTGTGGGCTGAAATAAGACACACTTTTAGGTATTTGTTATCTGGAAAATACGTCTTCCCACTTAAGCTTCTCCATTTGATCCAGAACACAGGACACGCATTATCATTTCTGAATTATGTGTCTTAGCACTGAAAATACCCTGTTAAAAGATAACTGAGGCATATTAAGATTTTTAAGAGTTCATTTGAACAAATACCAATTCGAATTGGGCAGCATCCGATCTAGCATGTAGAAAGGATCTCCGAGGAGCTGTACAAAATAAGACTATTATAGGCAGAAGGGAACAGGAACGTGGAAGTCATGTACTAGGTAAAAAAGCAGGTTGGTTATTGCAAGGTTACTTTCCTTTAGGGGATAGTAAGGACCTATTAGGCAGATTACCTTAGTACAGATCAGGTGGTTTCTGATTGGCTGGTTTAAGATTCCATGTCTGTGAAAGCCAAAACTGTAATTAAATCAGTTGGTATCATGGGGGTGGGGCTTAGCATAAGCAACTCGATTGTGGGCCTGTTGTCTTGCTTTTAACACTTCATTCCCTTTAATAATAATAAAAAATTTTCCTAAAAATTTTCTATATGAATTGTCGCTTTAGTGTTTTGTTTTGTTTTCTACTTTAATCACTCAATAACAACCCCACCATCACCACCATTATCTCCATTTTGCCCATTCCTACCATAGCATCTTGCCATGTAAATCTGAAATGCGAAACAGACAAAAAAGCCTGTTAAAATTAATCACTCTGGTAAGAAATTAGAACTATGCCAAAAGATAGAAGAAGATCATGCTATTCATTGCATAGTGTTCAGGACAAATTTGGTACAAACTCATCTAGGAATGGAAAACACAGAGAGAAAATGTTAATGAAAATGTCATCTCACACATCTATCTACAAATAGATTTTTTTATTATTATTATTATTTTAGAGAAAAAAATCATTGAGGCCATCAGTCAATAAAAATCAGCTCTCAGAGTAGGCAAAGGAGATACTGGAATATAGTTGCAGAAGAGTAGAGTATAAAACAAAGGAATAATATTCGACCTTGCTTGATAGATCTAAGCTAGAATACTGTGATTTACTTTAAGGTTAAAATTGGCTTGGAAGTTATGATTCCATTTTTCTGCAACACTTTCTCTGTATGTTAAATTGGCCTGTAAAAAGTTTCTTTTTTTCCCTTTTATTAGAACTTCTCAAAAAGAATTTCTTCATTGAAAAAAATTTTTTCTCCCTTACTCAATTCATTAAAACAATCCCCTATGGCTGCCTCTACCTTTCTTTTTAATTGTTATTCTGGCTTTTCCTTCTTCTTTTTATTTTTTAGTATAGTTCAAGGATTTTTTTCTCCTTAACTTACTACCTCTTTTTGTTTTCCCTTGTGTCTAGTGTTTCACTACATAGTTTATTTTTAGATTGATGGCCCATATCTAAAAGGTTTACAATAAATTTTCTATTCCTAACTTCCAAAAAATACCTTACGTGAACCTTCTCTTGGGTATAACATCAAGTTTAAAACAATGAATCTCAATCAGAACAGTTTTGTGATCAATTTAGCTGTGGAAAAATACAGATTCCAATAATTTGTATTGCTTTTACTGTTGCTTTTACAAGTTACTCTAACCGTTTATTTAAATGGTAATCTTCAGTGTTTACAGCTCAAATGGTTTTGGGAGGAAGTTACAATGAAATGGTGACTGCATACATTTTAAATATATTGATTTAAATAGTAAGAAATGTTTCAGAACAGAAAAAACAAAATAAAGCTACTTTTGAAAAATATTACTGAATAATTTGTGTAGCTTATAAGGCTTCCATTTTATTTTTCTAAAATTAATAACTTTCTATTCAGTAGAATTTATACTTTTTTTCACCTAGGTAAGAAGACTTTTCATGTAGTCCTGGGAAATTATAATTAAAATAATATATTTCCTTAGATCTCTAATGCTTTTAAATACAAAGAAATGTAGAGATTTAATAAGAAATTAATAAATAGAAATTAGATATCCTAATGTCCAAAAATATGGTTTGAAAGTGAATTAACCTCTATTTTCTTTTTATAGATATGAAAAATTATAACTCAAAATTAGGGTAAAACTCTAGAACCTATTGCTGCCACTGAGAAAGTGATACGTTCCTTTGTTAGATCTTAATGTAAAGATATTTACGTAAACATATTTTCTCAAAAATCGTAAAGATATTTTCCCCCGCCAAAATTTTTTTAGGCAGCAAATTGTATTACTGCTTGCATGTTTGCCTGTGTGAATTCTTCATGACTCAAATAAATTATGTCCCCCAAATTGACTAATAATTCTGTCAGAGGCTGTGTACATCCTTAGCACATCCCATAAATGCCTGTTTAACACATTATTAAAATAAAAAATATGTTTTATAAAGGAATATAGCAGTAAATAATTACAACACTATACTTAAAAGAGAAAAATAATAAAATTAAACACAAACGGAAAAAGTGCCTACCATTACTATACGGAGATAAAAGCAGACCTATTAAAATTCTGAAAGAAACTTTTTAGAAAAAATTATAGGCTTGAGGAGTGGATGGCATTTATTCTTTATTATAATAAAATTTATTTTAACATCATATTTTGTTTTGCTTTGTGGTAGTTTGTTTACAAAAATTCTGCCCGCACCTCACCACATTTCAACGAAACTTGACTTACCTGCGACGTTCCCTCCCACACTGAGCCTGTGATGGTCCTTGTACAGAAAATAAAAGGCAGTGGAAGTAATGCTGAATGACATCCAAGGTTACGTTATAAGAAGCCACGCAGAGTTTGCCTTGGGCTTTGAGAACACTTGCTCTGGACGAAGCTAGTTCCCATTTAAGAAGTCCATTCATTCTGAGATGGACATGGCGTGAGGAAGCCCAAACTAGCCATTTGAATGGGTCGTGTAGAAAAGGCACTTGGAAAGGAGAGAAGAAGGGTAAAGAAGAGAGAGAGATTAACTGGCCAGTTTCCTGCTCTAGTTCAAACCATCTCAGCTGAAAAGTCAGTTAAGTGGGATGCAAAGCCCACCTGGATGTCTAGCCCAGTTGAACCTTCCATAACTCCAACCCGAGCCACCATGTCACTGTACTGCTTGAGAAGCACCAAGCGAGACCACCCAGCTGAACCCAGTCAACCCACAGACCAGGAAAGGTAATAATAAATTATTGTTTTAAGCTACTTAATTTGTTTGTTTGTTACACAGCAATAGAGAACTAGAATAGTTTTCCCTTGTTAAAGGTATAGTATCACAAAAATTGCTTTTATCAACTAAGATGAAAAGAGCATAGAGAGGAAGATGCTTTCCTTATTGGCGATGCCAAAGTGAAAAGGAAGGGTGTCTGGTCAAGAGGTGATGTCTTATTCCCTGGGTGATTTTTTTTTTTTTTTTAAAGATTTATTGATTGATTGATTGATTGCTATGTTGGGTCTTCGTTTCTGTGCGAGGGCTTTCTCTAGTTGCGGCAAGCGGGGGCCACTCTTCATCGCGGTGCGCGGGCCTCTCACTATCGCGGCCTCTCTTGTTGCGGAGCACAGGCTCCAGACGCGCAGGCTCAGTAGTTGTGGCTCACGGGCCCAGTTGCTCCGCGGCATGTGGGATCTTCTCAGACCAGGGCTCGAACCCGTGTCCCCTGCATTGGCAGGTGGATTCTCAGCCACTGCGCCACCAGGGAAGCCCTTCCCTGGGTGATTTAATCGCAGTGTAGACAGATCTAAGGAGCCATTTTATATTTATTATTTATTTATTATTTTTATTTATGGCTGTGTTGGGTCTTCGTTTCTGTGTGAGGGCTTTCTCCAGTTGCGGCGAGTGGGGGCCACTCTTCATCGCGGTGCGCGGGCCTCTCACTATCGCGGCCTCTCTTGTTGCGGAGCAGAGGCTCCAGACGCTCAGGCTCAGTAGTTGTGGGAGCCATTTTATAGATGCGGTGTTGATAAACCAGTCTCCAAAACTTTAAAAATATTTCTATTTTGGAAATTAATCTTTTTGATTTATAGACAGCACTTCTAAAACTTTTTAGTAGAGACATACGAAGTCATAACAAAGGTATAATGTTATTATATTCCATGATGCTCCCTGTGTCAGTGACAGGTCATAGATAACCATTGGATATATTTGTTTATGTATGCAAATACATACCTTAATGTAGCCATTCTTCAACACAAACGTAATCCTGCACCCTAGAGAGATTTTAATGCAGTTCATAAAACTGGAATCAGAAGATTCAATTTGGTCCAACCTCCTTTTTGGGGCAACCAGAGCTTTATCTGAAAAAAAGTTAGAATATTACCTGTATTAGAACATAAAATTAAATTCAGCTATCTCGGAGGATAAGTTCAGATTTAATAAAAGTAAATGTGACTGCTCATTCATTCAAAGAAACACACTCTCATTTTCCTACAGATGATTCAGTAAAGAGAACACTAATCTAATTAGAGTATTTTAAAAAATAAATTGTCTTTGTGCTTGCTATAAAATAAACAACACAGCTGCAGGTCCTACCGAGCTTCACTTATTAAAGAAAATACCTTTTGATGATTAACAAAGGCAGATTTGTTTGAAACATGAATATGCTCACTGGAGTCTCCTGGCTGGAGGGGATTTTCAGAAAGGAAGGATTTCAATGAATTGAGGACAATGTAAACCTACATAATTAGAGTTAGATAACTTTTGCTCCCTTGTGATTTACAGTATTGGCAGGGGTGAAGGATAGGGGGATAGAAAGAGTAAAGAATGAAAGAAAAATATCATATTGGTTTCCTAAAACCAATCTAATTATTTTTTGACATAGAACTTTTATATAAAGATGTTTTGGGTAAAATGGCTCAGTCACTTTAACAATTTTTAGAAGATATTATTACCTATGCCAGGCAGTGGAGAGTTTGGTTTTTAATCTGGGGTGAAGTTCAGCTACAGATCCTTGAACTGGTAAGTCTTACCTATGCTCACCTCTACGAGGTTATCACGACAATAATAGGAGAAAGTTTCCTATAAACTGGGCATTTGGCACAAAAATGGCTTGGATGGCATCCAAACTGGGCTGCTTTAGCATGTGAAGGGGGTACACTTAATAATTAATTAATAAATATGCTGGGGCATAAGCATAAATTTGTCACTGTCCCTGGCAAACCTGGATATAATGGTCACCCTCCATAGAGAAAACGCTGTTCGCCATTGGCAGGGTCCCCTGTGTATAAGATTGTAGAACTAGTTCTCTCGTTTTACAATTGAGGGTACAGATGAGGATCAAATCCTTTGTTCGAAGTCTCACAGTTCATTAGTGGCAGAATAGAACACAGGTCTCCTAACGCTTTTCCCAAAAATGCTGCAGCCAAAGATTGCCACCACTGGTCTATCTAAAAGCTTGCCCTTAGAGATATTTCTTTGATTCGTGGCTACACATTACAAAAGATCTTCCCCAAATTATAAATGTTATTACTGAGTGGTTATGTATTAAACCAACAATACCAAATAACTCAGCAAGGATAATTTATCATATTAGCAACCTATTTCCTTGAAGAGCAAGGAACTGGATCCCAAGAAAATGAGTCACAGGACAGACATTTTTCTGTGAGAGCATCCATGTGAAAAAAAATGCCCAAAACTTTGGTAGGCATCACAGTAGCTGCAGGGCAAACACAAGGATACCCCAAAAGCCATTTCTCTTCTTACAAAGCTTGCCAACTACCTTAGAATAACCTTTCTCTAAATGCAAAGAACAAAATTTCTACAGCAAATTTTTTATTATTGTTCTACAACTATTCCTATTGGGTTTCTTATTCTCATATTTCCTTAGCAGCGGCCATAGACCATAACAAATCTCTCCTACAAATACTTGTATTTCACTGCAACATATTTGCAAATGTGAATTAAAGAAACTAGAGATCTAAACTAGACACTACTTCTTTAAGTCTAAAGATGGGTTTGTTATGCTCTTATATACTCCCTTAGAGATGTTCAAGTGGCAGAGTTCACGTAGGGACATGTGTGGAAACACAAAAGGGAGGCATTCAATGGCTGGGCCCCACCTGGAAAAGGTCATGCAACCTGGTTTCAGAAGAATTAAAACTACCTACAAGCAGGCCTTGTTCAAGATGCCTGACAAGTGTGCCAGGAAATTTTGGAACCAGGAAAGTTCCAGACAAGGCATTTCCAGTGGTACTGTCCCTTGGAGTCATAAACAGTACTGAATCTCCCAGAAACAAGGTGGGACAATACACATGGAAGGCTGCCAACCAGGGAAGCTCACCTGAGCCTTGAGTCCAGAGTTTTTATTGAGGTCCCATCATACAGACATGGATGACTGACCATGTGGCTGATCTCAGTCTCCAGCTGCCTCTGAAAGTCCAGCTGATACCCTTGTGACACAAGGTAAATCACCATAATTTATACTGTTAGCCTCTGTAGGATGATGGCCCAAGGCCTCTAGGTAAACAGAGACACTTTTTTGAGGCAAGGCATCCAAGGGTTTAGAGATGACCTTGCAGGAGCAGAAGCAAAGGCCTGGCTTCTCTTTGGCAAGGTTCCGTTCTTTATTGCACACCTCTACAGGAGACATTCCTGAGAATCTGCTTCAGGGCTCTGCACTGACTGAGCTCTGCCATTCCTCCTCCTGCCCATCACCCACCCACCCACTCACTGCTTCTCCCTGTGTCTTTATCATTTTGTGCCCCTACCAACTGGTAGACTTGATCAGAAACTTCAGCTCAAATTTCTAAGAGAAAGAATGGTCCATTTTATCACCATAATCTGTGTGGGTGTAAAGATTTGTTAATGGCCCATCGTGGGCTTCTGACTAACCCAACTAACCCTCAGTTTGGCTATCCTTAGACCGGATCACAACCCTCAACCAATCAGCTGTGACCAAGAGCAATGGAGCATTGGTATTTAACCAATGCAACCCTCATAAGTAGTTGTTTTCAATGTCACCATTTGTATAATAAAACTTATGCCTGTCATGAAATACCTGATTTATTGGTATCATGTATGAAGGACCCAGTATGAACAGCATCTCAATTTAAGACTGGTAATAAAGAGTAGTTTGATTTCCTTCATGAGAAAACATGTGCTTTTTCTTCATAACCACACTATCGACCATTTGGCTTTGAAACTTGTATATGTGATATTTACCACCTATGTTTGCCATTGATTCAAAATTATGCCAATTCAGGACCAGTAATTATTGTGCCACTCAGCAGGTATAATATCTACCTTTTAATAATCGTTTGCAATGAGAAGAATAAAAAAGTGCATGTCCTACCATGAAATGTCAAAAGTAACATTCATTTTATTTTATAATGATGAAAAATGGGTATCCTAGTGTTATTAACTGAATTATGTCACTCTAAAATTCACATGTGGAAGACCTGATCCCCAGCATGGCTGTATTGGGAGATAGGGGCTATAGGAGGTAATAAAGGTTAAATGAGGTCATAAGGACTGGGCCCTAATTCGATAGAACTTATGTCCCCATAAGAAGAGGAAGAGACACCCAAATTTTCTTTCTTTCCACAAACCACAGAGGAAAGGGCATGGGTGGATTCAGCAAGAAGGAGGCCACCTGCAAGCCAGGAAGAGAGCTCTCACCAGAAACCGAATCTGCCAGAACCTTGATCTGGGATTTCTAGTCTTCAGACTGTGATAAATACATGTCTATTGTTTAAACCACCCAGTTTGTGGCATTTTTGTTATGATAGCCTGAGCAGACAAATGCATCTAAAGTTGTGACTAAATAAATAAGTGAACAAATAACTAAATGAATATCTTTATTGAATAAGAACTGAATGAATAACTGAATAAATGAAAAAAATAGTAAAATTAGGATTTGAGCATATTACACTCTCAGAAAAATCATTTTCACTCTTAGATATAAACTTAAAATTTCCCTGTAAAAGACCTAGAAATTTACGAAGGCTCTGATCTGGCTTAAATCTATGAAATTTTTATAATTTTCTGCCACGGACGTATTAAGATTTTTTACCTTTTGTGGAGACAATTGGGAATCTTTCATTTGCCACACGTTCTGAATGAGACTGAAGTCATCTGAAGATCAAAAATCAGTGAAGCAACAGAAAACATTAGTGAGCGAGAACAATTCACCATGTGACCATCTGTCCCATATTCTGAATTCAAGAGACTTGGCAAGTCTATAAAAATATCATGCATGAACTTTCCTTAATGATCATATTTTTTACTGCCAGATATATTAATTTTCAATTGCATTTCAATAAGGCATTAGTGACAACCAGTGAGACAAATTCAAGATCCTAATGGAGATATATATCACAGGCTTCTTTTTCATATTTAAAGGTAACATTAAATTTATACCACATTGTTCAGGAATTCATTTATTTATGTTCCATACTTTATGGGTGCTGTGATGCCTCATAAAATTTCATATTAGCTAGAATCTCCTGCTAGGAAAATAATACGGTGGTTAATTTGCATTTCTTTACTGCAGATATTTAGCTTTGTATTTTTGTGTCACTATATATATTTTCATGCATTTTATAAAACTTCCTCACCGACAGGAGTGAATTGAAGTAGGGAAGTCAGATCATGCTCTGATATTTTCAATATGATTTGCATATGATTACAGAAAATAGAAGTGGCTGAGAATTATTTTAGGGGTGTCTGGACAAATGCTCTTATATAAGAAGCACCTACAGACCAAGGCACCATCATTACGTGAAGGAACATCTGGGCCATCCATCTCCTCCTGGCCTCCTTGACCAGAACTGGGGATATAGGAGCGATAAGGTCACTGTTCAGTGGTCAGGAGAGATGATTAAACTGATTTGCTCCTCTTCTTGTTTTGAGATTATAAAAGTTATGAGGGCAGAGCCTTGATCTCTTTTCTTCACCACTTTATTCCCAGAGCCTGTATTTTCTCCACACATACAGTCATTATTCAAGAAATAATTGCTGAATCATTGGAAGAAAATGAAGCCAAATGTCATTCCTACTGCTCTGAGAAGGAAAGAGAAAGAAAATAAATGAGACTGTTGAGAATTCCTCCTCTCTAAGCCAACTGTCTTCTCAGCTGGGAAGATCCCTGAGAAAAAGCTCAGAGATAAGTGGGCCATACAGGAGAGCTTACCACACTCTCCTGAAGGCAGGAAAAGAATAGACATTTTTTTTTCTATAACTTTCTACATCTTCCTGCAAGTTTAAAAAAAAAAAAAAAAGGAAGAAAAGGAGGCAGAACACTCTGAGTAGAGGGGTCTTAGACGCTTGTAGCAACTTACTTATATGTTACAGGGCACCTCAGGCACGGTAGACGTGGAGAGGGCAGTGGGCCCTGCCAGGCAGAAAGGGCTGTCTGGGGAGGGAGTCCTGAGTGAGGATGATGTCTCAGCTGGTGGGGAGCCTGTGGCTGGCTCAGAACATGTACTCTGCTGAGAGAGAGAAGGAAACACTTCCAGTTCTTAGAATACCGTGGCTTCCTTGACAGAGTTTTCCCAGGAGTTACCCCTGATGCCAAAGGAGAGGGAGGAGAGAAAACCCTTCATTTATCTGACATTTGGATACTGCCTTTTCCAAGGGATCCAGCAACAGGGAGGAGAGACATAGAATGAGAACAGGAAACCTTTCAGCCTGCTGTCAGGTAGGAGGCAACTGCATAGCTCTAGGGTAGAGGAAAATTCATAAGGAAATGGCAGACATTACTAGGAAAACTGATCATGTAAACCAGACGGGATTTCAAAACAAATTTATGATATCCCGATAATTTAAATTTCTCTGATATTGCAAAAATTTCTAATACGATGGGCTTAGGGCACAACAATCTGAACAGAAGAGGGCAACTCGAATCTGTGTTTGAGTAATAATACTACTTAGATTGTATTTCACATATAAAACAATAAGCTAAAGATGTCTTTATTGACATTTGTAATATACTGAGAAAATATAGATTCTCCTTTACAAAGAATACTATTTCTACAGCATGGTTTGAACTGTTGATGGTGATGCCACTGATTGCTTGTAATAAAAAAAATGAGGGGCGTAAACAATTCGTTTTGAAATAATAATGAAAGCCATGGTTAAAAGCAAGTTGACAGGGACCAGAAGTGACATGTGAGGAGCCACTTCCAACTAAAATCTGTTAGAAATTAAGACTAAGCATCACTGGGACTTCCCTGGTGGTCTGGCAGTTAAGACTTCACACTTCCACTGCAGGGGGCACAGGTTCCATCCCTCATCGGGAAACTAAGATCCCACATGCTGCGAGACATGGCCAAAAAGAAAACAAACAGAAAAAGAAAGAGGAGAGAAAAAGATTAACCATCACTAAAGTTACGGTGGAAGTCTAAATAAAAACATGGTTTCATTGTATACACTGCTTTCTCAGGAATATTGTCATTGGATACATTGAATTATACTGTTATAAAATGCTAAGAAAAATAAATAAATGCACTGGCATAGATATTGAACACCCTGATGCATGAATGTTAAGAATGAAAATATAAGCAGTGTAAACATGCTTTAATTAAAATGTAATGTGATCTATTCAATATATGTTGAGCTCCATTCTTTGCATAGGCAAGTGGATTGGCTACACGCCCATCTTCAGAGAGTAAATAGGCCTCTGTCCAACTCACCCCAGACACTCTGAGACAGGAAACCAATGACATTATCCTTAAAGAATATACAGTCTATCTACCTGCCAAATTCACAAAGTTCTGCCTCTGGATATTCTATACATTTTGTCTGGTGGCCAGTAAACATTTGTTGAGTTGAACTGATTATGTATATATAAATACACACATACTCTGGGGACAACTGTAGGAGCCTGATTACTTTATTCTATTAGTGCTTACCTTGTTATTTTCTCTTTCAACTTATTTTTGAATAAATCTATTTCTGTTTGTTCCCAGAACAAATCTATTTCTGAGGCTTTGAGCAGAATTTATGTTTACTGATTATGGTGGAAAAAAGTTTCTTTTCCCTCTATCTGTTCAGGCTGATGGAGGTGAAGGTCATATACAGATACATAAGTAGTTTAGTCATCTTTTTTTTAATCACTTTATACTGCCCTCAAATATCAACCTCCATGTTAGTGATTTAAGTTAATCTCGGCTAAATGTTTAAAAAGTGAATTCTGGGTTCAGAACAAAGTTTATGGGTAAATATTAAGTTATTAATAATCCTTATTATGACTGCTACAGTGTATTGCGAGGTTAATAAGTTCTGCCAGTTGATGAAGTCAAAGAGGTATTTGAGGTGGCTTGATCTTCCAGCAGTTACTAAAATATTTCAAGTGAAAGGGAACATATTATTTTGTGTCACATTCTATTCCATTTTGGACTGCTTATATTTATAACTTCTGGAAGGATGAGTTAAAGTTAGAAGAAAGAAGGGGCAGGGTATTATAATCAGAAGAGAGTGTGCATGCACAAGAATGCATTACATATTCAGTTAGCTGCAAACCACTGATGTAGTCAGAATACATGGCGAAGTGAGAGAATGGCTTGAAGAGATGATAGAGATGTAGATGAGGCAGAGCTAAGGAACTGGGGCTTTATCCTATGCGAGGAATTTATGCCAAAGGAGGACAGCAAGATTGGAATATTACAAAGATCACTCTAAGAGAATGTAAATGGTGTATTGGTGCAGGGGTGTGAACTCTTGTAGGTACTTGGAATTGAAATATTGCATTAGTCTAAGCAAGAAATAAACATAGATAGTGAAAGAGAAACTAGGGAACAGGAAACATATTAGAGAACCATTTAGACGACAGACTGACAAGGACTTCCACATTTCTGGCAGGGAAGATTAGCAGTAATTGATGATATTTACCAAAATTGGGGAATCCAAGAGAGGAAGAGAAGACGTAAGGGAATGAAGCAGGGAAAATGATGAGTTCAAAACCATGTTAAGTTTGTGATACAACTAGAAAACTCAGGTGCAGATATTCTGATAAGTCTATTTGGTGATATTATGACAGGAAATCTAGGCTAGAAATATTGGGAAACAATGCAGATAACAAGTGAGGACACTATGAACAAAGGCAGTATCATGGGGAATGGTGAAAATGGGATGGAATTAAGAGATATATTGAAGTAATATTCAGTAAGACTAGTGCCAAGTTGATTTAACATTAGAGAAATTCATTGCTCTTACTAAGCACCAGAGCCAGTGCTGTTTAAAGTGTGTAATTCTGCGGTACAACTTCTAACCTTTAAACAGAACTGTAATTAAAATTAAGCTTTATAGAAATATTACTCTATGTTAGGCAATTATGTGTAAACTGTAGGTCAAGGCATATATTATCCAAGTTTAGTATTCAAAGCACCAAGTACTGTGTATATGGCCAATGCATGTTTGTGGAAGCAAATTAACACATCTATGCTGCAACTTTCATCATACTATACTTTTTTTTCAGCATACGCTTACTGAATGTATGCTATGGGATAGGCCTTGTGGTTTTTGCTAAGGACAAAAAGATTAAAAAAATAATATTTTAGATTAAAAAAGCATTCTAGACAAAGACAGAAACATATAAAATGATAATTACTATAATAGAAATAAGCACAGAATGATATGGAATCATAGAAGAGGGTATATCAGCCAACTGGTCAGCTTCTCATAGGTGATGGCGTATAAGCTGAATCTCGATGCTGAGTAGGAGTCAGCCAGTTCATTGGGGTGGAGGGGGTGTACCCCTGGAGGTATTACAGGTGTGAGTCATCTGTGTGAGTAGGGTATGGGGCTGGGAGATCATAGAGCTCTCTGAATAACACTGGCAAAATACTGAGATGATGGAAAAGAGAGGAGAGAATAATGAACCACAAAGATAAATATTCAGGTGGGGACAATATGTTTCCACGCCATGCTTAGGAATCTGAATAAGAGAAAAATAGGAAGAGAAGACTGGCTGTAATTTCAAGATCAGACATATTAGGTTAGAATGTGTATTAGTTAGAGTAGGTTGACTACTGTAATAAGTAACCATTTCATTAGCTTAACCAGTAAAAGTTTCTGTTTCATCAATATCACAGCCTAATGAAGGGTGTTTGGGAGGGTCTATGCTCAATGCAGCCATTCATGCACCAAGGCTCTTTCTATCCTTTAGTCTGCCCTCCTCTATCCTTAGAACCTTCTCTATGGAGCACGTGGGTGAACAAAGAATGGGAGGATACAGGCAAGACTGTTTCAGGGGGCACACCTGAAAGAGGCATGTATCGCATCAACACACATTCTACTGGTCAGAAGTCAGTCTCATGGTCATACCTGACTCTGTAGGAGACTGAGGAATTTGGCCTACCCAGATGCCTCATAGGGGAAGGAAAAAGAATTTGATGAACAAGTTTATTCTGTCTGTGAGATAGGCAAGTATAAATAAAAAGTAGAGGACTAGGTTTTAAATCTATTAATATATTTATGAGTCCTGCACATAAAACATCGGTAGTTTAATCATGGAAGCTAATGAAACCTCCAAGTACGATCAAGTATATTGAAAATAACTCAGGAGAACTTCAGCATTTCATGCATACATTTTAA
Source organism: Balaenoptera musculus (assembly GCF_009873245.2). Lineage (NCBI taxonomy): Eukaryota > Metazoa > Chordata > Mammalia > Artiodactyla > Balaenopteridae > Balaenoptera > Balaenoptera musculus. The sequence continues at coordinate 66,688,686 of NC_045796.1, read as the reverse complement.
AAAAAGCATGAAAAATGAATTGAACATAAATGGCCAGAAGACTAGGAGAGAGAATGTCAAAGATGTCAAGGGAGGAAAGAATTTCGAGAGGGAGCAAAGACATGATAAGCTCCAGGGTAGTTAACTAAGATAGAAACCATTGGCCACATTCTAAAACTTTAACTACTTCAATTTGGTATTAATTCATAATGTCATTTAGATGGTTGAGTGACCTACAGGAAGGGGACTATGGCTGTATCTGTAGCAATAAATAGCCTTAACTTATGATGTCTCAACTTGTTTTAAAACTTAAGCTGAGATTTCAAATTAGCCTTAACAAAAACTTTAAATCTATATTTACAGTTACTTTTCTCAGATAAGTTTTTTATGTGAGGTCTTTCTTTCTAAAAAGATTAAAAAATCACTTATAATTCCACTTAACTTTCATGTTTATAAGTTCCTTATTAAATATGTTCTGCAGTCAGATGGCAGCTCTTTTGTGGATTCAGAATAGATGTAAAATATATTTGCATATATACATACACATATCTATGTACTTCCTCATGGACACGTCTAATTAAATTTAAAATAGTGACAAATAAAAGCAAAGTATATAAATACTTTGCTAAACATCTTAAGTTGTGTTTTAAATTATGAAAACCCTTGATGCCACTGTTTAGAAATTGTGTAGCTTCAAGAAGTAAGGTGGACTGGAGGTGGGATACATTACCTGTGTTTTAATATCAATGTTTAAAATATTTAAACATTAATAATAAATGTCCTGAAAGCATAGGTACATATTATTTGACATTGAAAATAATGTGAAGAAATATTTACCAAATGTTCTTTTACTATTGTTCTTTCTTAAAATAAATAAAGTCTTACATTCCCAGTATATAAAATAGTTACAAGAGGAGCTCCTATATTTGATTGTTTCCCTTGGTGGTGACCTCTGAGGCAACTCTGAGAATTCCTATGTCAAAAGGACCAGAGTTTAGATAAGCTGGGATGAAGTGAGAGAGTGGCATGGACATATATACACTACCAAATGTAAAATGGATAGCTAGTGGGAAGCAGCCGCATAGCACAGGGAGATCAGCTCAGTGCTTTGTGACCACCTAGAGGGGTGGGATAGGGAGGGTGAGAGGGAGACGCAAGAGGGAGGGGATATGGGGATATATGTATATGTATAGCTGATTCACTTTGTTATACAGCAGAAACTAACACACCATTGTAAAGCAATTATACTCCAATAAAGATGTTAAAAAAAAAAGAAGGAGCAGAGTTTGGAAACAACTGTGTGAAGGGTGGGCTGTGCTGTGGCAGGAACTTCCACAAGAAGGCAAGTGTTGATGGGGGAAAATGTGGTGTCAGATGCTCCAAAGCTCTAAGGAGGAAAGATTGAGAGGAAGATATTAAGCAGGTGGCCAGTGGCAGGCCCTCATGATAAAATAAATAAAATAAAATAAAATAAAATAGCTGGTGTAGGGTAGGATGTTGGTGATGAAATAGACTATAGGGCAGGCCCAGGCCTGGGAAAAGCTTGAGAGGAGAACTTTGTGGTAGACACAGACAATAAAACAAGACAGATCAAAAACAAAGAGAACAAAAAACTCCAGACACTTAAGCAGGTAAAGCACAAATGAGTTTTAACAGCAATGATTAATACTAAGTAAAATAAATGAAACTTCTTCCCCTAACTATAAATAGCCTGAACCATGAAATGTTCTCACCTTGAATTCAAATTCCATTCACATGTGTTCACTTATAATGTAGCTAGTACCTGTGAGCTGGGCTCTCTGCTATGTGGTGGGGAGATGGAGAAATCAGACCCAGTCTCCTCCTGTAGAAATCTTTCTTCCTTCTAGGAAAGGAGTGTGTACATAAAAATAATGGCAGAGAGGAATGGCAGATGTCATACTAGTGGAGCTTAGAAACAGGGCTTCTAAATCTGATAGATGGGTTGGGCAAAGAGAATACTTCCTGGTACAGAGGAAACTTGAACTGGGTTAGTGATTTACCATCAGGGGGTATTTAGACAATTAGACTTCCGCAACAGTAACACCAAAAATGGCAGCAAGTGAATAAATCCAATAAAGAAAAACAAAACACATGTATTAATTTCTTAGTATATTCCAGGCGCTATAGTCTGTGTTTCATTTGGATGGTATCTCATAGGATGTAATTGTACTTAATTAGCCTAACCACTATGACTTCGATACACTTAAGCATATTTTATACATGGAAAAGAGATTAAATTTGTTAAGTCTCTTGCCTAAGGTAATAAATTCTGTCTTGGTGGCTAAGCCAGGATATAGGCTCAAGCAGTCTGACTCCACAACTTGTTCTTAACTACAGCCAACAATGAAGAAGTATTAAAAAAGAAAGAAAGAAAGAACAAAGAAAAAGAAAGAAAGAAAGGAAAAAGTAAAAGAAAGAAAGAAAGGAAGGAAGGAAGGAAGAAAGCTATGGAGTATGGAGTCCCCCATCCCCCTAATATTTGTGAAGAAGAAAAATACTCTTTTTGTTCCAATTTCCTTCTGGGTGATGTCTGCTTTCTAGACAGATCTCAAAAAAACATTGCATAAGTTTGAGTATACAGTTTATTATGTGAGGCAATATCTAATTTTTTTGTACTATTTATAATATTGAATAATATTAAAAAGAAAATTCCCAAATGTTTGAGTTGTTGTGGCTTTTTATCTTGTCATTTTAAAGGCAGGAACAACAACAACAAAAAATACAAAGAGCATAATGACTTAAAATGCGAATCACAGGGGCTTCCCTGATGGCGCAGTGGTTGAGAATCTGTCTGCTAATGCAGGGGACATGGGTTCGAGCCCTGGTCTGGGAAGATCCCACATGCCGCGGAGCAACTAGGCCCGTGAGCCACAATTGCTGAGCCTGCGCGTCTGGAGCCTGTGCTCCGCAACAAGAGAGGCCGCGATAGTGAGAGGCCCGCGCACCGCAATGAAGAGTGGCCCCCGCTCGCCACAACTAGAGAAAGCCCTCGCACAGAAACGAAGACCCAACACAGCCATAAATAAATAAATGAATAAATAAATAAAAAATTTAAAAAAAATGCGAATCACAAAGACCTTGAAAATTATTGTTATAAATTGTTAGTCTTCTTTTCAAAGCCAGTGATTTTTGATTCATTTAATATTTCACACAGTTATTGTAGAAATTCCCTTCTCTCACTAACTTTACCTCCATCAGGCCCTTTTTACTCTCTTTACTCAACTTAGATTTGACCTCCATCATGATAATCTCTCCCTTGCTTAGCTCTCAACAGCCCTCACCTTCTTGCTTCATTGCACTTGCTTGTTTGAACCTCCTTCCTACTTATACAAACTCTGAGCCTGCACTCACCACAGCTGAATGTGGCTGGAGATCCACGCTGTCATGCAAACTGGTCCCACTTTAAATTCATGATTAAGTGAGCCCTTAACGTTGCTGGGCAACCAGCCTACATTCCCCAAGTCTATGCACCATTCAATTTCCCAGAGGACTATACATACATTCTCCCCAAACTTCCATCACCTTCACTCATTCTCATTCACAGCTGCTGACCTCTACTCTATTTCACTTAGGAAATGCAAGCACACAGAAGAGAACTTCCACATCTAACTCCCATCTGCACTGTGTCCGTAAAAGAACGATTTTGCTGTTCACGCTCCACACAAAGGCTAACTCCTCCTCAAGTGCACTAGACCCCATCCCTTCTCATCTACACAAGGAAATCTCTCTAGTAGTTCTCCCTATCTTTGTTTCATCATTACATTTTTTCCTCTCAATCTTTCTCATTAGCATATAAACATTGTTATTGTTTTTCTGCTCCTAAGAATCTGTCTCTTAACAAATTTGTCCCAATGTTGATAACAACAATGCCTGTGGGTGCATTATACAATTCCCTCTATGTTTGTGTACATTAAAAAAAAAAATCCATAATGCAGAAGCAAAAATGAAAACAAAAACCTCCACTGACCTTTCTATTCCCTTCTACATACAACACTAATTCACATTATGACAAAACACCTCAAAAACTATCAATGCTCTCACCTTTGTCACTTCCTTTTTCTTTGAATCCACTCCACTCAGGTTAGGATCAATGGGATAAAGGTCTTAAGGAGGCTTGAAGAACATTTCCATGAGGCTTATTTTATTGATACAATTAATCTATCAGTGATGAGGTAACTAATCAACTTTACAAACTGAAAATCAATGAACCATTATATTATCAGGACACTTTTGCTCCAAGTTTCATAAACATATCTTGAACTACCTTTAGCAAACAAGAAAAATTTATTGACTAACATAACCAATCTCATAGAGTTGTAACGAGGGCTCAGGGATAAGTATTATCCACTTGACTCTGCTTCTTTCTTCTTTCTTTCTGTTGACTTCCCCTGCTAGACACAATATTACTGGCTGTCTCCACACTTGAGTACCTAACATATGAAACCAAAGAGGACCTAAGAGTTCTTCCATATTGTCCCAGGTTCATAAATCCCAAGGAAGGATTCTTGTTGGTCCTGCCTGGCTCAGATAGACTCCATGAGCAATAATCACCATGGACAGGGTATCAGAATCTGTAAGAAGATGGCAGCTTCCTTTGAAATCATCTAGTTAGTATTGGGGCAAGGAAATTGCTAGAATGAATTAGTGGGAGCGTGTTGCACACGTGGTGAATTGCTGCACTGGGCAAACAAAACAACAGATGTTTGTTAACACCTATTTGTTTGGCTTCCTACTTTCCAGTTGGAGACCACTGTCCTAGAAGCCTAACTGTACTTCCCTTTTTTTGCAGCACAATAAAAGGGTTTCACAATTTAAGGTAGCAAACAGAATAGTTTAGCTCATACATATTTTCAAGGTTACACAGAGAAGAAAACTCAGGTTAGTTCCAAAGGAAAACTGTTCTGTTGAAGCAACTTAAGAAGCTTAAAAACCTTTCCAAAGATAAGTAACTTTGTGATGATGTTATGGATCAAATGTTTGTGTCCCCTAAAAATTTATACGTTGAAATGTAATCCCCTATGTGATGGTATTTGAAGGTGGAACGTTTGGGAGGTAATTAGGTCATGAGAGTGGAGCCCTTATGGATGGGATTAGTGCCCTTATAAGAAGAGGCTGGAGAGCCAGTTTGCTCCTTTTCCATCATGTGAAGGCACAAAAGTCAACAATCTGCAACATTTAAGAGGGCTCTCAACAGAGCTCCATTGTGCTGGCACAATAATCTCATATTTCTAGCCTCCAGAGCTATAAGAAAATAAAGTTCTGTTGTTGATAAGCCACCTAGTTTATGGTATTTTGTGCTAGCGGCCCAGGCTGACTGAGACAGATGATAACTAAACTGATATCATGGAAAGTAACATGAAGATCTTACTAACAGGAGTCTTTCATATGCTCAAGAAACTTTAAAAAATATATAGTAGCTTAAAAAGAAGCTCTATGATACAATATGATATAAATAAGTATAATAATATAAATAAGTATATTGCTACTGAGGTGAGGCTCAGAAAGTACTACCTTTCAATCCTTTGAAATAAACAATATGCTTTCCTTTTCTACTTTGAATATATGGTAACTGTTTACAACAATTAATTTTTTTTTTTTTTTTTTTTTTTTGGTGCCTGTTTGTGAACAAACGAGGTCTCTGAGACCCTAGAGATTCAGGTGGAGGTTTCAGGGAGTTGGGAACCAGCTACAAAAATGATCACATAAACTAACAAAGAAACCAAAAAATTCTTTCCTTTAATCTCTTTGTTGTTATTTTGAAAATTATAAAAAATAATTTTAGCATGAATTTTCTAAATTATGTTATTAGTGTTTTATTTTGTTCAAAGCAAATATTGGGTAACACAGCATGCTGTTATATATACTTAGGAAGCAAACATGGGTGGTACATTACTATGTAAACTGCAATGGAAGGGATTTTGGTCTTTTCTGTTCAGTGCTTTCTACCCAATTCCCAGAGCAGTGCCTGACTCATAGTAGATGTATCATGATTTTTTAAAAATAAATTAGCTAATCTTTGTATGTTATAATTGTAAAATACCGTCTATTGATATATATTAAAATGTATCCTGCTATTATGATTATGGACATCAGGTTCAGCTCAAGGTAGCAAATATAAATTTTAAAAAATGAAGGCACCAATGTATCCTTTGATCTTACTATCATATCACATTTTTGAAAATCATGGGAGGAAAAAGCCAGTGTTAAATTTAACCAAATGGAAGGAGAATCCTATAACTGGCCATCAAGCAAAGACATCAGGTGATATGAATCCATTCTATAAGAAAAAGCCTTAAGTTTTAGGATTGGATATTTATAAGAACTTAGACTTCCCAACTGAGAACTCATATATTAGAGCATCGCAAGTTTACTTTTCTCTCTCCCAAACAAAAGAAGTTGCCATATTGGAGAGACTTTTGTGGAGTCATGTTCAGCCATCATACGTCTTTGATCTCTCAAGGAAAATTATCTTTGTCAACAAATGTTATCCATTCCAGAAATACTGATATGTTTTCCACTATTTTAAAGCAACCCTTAAAGAAATCGGCAGCTGCTTAATTTGCATTCTGCATGCAACTGGACAAAAATATAGGTGTCCCTCAGTGAAGCCAGCTCCTAGCTTTCATCTATTGTGTGCACATTGTTGCCATCAAAGAAAAATTTGCATTTTATAAGCCCATTTTGGAACCTGAAAATAACATCAATGTCTTCAAAATGGTGAAAATCTGCTTTGCCAGGGAAAGCTTCCACTGGAAAACAAATCTTGGTGTTCTCTGCACAGGTGGAACACCTGCAATGCTTGGCAACACATCTGGGTTGGCTGCTTTCTTGAAGAAAGGCACTCCACATGTCATAATGACTCACTGCCTTCTATACCGGCGTGCAATGGCATAAGAGACTCTGCCAGTAATTCTGAAAGAATCTTCGTCCACTGCCATGGAAGGATCAACTTTATCAGAGCCAACGATTTAAATCACTCATTTCGGCATGTTTTGTCAAGGGTTGAAAGAGGAATATTAACTTCTTTACTACATGTTCCAAAAGAAAAACTTTGAGTGCTTGATTGCACTTTGGGAAACTTTTACCTTTTTCTTTTCTCTCCTTCCTCTCTCTCTTCTTTTTTTCTTTATTAATTTTTTTGGCGGGGGACAGGTGGAAAACAAAGTGATATAAAGGAAAATTCACTCAGAACTACTGGACAAGGCAGAGTTGATCCATATGCTGACTAAGGGAAGGCTATTTTTGACAATATAAATGAGGTAATTCATTCAAAGCAGAGCCTTGAACTACAGATGCTGCTAAAAACAAAACAGAACAAACACACCATCCCCATCCCTACCTCAAGCCACCGCCACAACAAACGACAAACTATTGTATCCAAGTCACCATTTCTTAACACTAGAATCAGGAAACTATCTCAAAGTTATAAATGCTAGAAAAATCGTGTTTTTAGTCTGCATTGAGGGTAATAGAGACTTGCCAAATTCTCTGTGGGAAGATATCTACAGATCCCTGGAAAAACTAGACTCCTTCCCAAGGTTACTTCTGCTCAAACCACTTAAATATTAAAACCTGGATTTGTGATCCTCTTCTTGCTGACACAGAAAGTATCACTGTGGCACATTTTGACCCAAATGACTTTGGGACGAAGGGCTTGCCAGGATTTCAAGTCAAGAAATCCCAGACAATTCAGTTATATTTGACAATGTACAGTCACCTGGCAAAGCCTTTTGTGAGAACATTGATTTCACTCATATGTCTCCATAAATGAGGTTATTAGCATGCAAAGCCACCTAAACACAGTAACCAAAAATATCAAAATTAGATGTCAAAGATAACATGCATACTTTCAATTTAAAAATATGACAGTTCCATGCTTTTAAGCTGAATATCAGATTCTTGCTGACATTTCCTTTGGGGAAAAATGGATTTGTCATATTGTAAAATTTGGATTTTACATTTTGGATGGCTTAAACTTTTCAGTAAGCAGCGTTTAATTATATTTATAAATGCAGGAGAACAATGAAGACATAAATGTTTGTAAAGATTTCTTTCATAATACTTCTCTACCATTTTGTGATTGAATAATTTGATACAATAGTTATAAAGTTATAACTAGGAGCTCCAGAATGACCAGCTATTTGGACCACTCACTTTCTCCAAAAACCTTTGTTTCTAGTTCTCCATGAAGAAAATCTAACTTCTTTACACCTTTGATTTATAACCCTGTCCTGCCCCTTTTGCTCTCAGTAGATAATCTTTATCCTCCTTCACGGAGAAATTTTCTTAACTTCCCTCTTCAAATCTGTAAGCTAACGTGCAGCTGTAGATTGACTCTCTTTTCTCTCATTATTTTTAATACTAAAAGAATAAAGATTTTTTATCAAGCATTGTAAGTTGCATTCAATAGCCTTCAGATACACCACACCGCAAACCATCTACAATCAGTCAAACCCAGCAGCAGATCATTCTTGCACAATCCATGAGTTAGGGCAAAACTCCCTGCAACTTACAGTGAGATCCTACTCAGGTCTTGCAGGCAGGGATTGAGGAATTATATCTCATTTCTGATCACTAATGCTTGATGAAGAGCGTCAGAAGAATTCTAAGAAAACAAATAGAAGTGATTGTGATTTCAAAATAAATTATTTGGAGACATTAGCAAAAACATCAGAATGATAAAGTATACTTGCTTCTACTAAATTCTTGATGGAAAAGTTCTCAAGAACAAGCAATTTGTTTCCTGCTGCAGAAGGAGGGAGCGTTCTGTTGTTGATATTGTTTTTAAAAGATCAAAGGGGATTTTTTTTTCACAGAATTTCATATTTTGCTAACATGAAGGCATAAAACAGCAACAAAGAAAAACAATGCATACAGCAGTGAATACACCAGAGTAATGTTGATATTTACAACAACTAGATAATTTGGGGGGTTTTAGAATAAATGCAACAGAGGTCAATAATCACAAAGTTTTAAGGTTAGAGCAAGATCAGTCAATGACTAAACAGAGTTAACAGCTCTTATAGGACTATTACTGATTATTAGCTTTTTTGTTTTGCAAATGGGAACATACTGGTAAGAATGGAAGAAAGGATAATAACATGCATAATATTAACTACACACTGCAAAAATTATGAACCATGCAGAAGTTTACCTCAAGTAGTAGCACTAATGGTCTACTAATGGTTTTTCTCTCCATTTATAGTGAAAATTGGTACAAATGGCTGGAATCCAAAGGGGCCATGCTGCTGATGACACCTATGGGATGGCACATCACCTGGAGGGAAGTGTCCCTAAGAACCTGTGTAGAGTTGAGCTTTCCTACCAGCTCGGTTTTTTCACATTGGGACCGTCATTGGAGAGAAAACTATACTTCTTTTTTCTCCAAGCATATTACAGTGTCCTTTTGTTATAGTAATTGAGCTTTTACTCTAATTCACTAAGGTTCTGTCACTCTTTCTATATGATCTCATCAACTGCTGTGGCTTCAGTTATTTTCAAATGCTACTGATTCAAGTATCTCTTTCCCCAGCCCAGAGCTGCATATCTAATGCCCCAGTGGATGCTTGGATAGGCCACAGAAATTGAAATCCAATAATCACAAAACTTAATCTTTTCTTACTCAAACTTTCTTTTTTTTTTTTTTTTTTCCTCTGGTGTCTATTTGAATCAGTGGTACCATCAACAACCCAGTGGCTTAAAATAGAAATCTTGGATGAGCTTTTCTCTCTCGTACCTTTCATATCCAAATACATAAAATCTTATCTTTTCTACGTCTTAAAAAACTCTCATAAATCCAACCATTTCTCTTTATGTCCCTTGCCAAGAGTCCAGGACTCTATCATCTATTCCTCATGTTACTGCAAGTGACTTAATACTGCTTTCCCTGACTCTAGTTTTGTCCCTCTCTAGTCCATTCCCCACAGCCCTTAGAGCTAGCTTTCTACAGTGCAAATCTAACTCCAGAAACTTTCGAAGATTTTCCAATGTTCTCCAATAGAGTCAAGATTTCTTAATAGGGCAGACAAGGTCTTGCTCACTTTTCCTATGTTATCTATTGTTCTCACCTCCTTCATATGTCATATTTTAGCTTTTTAAAATTCTGCCACTACTCTGTCTTACAACCACACTTTCCAATAATGTTTCCTGTGCTAAAAACAAACACCTCTGTCATCAACTGGCTAATGCCTACTTCTCCTTCAGGTTTCAACTCAGAGGCCACTTCCCCAAGAAATCTTTTTTGATTTTTTCAAGTCTGGGTTAGATGTTCCTCCTATGTGAAAGAATGCACTGGACTCCCAGTAAATAACACCAGTTATATTACATGATAATGTTTCTTTACTGTTCCATTTCTCACTGGGGAGGGACAGGATTTGTCTTATATTTTCATATGCCCCATATTCTGCTACCCCCATGTCTAATACTACTACTAGCGTACAGTAGGGGTTTAAGAATGACATACATCATTTTTTTGCCTCTTGCAATGCAGTACCTCCTAATCCTAGAATCCAGACTCAAGACACTGTATCAGCACATTGATCATTGGTCCCTGATTTTATGGGTCCATTCTAACTCTGATTATTCTGATCTCATAGGTTTTACACATAAAACATAAATATCTTGGAAAGTTCAGTATTATGCATTAGCTTGGCAAATTTCTCAAATTCTGTCTGCATTTTTTGCACCTGGTTATTTCACAGCAACTCTGAGCCATGTCCTGGTTCACACCCCACACCTCCATGCTTTGTCCCTTCTGCCACCTGAGCTCAGGTTGTTTAGATTCATTTGATATTTCCTCTAAACATAGAAACAGTTGTAACATTCTTTATCTGTGAAGATGCCTTTTGAAATCCTGACAACTGCTTTCTATACCATTTTGGGATTCGGACAGTTCAGAAGATGGGAATTGCCCGTACGCTCCAGTTTGATTGTCAACATCTTATCCCTTAAACATTTTCTCTACAGAGTAGCTCATGACGCGAAAAAATCCATCCTTTCATTTTTTTTAAACTTTGGGTTTATTTATTTATTTATTTATTTATTTTTGGCTGTGTTGGGTCTTCGTTTCTGTGCGAGGGCTTTCTCTAGTTGCGGCAAGCGGGGGCCACTCTTCATCGCGGTGCGCGGGCCTCTCACTATCGCGGCCTCTCTTGTTGCAGAGCACAGGCTCCAGACGCGCAGGCTCAGTAGTTGTGACTCACGGGCCCAGTTGCTCCGCGGCATGTGGGATCTTCCCAGACCAGGGCTCGAACCCGTGTCCCCTGCATTGGCAGGCAGATTCTCAACCACTGCGCCACCAGGGAAGCCCCATCCCTTCATTTTTAGGAGAGTTTGCCTTATATGTTGTAAGACAACCTCCTCCTTCCTCCTGTTCTTGGCAGATGTCTTAATCTTTCCTTCATATTAATGAAAGCCTCAACTGTAGGACTCACCCAACTCTTTAAAAAAAATCTTCACTAAAGTTAATAACCTCAGAGAGTTTGCAAAGCTGGTATGGAATTTACAGAACAAAGCTGTGAAGAGCCACAGGCCTTCTCTAATAAAGATATCGCTTGTTTCTACTGCATAGTTTTGCTTACACAGCTTTATAGACGTTCTCTGTCTTGAGGGTACCAAGCCCATTCAAATGCCCTATTTTTCTTCTAATTGCTTTTCTGCCACTGGCTTGTTAGCAGGTCTCATGTGTTCTCTCTCCCACTCTCTTTCTTTTACCCGTTTCTCTCTCTCTCTCTCAATCTCTCCCTTCCCACACTTCAGTATTTACCTCCATTCCAGCATGTCCCTCTGCCTCAGAATTTAGGAAACCCATTGCTCCCTAAAAGCCAGCAGAAATGTGCCTATCTGAACCCTAGTGCAACATTTATAAGCTCTGTCAGTTTCTCCTTCTCCTTTCTTTGTGTTCTGTGATATTCAGCACTTTCCACAAAGAATGTAATAAAAAAAAAAAAATAAGAAGATCAAAGAAGGTGCTTATCTCCAGTGACATGTCCAAACAGGCACTCTGGCCCTCTCTAATATGCTCATCTAATTTGCTCCTGAGCCCAGGCCTGGAAGAAAAGCATCTTGAGGAAGATTTCTTCCGTGGACTGAGCCATCTGCTAATGCAGTCCTATGCCAGTAATTTACAAGTAATGGTTTACAGCTGTGAACCTTGGCTTCTGAGCTGTTTTGGTCATTTAGTAATTACAACAGTTTCATTAACATTTAAAGGGAATAGTCTGTTCAATATCAATTAGGGACGATCTGCAACTGTGTAGCTCCATTTTCATATTTGCATTTGACATTTAATATTCTGCACACATAAATTCTTGGGCTTGAAAATGCATTGCCACAGAAGGTCAAAATTAATCCTGAGCCCATTTCTACCTAGCTCTACTAAGCTTTAGGAAATATTTCTGCAGAGAGTGGGAACATAAAGGTTATTTTGGGGGTGGTTTTACACATCTCAACATTTAAGTACTTTTTCCCACCACTAAAGTTAAGGTTACAGAGTTCTCTTCAATTCTTGTTATATCTTCTGTATTCTGAGGACATTTCAAACTTATCTGAGGCAGATTTGCATAGTATTAAGAAAGATGACATCTATTACTTGCAAATCTTACGTAACTGCAGTGATATTTAACTTTAATATTTGAGGGTATGGGGGGGGTGTTCTGTGGATTTCAACACTTAATAAATAGAACTAGACTATGACCAAAAAAAAGGCTTCCTAAAATCATTTACATCAGGGAATAGGTCTTAATCTCTAATTAAATTGTTGAGCAAAGGTTGACTTTGCTAGGATTTATCTCAGGAGAGACAAAAGCCCCATGGTAATTTAAATTTCATGTGGCTGAGAATGGCCCAAGGATTTGACCCCTGATGTTAAGTGATTTTGGTGGGGGACACAGTGAGAAAGATAGAGCAAATTTCAAGTGAGCTAAAGGTCTTTAAAGGAGAAAAATCAGGAGCTTCCATCAGGAGAGAGGAGCGGTTTGAGATTATTAGGGACAGATCACAGAGGATGTCCCAAGGATGGTTTGAGTGACAGAGGTTAAAAACAGTTTGAACTGAAGTCTGGGGTTTCTTTTGACTCTTAATTCCCAGACTATGACATGAGATGAATCATTGAGTGTGTACCATTATTCTAAAGGTCAGTGGTAGTGAAGAACCCACTGAATGAAGCGAGGATTATGAAGAGGATGCTGAAAGAGAGTCCAGTGGGCCTATATGTAATTTGATTCCATGCAGGTATGTGCAGATACGAAATTGTGATTTACCTGATATGGCAGAGTCTGCACCTTGAGATGTGGTGATGAGCTTTCATTTGTTTCAATTTTAAAGTGGTTTACAATCTTATGCTGCTCAAGCAGATAGAGTGACACTGGGAACACAGATAAAGTGAAAACTGAGTGTGTAAATATGTATGTCCTAGGGCCTTGAGGCCTGTAAGGAAGTCCCACTTCCCACCTCCCAGAATCTCAGTCTCGAGTAGGCACCTACAAGAAGTGGAAAGGAGCAGTGCCAGTCAGGGATAGGGAAATATCCGGATCAGATCATTTAGGTCGTCTTCAATATTTATATTATATAATGCATGTAATCTACTAAAAATAAGGTGTATTTTATAAAGCAAATCATTCAAGGTCAGTCTCATTCAACATACATAAATGAGGTTGTCTCACATATTCCTTGGCTCCTCAAGAAATTATTTGCAATGACTACGTGTTGCTTATTAGACCAATCCAAATGGTTTGTTCTATCTTGGCAAACACTTTACTATTACCTTCCTGTCACTCTGCATTTCTGGTTGGTTTGTGCATTTGTAACTTTTTCCCCAACTAGAGTATGGGCTTCAGGAGGACAGAGTCAGAATCTTCTACTTTTCTATTCTCATATTTTCCAGCTGGGCCTACGACGTTATTTCCAGCTCTCAAAGTGTAATCAGGCAGGCAAGAGGGAGGACTCCACTTGTGATCAGGGAAATCAAAAATCAATCAATCAATCAATCTAGCCTCTAAGACTGAAGGTCAGGTATGACTTTAGTTCCTGAAAAATCTGGAGCATAGAGTGATACAGAGTCCCAGACATGGCAACTGGGGACCCTAGGTGACTAGGTGAACATGGAGCTCGGGACCAGAAAGCAGGTTCCTCTGCTTGGCAGGTCATCAAATAAGCAAGTTACTCTATTGGCTCACTAAGTACAGGGTTACTTAGTGTGTCTTTGGGGATGTCAGGCATTTGAGTGCTCAGCAGGTGGATAGAACCAAAGCCCTGGAGAAAGGAATATTTCCAAAAAAATAAGAAATAAGAGGATTCTGGAATATGCGGACAATCAACATCATATTAGAAGGCTCTATCTGGATCCCACAGACCTTGGTGACCAGTAGGCTATCTCCAGATCTTCAGCAAATCCAGCCACAGGTCTGAGGTCTTGGAAAAGTTCGTGATGAAGAGACCTTACAGTAGCTAGTAAGGATCAATTCAGAGGTTTGTGTCATGAAGAACAAATATTTTACCTCTAGAAGAAGCTGAGAGAAAGTAGTAAAGGACTCAGTAATGTGATGAGGGAAGGAGAAGAGAGGATCCAAGATTCAGGGAGTGGATATTAAGGCTGATTCTGAGTCCATGAGGACTGATCCATAGCTGCTCAAGTTTCCTATGGCTCAGGTGGGGGTGTGCCCACATCTTGGATGGAGATGAACCTACAGGATAATGGCTTTGGCCATGTTGGAGAGAGAATCACTTCTCATCAAACTGCAATCTTAACCACAATTAACAAAACAAAATTTTTAAAAAGTTACAAAACTTCTGTGTACTTGTCTTTTTCTCTCTGTATTAATCAGATGAATAGCTGCTGGGTCTTATAAATGCATGAATCTCAATAGTTCAGCAAAATAGTGGCTTATGTCTTATTCATGTACAGTCCATCCATGACTCCATGCAGTCACATCCAGGGACCAGGCTCTTTCCAGCTTTGGCTTCACTTTCTTCTGCAGTCAAGCAGCACTTGGTGGGGAGTGAGAAGGGAGAATCAGTGCCCTTGGGCCAGGGTGGAAATCAATCAGAACTTAGCAAGTGGTTGGAACCAGAGCCCAAATACAATACTGGGGAAAGTGTTATTTTCTTATTTCTGTCCATAGTAGATAGAAGCTGAGAAATGTAGTCTGTGTAGAGAAGAAAGAGGGAGATTGGTTTAGTAAATGACTAACACCTAAATTAGAACTTAATGGCTGTTGGGGAAGGTGAAGAATCATATCTCCAGAGTTACCACATTACTAGATTCAAATGTCCAGTTTTCATTTAAAAAACCACAAGGCATACAAAGACACAAGAAAGTATGGACCTTTTGAAGGGAAAAAGATAAAGCAAAAAACTATCCCTGAAAAACTGGCCTGGTGGTGGATCTACTAGACAAAGACATTAAAACAACTGTCTTGAAGACGCTCAAAGAATTAAAAGAAGACATTAAAAAGACAAGAAAATAATGTATGGACAAAATGGAAATGTCAAGAAATAGAAAATGTAAAAAGAAACCAAAAGAACTTCTGTAACTGAAAAGTGCAATAAGTAAAATAAAAAATTTGTTAGAGGAATTCAAAGGCAGATTTGAGTAAGCAGGTGAAAGAATCAATGAATTGGGATATGACCTATTCTATAGAAATAAAATTATTAAAAGAGAGTACTGCAAACAATCGTACACCAACAAATTGGAGAAACTAGATAGAATGGAAAAATTTCTGGAAATATAACACCTCTCAGACTGAACCATGTAGAAATAGAAAATCTGACTATACCTATAAGAGTAAGGAAACAGAATCAGTAATCAAAAATCTCACAAGAAAGAAAAGCCATGGACCTGATGGATTTATTGGTGAATTCTACCAAACTTCAAAAAAAGAACTAACATTAATTCTTCTCAAACTTTTCCAAAAAACTGAAGAGGAGGGAAGAGTCTTTAACTCATTCTATGAGGCTAGCATTATCTTGACACCAAAGCCAGTTAAAGGCACTACAAGAAAACTACAGACTAATATTTCTTATAAACACGAATGCAAAAATCCTCAACAAAATAGTAGAAAAATGAATTCAGCAGTGTATTAAAGAGATTATATACATGACAAAATGGGATTTATTCCTGGAATAAAAGGATCATTCCATATACAAAAATCACCCAGTGTAATATACTACATTAGCAGATGTAGGAAAAAAAGAATCCATATGATTATCTCAATTGATATGGAAAAAGGATCTGACATATTCCAACATCCTTTCAGGATAAAAATGCTCACAAAACTAGGAATAAGAGGGAAGTACCTCAACATAAAAACCAGATAGGATAAAACCCTCAAGGAAAGTCAAACTCAATGGTGAAAAACTGAAATATTTTCCTCTGAGATCAGGAACAAGAAAAGGATGCCTGCTTTCATCATTTCTATTCAACACAGTACTGGAAGATTTAGCCAGAGCAAATTAGGCAAGGAAAATAAATCAAAGGCATCCAAATGGGAAAGGTAGAAGTAAAATGATCTCTGCTTATAGATGATATGATTTTATGAATGAAGTAATAAATGAATTCAGTATAGTAGCAGGATACAAAGTCAACACATGAAACTCAGTTGTGTTTCCATGTACTTACAATGAACAATCCAAAAAGGAAATTACGAAAATAATTTCATTTACAACAGCATCAAAAAGAATAAATTAGGAATTAACTTATCCAAGAAGGTGAAAGACTTGTACAATAAAAAAATTCAAAACATTTCTGAAAGAAATTAAAGAAGACATAAATAAAAGGAAAGACATTCTATGTTCAAGGATTATTAAGACCTCAATACTACCCAAAGTGATCTACATACAGATTTAATGTGATCCCTATCAAAATCCCAATAACGTTTTTTGCTGAAATAGAAAACTCCATCCTCAAATTTTAAGAATTCTCAAGGGACCCTGGAATACTCAAAAAAACCCTGAAAAAAAAAAAAAATGAAGTGTGAGGATTAACACTTTCTATTTCAATACTTATTATAAAGCTACAACAATCAAAAGAGTGTGGTACTAGGATAAAGATAGACATATAAACTAATGGAATAGAATAGAGAATCCATAAATAAACACCTTCATATATGGCCAAATTATTTTTGACAAGTGTGTCAAGATCATTCAACCTGGAGAAGACAGTCTTTTCAACAAATGGTGTTAGTAAAATTGGACATTCATATGCAAAAGAATGAAGATAGATTCCAACTTAACACTGTATGCAAATATTAACTCAAAATTGATCCATGACCTAAATGTAAAACCTAAAGCTATAAAAACTAGAAGAAAATATGGGACAAAATCTTTACAACGTTGGATTTGGCAATGATTTCTTAGATACGACATCAAATGTGCAGGCATCAAAAAAAAAATTGTAGGCAAATTGGATTTCATGAAAATTACAACTTTTGTTTATCAAAAGACACTATCAACAAAACAAAAAGGCAACCCACAGAATGGGAGAAAATATTTGCGAGTCATATATCTGATAAGGAATTAATATCCAGAATATAGAGAGAACTCCTAAAATGAAACAACAAAGAAACAACCCAATTCAAAAATGAACGAAGGACTTAAATAGACGTTTTTCCAAATAAGATACACAAATGGCTAATAATAAGTGCATGAAAAGACACACATCACTAATCTTTAGGGAAATTCAAAGAATAAATACAATGAACTACCATTTCATACCTGTTGGGATGGCTACTATCAAAAAAAAATCTCTAAAACCCAGAAAGCAACAAGTGCTGGTGAGGATGTGGAACACTGGAATCCTATGCACTACTGATGGGGATGTAAAATGATATATCTGCTCGGGAAAACAGTATGGTAGTACCTCAAAAAATTAAAAATAGAGGTAACATATAATCCAGCAATTCCGTTTCTGGGTATGTATTCAAAAGAATTGAAAGCAGTGTCTCAAAGAGGTATCTGTACATCCATGTTCATAGTAGCACTATTCACAAAAACTAAAATGTGGAAGCAACCCAAGTTGTCTATGAATGGACAAATGGATAAGCAAAATGTGATATATGTATACAATAGAATATTATTCAGCCTTGAAAAGGCAGGACATATGGTATAATATGCATGGAGCTTGAGAACATTATGCTAAGTGAAATAAGCAAAAAGAGAAAAACTGGATGATTCTACTTATACGAGACATTTAGAGCAGTTGAAATCACAGGGACCGAAAATAGAATGGTGGTTGCCAGGGACCGGGGGTTAAGGAGGAAAGAGGAGTTACAGTTTAATGGTCCAATTTCAGTTTTGCAAGATGAAAAGAATTCCAGATATGATGGTTCACAACAATATGAATGTAGTTAATGCCACTGAACCGTATAGTTTAAAATGGTTAAGATAATAAATTTTATGTTATATAAAAACCTGGGGTAAAATAATTGGCAGAGAGAAGAAAGTGATTGTTGCTACTGAGTAGTCATTTAAAATTAGGCTATTTTTCACAAAGTAGGTTGTATCAGGGTCCTGGACAAACACGTGCACAGTCAAATGAGGTAAATAGGGAGAGTATAAATAAGGAAATATCTTCAAAGATATGAGCAAATTAAGGGAAACCAACAGGGATGGTAAAGCCTCCCAGGACCAACAAACTGGGGAAGCCATCACTACTCTTTATCTAAGTGGCAAGGGGAGGAATTAGTTACCAGGATCCAGAGACAACAGTTAGACCTGAAGGCCCCTGATTAAAAATGTTTTGAATTTTGTTTAGAAAAAAATAGCCAACTCAATGCCTGGCATGGAGGGAACCAGGGAAATAGAAACACAAACTCAGTCTCCTCCGTCTCTACATTTTCTGCTGGTGCCTGTCATTAGTCAAGCACAACCAGAAGTTGGAAGGCAGAGGAGCTCAGCTGATGCACTCCAGAGAAGTCAGCCTCCTGGGGTGCAGAGCAGGTGGAAGTTGGATCTCTTGGGACTAATGAGACAAATCCTGGGAAGGATTGAAGGAGGTCTTAGGAACTGAGGGTGACTTTTGACAAACAGCCAAGAAGCTGAGGCCTTCAGTCCAAGAGTCCACAAGAAATTAAATACTGCCAACAACCACACGAGCAGACCCTTGCCCAGTCAAGTGTCAGATGGAAACGTATTCCTGGATAACATTGTGATTAAACTTTTGTGAGACCCTGAAACAGAGAATCTAGCTAAGTTGGGCTCAGACTCCTGACCCACAGAAACTATGAGCCAAAAAATGTGTTGTTTTAAGCCAAGAAAAAGAAAACCAAAAGAAAAAATGCAATGTGACCAAATTATAAAAACATACTTTACCTGGAATATGACAAAAATAATTTAGAATTTTTCCACTCTAATAGAACTTCTTTTTGACATATGTATATTTCCTTTCAATCCTCTTTTTCCTATATATCCTTTAAAATAATTTAAGGATTTAACAATTTAATTTTATTAAAAATAATATTGAATAACTATATCACTGAGTTTCTTTCCAGCCATTTTCTTTTGTTTACTAGAAACTATTAGAGATTATAGGCTGAGAAGGCTTAACAGTAATTGTCCATTTCACTGGCCCTTGATCTTTAAAAAATGGATAATTTAGAGAGGAGGTAAAATTATTGGCTAAATTTTACATCATTAATTCTTGTTATCTCTCACTTATAATCACATGTATGGACAAAAGTCGGCCACGTGTTGATACTGAAGTCTTTGAGTATTTTTTTTTAAATCTTTGCTTTTAGTAAAAGAGAAAATTGACATGAATACTTTATAGCTAGGCCAATAAATCAGGATGGGTTTGGTTAAACAACTCCCCAGATCTCAGTAGCTTAACAAAATAAAGTGTAGCTTCCAATCACTCAAAGCCATCTGTGAATACACGGCAGCCCCCTCAATAGATGATTTGAGCTCTTTCAACATCTTGATATTGATACAAGAATTCTTCCACAACCAACCTCAAAGGGCAAGAAAGAATTAGAGATTCAACATTGGTAATTAACTATTTCAGACTGAAATAGTTTACTTTTGCTAACATTCAAATAACCAAAGAAAGTCCTATGACCACACCTTATTATGAAGGGTCCTGTAGGTCAATCCCACTGTATGCCCAGAAGAAAAGGAGTCATGGGCAATATTGGCAAGCAGCTGTGATGTTGGCCACACTTTCTTTCAGAAGTTTTTGGATGTCTACTGTTAGCAATGATGCAAAATAATACCTTAAGACAAAGGACAAAGATTTATTTTTAGAGTCTTATGCCCTATTCTTTTATTGATATCTGAGAAGTCTCAGATATACAGGGTTTTGTTTTACTTTGTTTTTGCTGTTGTTTTGGTTTTTGTGTTTTTAAACCACGAGGACACAGATTTCTTCCCTTTACAGAGTCAAGTGCTATTATTGCAGGAAAGAAAAAGAGCACTTGATCTATTTCTCATAGTATCAATGGGAATGACTAAATATTTACAGATGATTTTGAGAGTTAACAGTCACTTTCGCCCTCATCAATATCAACACTAATGACACTGGGAAACCAGTTTTTCATTAAGTAAGGTCAATAAGGATGATACAGATCTATATAAAATGGGAAAACAAGAACCACTGCACATTTTATTGAAACTTAGAATATGTATAAACAAGATTTATGTGAAAATGGCTAATCAAAAAAACTAGATATAAATAGAACTTAAAAAAACTCTTCAAGATTAAGAACATTTTTAATCTTATTCATTTCTGCTTTAAAAGTTGTATTACTTGGTTTTCCCACAGCCTCTGGAAGCAGCATCCTTACACCTATGCTTTACACAGGTTGCGGGTGATTAGACCCAGATAGACCTCAATCCATTGGATGACCCCAAACCAGTCAGAATCTTGATAATATGAATATTAGGATATCAGGTGGTATGTGGATTTTATATCCCCAGTAAGGAATCGTAGGTGGTGGGAATGTTGGACCATGTACGAGAGAAGGAATGATTGGCAGCTGGTTGGGAAATGAAGGAGAATTAAGTGGATTCAGGAAGAAACCAACATGACATAGACTGTTTGGTGCTCAAAGATTGGTGTGTGATAAACCTTAGGTCCAGCTGGATTGTGTTTCTGAAGTTTAGATACCTGTGAGAATTACAATAATGCCTCTTATTTAAGCTATCTTGAGCATATTTCTGTTCTTCACAAACAAGAATTTTCAGTAAAGCACACATCGAAATCCCAGTTAGCTAAGACACATCATTTTATGGTAACTGTTCTAAAAACCTTGTTATAGAAAACACCATTAAAAATTGACTTCTATTTGCACAAATTTGGTTACCCTAAAATCAATGCATGACTACCATGTGCCTAATCATAGTAACATTGGTAATAACAGCAAAAGTTCTATCAAACATTGACTATGACAGATGTTTTTTAAGCATGTTGCATGAACTACCTCTTTAATCCTTACTTCCAGGAAGTAGAAATTATCCTTAACGGTGTGTTCAAATGAGATCATGAGGCACAGAGATTTACAAATTTGCCCAAATTTATATAAGTAGCAAGTGGTAGAAACAAGACCTGAAAATATACGTTGATATACAAGGCATCTCATCCATTAGAACATGAAATATCTGTTGGCTACACTGCTAACATCTTTACTCAGAACCAGACTGGTAAGGTTCTGTGATATGCTTAAAAGGTCCTGTTGTTCATTATTAGTTTTATGTGAACTATATTGCCTATTATTAAATTATTCTATTTATCAACTGTTTTATATTTATTTAATTTTACATATAAAAGTGTCTTTTGGAATGTTGTCTAATGCTGATTTTCATTTACAGAATGGAATATATTTCCACTGAATGCCACAAAGTTTCATGGGGGCAACTCAGAATTATGTGTGTTTATTGGTTTAAAAAAGGAGATTGTTTATCTAGTTGATATTTTAAAAGCTCAGCTATAGGGTGACTGATTTCTTTGTATATGATTATAATAATACTTGAACTATTTTACTGTAAAATTTTACAGTAGGAAAACAAAAGCAAAATAAAGCAAACAAACTGCAAAAAGGAAAGCATTATGTGGAGCAGGGTGGTTCCTGAAAAGGAAGAGATTCGAGCATCTTAGAAGAGTTCCTCAGCTAAAACCAAAAATTCCTCTTCTCATCTCCAATATCTCCTTGCCTCTTCTGTTACGATGCTTAAATTCTGCCCTTACTGACTCACTCTTTTGGATTTTACACATTTGGGTCTTCAAGACTCTTCTTTAAATCTATCATTTCCCAAAGGATGTGGCACTCCCTGAAAACATTATCCATCTAAGACTGTGGGCATGGGAACTGTGCAGGAGTAAAAATCAGGTCAATGGAACTAGCCTTGCATATCTATCCTCTGAGATAATCAGGGGGTGAATAGTTAAGAGGAATTGTGGAAAAAGGACTTGGAATAAGCTGAAAGTCGTTTCCATGAAGCTCTTTTATTATGCCTTTGCTTTTTGTTCATGCTGACTATATCTATAGCAGAGAGTGCTATGTTGTTAGGAGCAGAGCATAGCTATCTGAAGAGCCTTTGTATGGAGGCAAGCTGGGATAGGAATCTTGAATTGATTCCGACTTGATCAATAACCAGCCGTGTGAGCTTGGGGAAGCCATTTTAATCTGTCTCTGCTTTTCCCTCATGGATAAGAACAGTAACATCTCCTCTAATGGAGTAAATTCATTATCGGAAGTGTCTATCTTACTGATGAGCCGCACTCCTTGCCTTGTGTGTGGCCTTTGTATGCGTGCGGACAGAGGTACTTGTAAAAACAATTCTCAAGTGTTTAGTACGAGTTGGGAGCTGTGCTGTGTGCTTTATATACATTATCACATTTAATCCTCAAAACAACCCTATAATGTAAGTTCTATTTTTATTTTGTTTTCACAGAAGGAAGCCAAAGACTTAAAGAAATGAAATAAATTTCCCCAGAAATCACAGCTAAGGATTTCAGGAACTGACTCCAGAACCTACATTCTGAATCACCTTATTCTGACGCAGCCATACTTTCTATTTTGGGAAATGTAATATATTTTATATACGTGCATTTAGTAAATTTAGTAGATTTAGTAGATTTAGTAAAAAACTGTCCATTGTTCAGAGTATCCTATCCATCTTACATTGGCTGAATATGTATAAAACGGGGACAAATAAATTTGAAGAGTTCCTCTTAAGCAAATTAGATAAAGATACATCTATGATGAGCAAAGTGACCACTGTGGTATAATCATCCCCCTGCTGTCCACAGCCTGAACCATGATTTGAGCCCCCCTGGACTGTCCCTCATCAGCAGACTCCTTCCTAAGCTAGGCTGAGTAATCATTGCCACTCGTGTTTTGTACAATCTTGGAAACACTAGAAAAACCTGATCCTGCAGTTCTGTGGCTGCCACAATCTTTAAATGAGTCACCCTAAAATAATAAAATATCTAGGACCTATCTGATGTGAGCAGAAGTATTCCATCCGTAGGAGCACATGGGATTAACAGAAGGAATCTGGAGCTGATGGAGTGGGCTGGGGGTGGAGAAGAGAATAAAAAATGCTCCCACTTACAGGAAGGTGTCTGTCAACCTGTGGTCGGATGGCTGGATGCCCCAGGATGCCACACCGGCAGGAAAATACCACACAGAAGGAAGATCCGAATATGACGGAGTCCCCAGAGGTAACTGTATTCATAAAAATTGATTGAGGACTGAGCAAGTCTAAGAGATTGCAGATAACAGAAGGAAGAACTCACTTTGGATTTCCTATGAATCGCCCAACAAATTCAAACAGGGCCTCGGGAGCAGTGCCCTCTGACCCCAGAGTTAGAGACCTTGCCACTCTTGGCTTTTTAGCTGCCCATGTAGGTCATTCTGAGCTACCTGTTCTGCAGGGTTCTTGTGATGTTTAGAAATATCCTTTGTAAAATGCCTAGCAATTACATCCAAGTCGGTATTCAACAAATGTTTCATTCACTTTGCTAACTTTCTGCAATAGGTAGGTTTGCTTTTACATTTAGGTGGCCCTTTAATTAAAAGTAAACTCCCCTCTTGTGTGTTCTCCCTTGCCCTCTCCAGAAGGACTGTCATTCTCAATCCATGTGGGAGAAACTGAGGTACAGAGAGACTGCTCGGGGGTGCACACTAAGTCAGGCTCCTTGTCTCTCAGTTCTGTTAATTCCCTTTGCGAGGACGAAAGCCTGCCTGCTTTGTCTTCGCCATATGAATGTAGGAAGCAATCCAGCCAGGTGGCAGATACTTTAGCCAAGAATAATACCCAGATTCTGAGATTTGAACACCAATTATCAGGAGGTTCTAAGCACAGATTTATCCCAGTCCCCGCTCCCACTCAAGCCATGTAAGGAACTCTAATGATGAGAAATTGAGGACCAGCGTCTTTCCTCGTGTTCATTACTCTCCAACAAGATCTTAACTTGATAAGGCCACCCTGAAAAGTCTAGATCAGCTGTAGATAGGCTAGCAGGTGCATTTATCAACTGCTTTTTGTTTGCTGAGTCAGGGACTGCTGTGGTTTTTAACTTTATTTTCCCTACTAAAGAACTTACTTACTTTTTTGGTTTTTTGATATTTAGGGGATGGCTATCTCCTTCTGACAGCATTTTCCATTATGGTACCTGAAGCAGGTGCTTAACCTTTTCTCCCAGTTTCTAAAATCATGTCTTTTCCATAAATTGTATATATTATGCAATGAAAGGCGGGAGAATTGTCTCATTGCCTCTTGTTCCAAAATACTAGCATATGCCTAATTAACACAGGGATATTCCATAAATCATAGGTGCCAAGGAAAAACGATGTAAATGGGGGAAACTTTACAGAGAATATCAATCAATTGCCTGGTACTTGTCATTTAAGTAGAGCACAATTCTCTCAAGGTTTACCAGCCTCTCTCACAGCACCAGCCACAGTATTTAGAAACATTAACTCCTTGTGTTCTCAATCTTCAGAATTCCAGTTCACTCTCTCTTTTTTGATTGTTCCTGGGGTTTTCTTTTGGAGGCGGTAATTCTTACAATGTTTTGCAAGTCAAATGAGTAAGTTCAAAAGATGGAACATGATGGAAAAGAAAAATCAAGGCAACGTCTTTATTTGGCAGCTCTTAGTTTGGCTAATTACTGGGACCAGGTAAGAAGCACAGCTAAAGGGGCTTAGCAACAGATGGGGAGACAGTACAAAGCTGTGGGTTCTTCCTCTGCCTCGGCTATGACTTCCTGCGGGGTTGAACAAGTCATTCAACCTGTTTTTGATTCACTTCCCTTTCACTAAATCATGGATAATAATGCCTACTAGGTATGTCAGACATTGTTGAGAAGAATAGCTCATAGGAAGATCACAAAGCACTTTCAAAGGGTTGAAACACTCTATAGGCACAGGCGCTGCAGAATCAAGCTGCACAGGAGGTGATGTCCCTTTCAGTCAGGTCCTCTGTTCCCCATTTAAAACCGAAATGAATGCAAATCTGAAAGTGACTTTGTATTTGCCACGCATCCCCTCTGCCTCTCAGGCATTCTATTGCTAACTGATTGTAACTATGCAAATGATACCGTTATCTGTGGCACACACTGGCTTCTATACTGCGACACCGGCAGTTTAAAATGCTTGATGAATCCGAGGCTGATTGGCAGCTCCAAACTCATCTGTGACCTGATCCGTGGTCAGGAAGTACATGCTGATTTGGATAAGGGCAAAAGCCAATGGCAGCAGGCTTTCTTTGAGGTTTTAAAAGACCTGAAGTTTGGTTGCCACAATGTAAAAAAATAATAATCATTTTAAAAGTCTGCATCTGGTATCTGGATTGAAAGCAAAATTCGTTAAATGCACCAGGAATTTTGAAGCTCTAGAGAGTTCCCCAGAGCAAAAGTAATCCTGAGATAAAAAATGGGACCAGTTTCGGCTGCAGCTGAAATGATTGCTGCGGAGTGATGGGTGGTGATGATTTCCTGTTGTGGCAGAGAAAGGAAACCTGCCTGGTCCCCGTGGCAAAGAATCAACAGATTCACTTTAGTAATCCCCAGGTGCTTTAAGGGCTGGATCCTGTCCTAAAATAAAAACATATACATATAAGTAAGCCAAATGTTAGACGACTTGGGGCTGAGACGGAAATCAGAGGACACTAACATTTATTGATTGCTCGCAGGGTTGACAATGTTGCCACATTTTATAGACCATGTTACTGAGCCCCACAGAGGTCAAGTGACTTGCCCAAGTTCACTGAGCTCGTAGGTAGTAGAGCTGTGAGAAAACACGCAGCCTCTGCTCTTTTCATTCTTCCGGGCTGTCTCTAGTTGTTGTCTGGATCTATGTACCAACCGCGGGGAGAGAGACCCGCTGACCTGGACAGCACCCCAGACCAGAGGACAGGGGAAATCCTTTGGTGGACTTGCCCAGTCGCCCGCTGTTTAGAGCTCAGTGAACTTGCCTCATGGGAAGCTCAGTTGTCTCCCGTCCTCTAAGCCACCTCTTCTCTGACTGGTCCCCGCCAGCTCTCGCTGTTACTCCTTCCCAGTGATCGGCAGCTATTTTATGTTTCCTCCCATTGTGCTTCACTGCACCTTTGTAGTTCTTCTGCCCACCTTCTGCGTACAGCTCGCCTTCATGTTATTGAAGGGCGGTTGTGTTTGTGGCCCGTTATTATGTTCTTGAACAGCCCTATGAAGTGGAACTTAAAGCCGCCAGTTAGTAGAGGAACACACATTAACCATCACTTCTCTCCCTCTCTCTCCCTCTCACTAGGACCTTTGTGATTGTTGTATATTCAGAACTTCAAACACGAAGTCTGTTTGTTTCTTTTTAAATCACTGGTTAAAATACCTACCTTTTAGCTAACATTAATTGAGCATTTATTATCAGCAAGGCTCTATAGTAAATGAGTTACATAATTACTTCACTTAAATCACAAGATCACCCGATGAGGCAGCTCTTGGTGTTAATTCCATTTTGCAGACCAAGCAGTTGAGGTTTATGGTGATGAAGCAGTCTGCTCAAGGTCACAGAACTATTACCCAGCGGCACCAGGTCTTAATCTCAGATCTGACTCACACCAAAGTCTTAAATCTATTAAAATCTTAACTTCATCCAATTCTTAACTTTATATATTTTGTGCATCTCTATATGTTAATATAATTCTTGGAGCCCAGATCTGTTCTACCTTTATATCCACAGTATTTGGTGCACTACCCACTATGGACCCATAAAATTAGCACATCTATATTGTGATAGACGAGAAACAAAATGCAAATTTTACATTTACCATCACAAATCTGACACTGATTCGTTTAGTCTGTTTATAAAATGTGGACCAAATTCTTTGTGGTTGTTTTTTCCTTCTTTTTTCAAAAACGCCTGTGGAAGTACCCTGGAAAATCTTTCTGGAATCAGACAACCCTGGATCTATTATCTAACAGACTCAGATTCTTGCTGTGTAGATGCAGTTTAGATCTGCACAGTGGTATCTTGGGTCAGCAGAGGGAAGTCTGCAATGGTACTAACATGCATATGTGAACCAGACTGTGTTTCACAGAGCAGAGCTGTCAGACTAGAAATAAGGCATCAAGATGCACGTTCTGGGCAACTTTAATGATGCTCCCATGGATATTCTTAGTAGTGTGTTAAAACCCCCACCTGACAGCACTTAGGGCTTTCAGAAAAGAGTTGAATGTTTTGAATGGCTTGAATTGCAGGCCTGGGTTAAGGCATGTAGGTAAGTAAGAGATAAATAGCTCCACTCCTAATTACTCCATTTTGATTATTAAGTTTCAGTAGCATTTCATAAATATCAGATTGCACTATTATCTTCAAGAGAGCTGTTTTCCTGAAATTGCTCAAATCCAGCAACCAGCTCTGAAACTTACTTTCACATTTTAATTAGTCAAAATGCCTCTTATTTATTGAAAAGTCGAAGCCCAAGCAAAGATCTAGCTACTGGTAGTAGAGAAGCATTGCTGAATAATGTTCTTACAAACATATCTTATTGTTTTGAGCTATTAAATGCTGATATAGTAGTGGCCTGCAGCATGCCTAAGCAATAATGGGACTCTCCCAGTGTCTGCTGCCTGGGGTCCATTGTTGGGGAGTTTTCTAATCACAGCGACTTCCAAATATATTACCCTAACTGGCATTCCCACATTATGATAATCACCTGGGTTGTTTATTTTATATCTGTTAAAAAATTACCTTGCCTCTTAAGCCAAGCAACCTCACATCAAATATTTGCAGGCCTAAACAATTAAAAGAAAGAACAAAGATTACAATGTGCATATTCTGCTTTGGGTATTGCAGGTTTTTGTTTCATTATTTCTTGCCCTCAACTCCCTCCCTCCGGGGATTTTGTCCCTCTTATATCAAGATTTCTTTCACCTCAGTCTGCAATAACACTTTCTTCTTTTATTTTCGATTTTTAAAAAGCTGTCTCAAGAATTTTGGTGTAGCTCCTGATTCAGCTGCATTGATGGTATTTGAGAGGGGAATACAAACTGAACTCAAGTGCAGCTCCACTTAAATTTACTTCCCCTGAGAGAAGAATTTCCAAAGCTGCCAGTGCAAAGGATTCTATAAAGTTTGTGTTTGTAAGAGCAGCCCTTCATTATATTTTATTCTTTTTGAAATGATCCAGAGTACTATGAAAATAATCACAGCTTCCAAAGGTGGTGGGTGAAGTTTGTCTGTGGGAGCCTTCCATGAGAGCTTTCCTTTTTGTTTAAAAATAAACACTGATATCTCTGAATAAAATATCATGACTACACTGCCATTCTGTTTATAGACCTCTCTACGGGGACTTTCTTCTGCATGGAGACAATCTGTGAAAATCATTGCTCCCTTTTATTTAAAGATGCTGGGTCACCTCTTTTCCTTTTATATCTTTATTTCTATATCTGTAGATGTAGATGAGATATAGAGCTAGAGATTGTTACAAATAGTCATACTGGTAGCTATAGATACAGATGTGAATAAATTCAGTCTGAGGGATGACTAGTGGCCCCTCACAGGAATTTCTGACTTTTGTGTAGTGTGTACTCTTGTATAGGACGTGACCATACTTTCACAAATTAGATGTAATTTTGAGTGACAAACTGTGTCATTATTATGCATTCTTTTATTCTGCAGGAGTTCATCGGCATCAAAGCTACCTGTAAAGTTCTGGGATTGGTGAACTGGATGAGGAAAACTAGGGAATAGATTTCTATATAAGCACGTATTCTGGGTATATGAAATCAGGGCAGGGGTAAGTGAGAATGTCACTACATTTGCATGCTTAGATTAGCTAGAACTTCAAAAAAAAACTCTTACGAGGGAAGACTTCATGGTGAAAGTTGCATTTCAAAAACACTTTGAATGAAAGTAGAATTGGTGAGGTGAAAATTGGCAAGATATGCCTGCATGTGGTTTAAGTAAAAGGTCAAAATTAGAAATGTTATCTAGAAACTTTGGAGAAAGTATGCTATTTTAAAGGATGACATTTTTCCTGAAGGTCTTAATGCTGCCCTCAATCCCACTCTTGCTGTCCCTGAGCAGGAGTTGCATTAATGTGGAGTCTCGTAAACCTGAGGAAATTGAGGATGGTCTTATAGGCGAATGCTATCAGAGAACACTTGTTCGCCTAAGAGTAGCAGAAGTCACTTCACCCGCCCTTTGATCAGTCCAGCTCCTTCTTTCTTGCTTTTCCCGATGTCCCAGAAATATCATATCAAAATAATTGAACATTTTCTTGAACTCTTCTCCCACTATCATTTCCTTCTTTCCTCTGGTACAATTCTAATCTTCCAGTTGTTAATTCATCTTTGATCACTTCTTCTCAGTCGTTAAGTCATTTTTTAACTTACTAAGCTATATAAAATATTGAATTACTCCAATCTCATTTTTTAGCCTCTCCTATTCCTCAACGGCACTTGGTTCCATGTTGGAAGCTTCTGTATTTTCATTTGTTTCCATCTTCACATTGGAGGAGGTAGAGATTACTATACAGCAAGTAAATAAATAAATAAAATTAACTAATAAAATAAATAAATTAAAATTAAGAGAAATTAAGATTTCTCTTCAACAGTGGTTTGTCTCTACACTTTCCCTTATTAGTTCGTGCTGGAAGCCGTTTGGGTTGATGTTGAACAGGAAAGGGAGACTGTACTATTCTCTTGATGAATATTGTCCTCTCAGGGTTCATATTTATGAAGAGAGGTGGGGTGCCCAGATAATTAAGGTAGCACTGGAGAAATCAAGGGCAAAGTTGAGATAGAGTCAAGTCCAGAGCAGAGGAACATTCTCAGGAAAAGAAAGTTACCTAATACTCATTGAGAATAGTCCAAACCTCAGCCTAAATTGAAGGTGATTCTGTGATGTGCCAACCTGACCAGCCTTTATTTAGAACAATGGTCCTTATTCTTCAAGTTCCCGAGAGCGTTGGCTGCTGACAGCTCACAGCCAGGTCCCTCTCTGGGCACTGTCTTTGGCAAAAAGAAGCAGCCTTGCCCAATATTACACACCTTTTATGAGAACAGCTCACACTCAATGACCAGTTGATATGAATCAGTGTCTCCGGATCTGTTTTCCAGGAAACCCTAAACTCTGGCATTTGTGTTCCAAAATTAATATGTGATAATATGTTACATTATAAATCACAGAGAGTCGTGCCTTGCTTCCACACAGGTTGTAAAGTAGGATTTAGAGAATGGGCACACATAATGCTTTTCCTGTAAGACATTGGACGTGAAACCATAAAGCAGTGATGCACCACCTTTCAGGGCAGGGAGTATAGTAATGTCAACACTGAGCACCACAACCCCATATCCCTGTTCAAATTGATAAGGTGATGTCTGTTTGGAGTCCTAGCCCTAAGCAAGAAGTGACTCTTCCAGCTGAAACGGTTTGAAATCCTCTCGGAGAGCATGCTGATCTGAGTGAGAGCTGACACAAACCACATGACGTTAACCCAGAGCACTTGGTCTAGAGTCAATGAACCATGACATCACAGAGACACTCAGCACAGGGCAGCCTTATGGGAGGAAGGAAAGTCTTCCACAGAGACCGATGAGTAATTACCTCACAAAGACTGTATTTTGATCAAGGACACATTTAGAAGATTAAGATATTGTGTCACAAAGTGACCTAAGAAAACTCAGTTATGTACAACTGTTAACATACTTTAGGTGATCATGTAGCTGCCATTTCCTATACTTCCTAACCAACCAATAATGTAAGCAAGTGTCAGATCAAATTCGACCACTCACAGAGACATATATTAAACAATCATGTGTTGGCAAGTAGGCATAGAACATTTCAAACAACTTACTCTATAAGAGGAATGAAACCTCAGTCCCCTATATTTGTAGGTTCTATTATCATACTTTGCATTGGAGGGTAACTTGAAGCAGATATAACAATATTCTAGAGATCAATGGCTGGACACAAGACCATTAAAGGATCAAGCCTCAGGCATCATCCCTGTGGCTATGCCCTAAAGGGCTTGTTAGAATGTTATACTCTGTTCATGAGAGGGTAGCTTGTCTCTGAAATAATTAAGCCGGTCCACATAACTGAATAGCATTAATTTTACTAGAGAAAGATGATTTCCAAAATCCATTAACATACATGTCAAAGACACCAATTTTACCAGTGAAAACCCCTCTTTGAAAATGGATTAAGCTAAACAGCTAAGCCTCTATGTTGCTCAAAGTTATGAATTGCTGGAGTGATTATATTAATCTGAACCATAGGAAATGGACAATATTCAAGCATGTTTGATCAACAAAAACGGCACCTGGGAGTATCCTTTCTAGTTAGATATTGACTGCCCCTTGGAGTGAATTTATGATTAGGACAGCTGACCATCTCCAAATAGCTGTCACATACATAAATAACCTATGCCAAGATATTTTTAAATAAATTCTAGTCCTCATATGAAATAACAATAAGGGCATTGGAATACAGAGCAGATGTTCTTGATAGTCCGTTTCTTGTAGAGATCTAGGAAGTCGGAGAACCAGAAGAGCAGTAAAACTGAGCCACAGCAGTTTGCTTAGTCATGCCTCTGGTAACTATCGCCAACCTGCTGGTGAGAAGAAACTGAAGACCACCAGAAATCACACGCACTATCTAGGGTTTATTGTATGTAAGTACTATCTCATTAAAGAAAGTGAGATGAATCAATCTCAATACCGTCTTTGATTATCTCCATTAAGTTCTGGGTTAAAGGAGCCCTTCCCAGTACTTCCTTGGGTAGATAGCTGGACCTATCTGACTATCACAATAAGGGGCCCAGCTCCTGGACCTCAGCTGTCATATTGTGGCTTTGGATGTAGAAAATGTTAAACAATAGAGCAATAGAAAAAAAGGAAAAAATTAAAGCCCTACGGTTAAGAGAATGTAAAAGTTAATACTTTTTTTAAGACCATCAAATAGTATTTTTGAACCATAATTACAGGTATAATAAAAACTCCATCAATAAAATAGACATAACAAGACTCACAAGACCACCATTTATTGATTTTGTAAGCATTACACTAGTATATTTGATGTGCTTGGTGTCTCCAAGCATTACTGATTCAAGATTCTGTTGAAGGTTGGAGAAATGATAAATCAATCTTGAGGATTGTGACATTTGTACGCAGTGATTGGCCTTTGAACATCATTTATATCTCAGAGAGAAAACACATTTTAGTACTAATGGCTAAGGATTGGATAGGTACATATCTATGTAAAAACATTTCTAACAAAGAGCAATCTAAGGGAACATCAAAGTCGTCTTACATTTTGGAAAGAGCAACTTCCAAAGGAATAGCACCGCTTTTCAAATATCTCTTTGGTGCTTATTTTTGGTATTTATTAGGCTCAATACAAATATGAATACATTATAATAATCAAAGTACTTGGCTTTATCAACATATTTTTCTCAAACTCTATGAGTAAAGATCTCCGAATAGAGATTATGAGAATCATAATTATTCTTATCCTTTGTTCCGGTATTGCTTTCTGGGGAGATAGTTTTCTCTGAAAGATGTTGAAACTAAAACCCAGAGATATTAAACAAATTGGTGAAGGACACAGTTCCTTAGTGTTTTTTTTTTCAACATGCCATGGATCAATAAGCAATCTTTCATGGCTCAACCCCTTTTTTGCTGCAAGAAACTATTCAAATAAGGGGAAAAAACCAAAATATGTATTGAGTACCATCTATGTGTTAGGCACATTTTCATATAAATTTAAAACTGCTTATTATTTCTAATTTTGTCAATATTGACATTGTGATTCAGTGTAATTCAATTAACTTACCTAATGTCATAAGATGGCAGGGAACTCCCCATTAAAATCTAGTTATGTCTGACTCCAGAGCCCATACCCATTCCATTGATTAAAAATTTCTCGGGCTTCCCTGGTGGCGCAGTGGTTGAGAATCTGCCTGCCAATGCAGGGGACACGGGTTCGAGCCCTGGTCTGGGAAGATCCCACATGCCACGGAGCAACTAAGCCCATGCACCACAACTACTAAGCCTGTGCTCTAGAGTCCTTGAGCCACAACTACTGAGTCCGTGTGCCACAACTACTGAAGCCCGTGCTCCACAGCAAGAGAAGCCACCGCAATGCGAAGCCAGTGCACCACAACGAAGAGTAGCCCCCGCTCTCCGCAACTAGAGAAAGCCCGCGCGCAGCAACGAAGACCCAACGCAGCCAAAAATAAAATAAGTAAAATAAATAAATTTAAAAAAAAATTTCCCTTGCCAAAATAAATAACCTGTGTCACCAGTTGCCTAGGTATGCTAATGTCAATCCTGTTTTTCCTCTCCCGAGGCAGCCCTCAGCACTCAGCAAAAGTAATATCTGCTGTTCTATTTGACTCTCCTGCTCTGATTCTTCCATAATGAAATATAAAGAGTGGGAGCCAGGAATGGAACTGGATAGAAAACAAAGCTCAGTGTATTATTTGTGGGACCAGTGCCTTGTCTAAAAGCTGCCTTCTCCAGCATCCAAATAGGTTGCACACCTTTTAGGTGCTCAGTGGACTTAGAGGCGGTGGAAGCCCTCAGCATCTCTCATCAGGGCCCCCAGCCTTCATCCCTGCATTGTCAGGACTGCTCTCAAGACCGGAAAGGCCAGGACCAGTTGTGGAGCCATTTAAGAGCATAAGTTGGCCTTTGGCTTCACGCAGTGAGGGATTTGGTCTTTGTTCTCCATTTGGCCCTTCCGTGTGGCTGCAATGATGTGGCTCTACCAACTTCAGGAGGGAAACAGGACGTTCAGCTACGTTAACAGGCATTTTCTTGCTGACCGGTGCTGCCCATCCAAGGAGATCCAAATTAGGCCAAACCGCTTTTTGATCTCCTCCCCTTTTTTTTAATGTCAGGAAAGATTTTTTTCTTCCTTTTCAAGTTTCTTATTAATTTTTTCTACTTTTCCCATAACTGTATTTACTTGTTTATTTTTCTTGCTTGAACATTGTGGATGAGGTTTTGCTTTTAAAGTGCTATAGAGGTTAAGGGGTGGGAACAAAAGTACGAAATTCTCTTCTCTTCTAATATGACAACAACACAAATCCTAACAAAACCTTTTCTCTTTGACACGGTATAATGAAAAGAAAGTGACAGGACTGAGTTTTGAATGCTGCATCTGCCACTTAAGATTCAACATCTCGGACTCTCAAATTTTATTATTTCTAAAATGAGGAAAACTACCTTGTAGAGTTGTTAAGAGCATTAGAGATGATAAAGGTATTCATCACGAATACCTAGCTTGTGCTCAGGGTTCAGTTAATTATGGCTACTGTTATTGACCTACTACTACTAATGTTATTTTCTCCACTAACCCATTCAGAAAGTTTCTCTGCTAACCCATTAAGAGATTCGTGAAATGCAAAGCCTTGAGCGTGGTATCCAGCTGAGATGGAGGAAGACACCCACGGCTGCTATAGTCCAGGAGGCTCCAAGGTGCAGGGTCCACGCTGCAGGGCCAGTCAGAACTGCTCTCCCCAGGCTCTGCTCTCTCTTCCAGGTTTGCAGTCCCCAGACCATCCACTTGGGTAATGGAATGATATGGGACTTAAAGCCAAAGTCTCTTGGCTGTAAATAGTCTTTGAATTACATGAGCAAGAAAGTCCAGGGACCTGAAGCTGGTGTTCCTGCTATATTCTGGAGCCATTGCATCCTTTACACAGTGGCTACAGTGAGATTTGGAAAAGTTAGTTCCTGTCACTTCCTTGCTTAAAGCCATCCCCACTTAGTATAAAACGCCAATTCCTCATCATGGCCTAAAAGTCTTTATGTGATATGGCAACTCCTGTGTCTCTAAGAGCATCTCCAACATAGGACACCTTGTTCATCCTGCTCAAGTCACCTCTTTCCTTCTCTTAGGGACTTGGCTTATCCTGTTTCCCCCCAGAGTGAAATGATCTGTCCTCTGTGCTTCAAACAGCCGGTCCTTCTCAAACTCCATATATTGTCTCAAATATCACTCATCCCAAGAGAACTTCCATGACTTTCTCTTCAAAGGGATCCCTCTCCCCACTGACAATTCCCTATTATTATGTCATTTATTTTTGCAGTGTCATTCTTCTGAAAATATAAAATTTACATTTATTAATTGTTTTCCCTACATGGTCTAGAATAAAGCATTTGAGGGTAAGAACCACCACATGCCCAGCCTAGCACATAGTGAGCTGGCAACAAAATAGTTGTGGATTAATTCTATATGCCTGGAATGTGAGTGTCTGAGGAGGGATGGCAAAAGATGAGACTTAGGGAGAGAGACAGACAGAAGTTAGGTCATAGCAGGTCTTATTCTATACAGGAGGCTAAAGATTTTTAAATTTTCCTTTTATCTTTCTCCCCTGTCACAGATTAGAAGTTGAAGGACTTTGAATAGATGAATAGCATAGTCATATGTACGCAATATCTTAGGTATATGACTTGTTCACGGATGGGGCAGTAGTAGAGTGGATAAAGCAAAAGTGATAGAACCAGACATTTTAAAAATGCAGACTTCGTAGGATTTGGTGATTTCTTTGAACAAGAAGAGAAGATAGTATTGGAAAATAATCTTTGATCATGAATTGTTGAACACATACAGAATTCTATTTATTTCTATAATTGATTTAAAATTAAGATTTAATGACTGATTATCTCTAAAAGAGAGAGTCATATTTCATCACCTATCCAGACATAAGCTTTTTATATTTTGAATGTCAGCTTTAGGGCTAATTTTAAGAATATATAGAAATTCACATGTATATTTTAAACTGATCTAAGATCATATTATTTCAAACAACCCCACAAACTCAGCTTGAGTCATAGTTCAGATTCATACCTTTGCATTAATTTGAAACTCTGTTATTTCCCTTCAAAGAACTATTTCAATAATTCATTACTAAGTTCTGAGGCCAATGGTACCCTTCAGAAGTCTCTATGTACAATGGAGTCTATTATGACAGAAATGTTCTACAGATTTTCTGATGCCTATTGCTTACGTTTTAACTCTTTATCTAATTATCTCTTTCCCAAAATTATAAGAAAACACACTTGAGCAAAATAATCAGATACACAAAACGAAAAATGAACTTCTGAGAGAAAATTCCAGGTTGAAAAAGCTACACAATCCAAATTACCTCAATACTCCTTTTGACTCTCTTTTTCTCTTTTTGGACTGTCCCCCTCTTGGTTTCACGGGTTCTGTTTTAGAGGTGATTATGGGTGAGCTTCATAGATGAGTCTAAGAGAGAATGAAGTATAATTCTAGATCACCATAGAGCTCTGCTACAGCAAAAGAGGTTTCTTTTTAAAATTTTTTTATGTTTTTAACATCTTTATTAGAGTATAATTGCTTTACAATGGTGTGTTAGTTACTGCTGTATAACAAAGTGAGTCAGCTATACGTATACATATATCTCCATATCCCCTCCCTCTTGTGTCTCCTTCCCACCCTCCCTATCCCACCCCTCTAGGTGGTCACAAAGCACCGAGCTGATCTCCCTGTGCTATGCAACTGCTTCCCCCTAGCTATCTATTTTACATTTGGTAGTGTATATATGTCCATGGGACAAAGTGAGAGAGTGGAAGAGAGGTTTTAGATTCAAGCCAGGGAGCTTTGAGTTCACCCAGACATTAGTCACATGGAGGCTCAATGTGCGACTTGGACCTGAACAGAGACCTGTTTTATTTAAATATTGGTGAGCTTATTACCATGACTCCCTTGAATTGCTATCATTTATATTATGTTTCCCCTTCCTTTGTTTCCATTCTTTCTCTGACTTAAAACATTTCCATCTTTGGTGTGTAGAAGATTCAAATTTTTCTCAAATCAAAAGTTCTTGTCCCCCAAAGAATTACCCAATACATTCATATTTTGTGATTGAGGGCAGAGCTTGGTTTTACCTTTATAGATCAGTAAGTGTGGCCTACCTAGAGATTGTGACATCTGGTACATTACTAACTCCTGCTACTTTCCCAGGTAATCCTTGATAACTCATCCAATCTCATCTCCCAAGTTTCCTCTACAAGTGGCAAGCAAGTCTACAGATGGATAATTACTTTCAATTTAGGGTCATAATAACATTAAAGAAGGACAAAATTGTAATCTTGCTTTTCAATGATTTACGTTTCCCCCTATTCTATATGTTATTTAAAACAGATATTCACCAAGAAGCCTTTTTTTCATCTTTTTAAAATATTATTTCTTATAATAAAAGTGATATGTATCTTTATATTGATGTATTTAGAAATACAGGGAAAAAGAAAGATATCACCGTATAACTCTCTTCTGGCTTTACATCTTCCACTTTTGTAGACCAATTGAACGTCTTCATTGGCCCACCTTATCCCAGCTTCTGCCATTTTCCTGGACTTGAATTTCTTGTTCCTTCTGCCTGGAATGCTCTTTCCTCAGAACTGCATAAGCCTAGTTAATTCTTATATTTCAAATGTTAGTTATAAAATTATTTCATCAGCATGCCTTTTATAACTATTCTATTTGACTATCATCTCAAGTTTCTCCAAATTTCTCAATTTCTCAAGAAAAGCCAGAAATTTGGATTTTTATGTGAAGATTTCCAATTTTGAAAGATTACCTAATGCTGTCTAATTTACACTTTAAAAAAAGTACCTTACAAGCCATACAAAATTGGCCATCTGCTATCCATATTTTGCTCACTGGTGACCAATTTGAGATTCCGATTTGCCACAATCAATATCTATCTTGCTTATTTGCTTCTTCTCTAAAGTTATCTCTCATTGGAAATCATGTTCCAAGAGAGCAGAGACCTTATTTGTCATGTTCTGTGCTATTTCCCTAGCACCTGGTATGCAGCAGATATTCAACTGATTGGTTGAACAAACGAGTCTCAAAACCATAAAATAAAATTTTAGTATCTATACATTCTCTTTTCCTGTAAATAAACATTAACAACAATAACAATATGAATTTTTATGGTACACATTTTTCTTGCAACTTGGTTTCTCACAATTTATCAACTACAATTTTCATCCAATATTACTGTATATTCTCCTATATAATAGACTCTATAATACCAGGTTTAGCCGCTATATAGAATTGCCAGAAGATTCGCTGATTCCCAGCTCCCCGCTCCCATCACTCTACAGGTTCTCAGCATTTAGGTGCACTGTGAACATTATCCATTGAATTGTGTTTAAATTGTGGTTCCTCTTGAGTCTTTTTCAGGTGCCCACATTTCCCTTTTGAGGCTGGATACACTTCAGGGGGACAGAGCCATGGTCTGGAAAGATGTGTGTGTTCAAATAGAGTAAGTTAAGGGATAGTCGTAGTGTGGTTGGGTGCATTGTTGACTGTCATTTACAAAACAAAACACAACCTGCGCCACTTTTGGAAACTTGAATTGAAGTTGTTGACCAAGAGACCTGGATTTTTATCCCTGCGTTGCTACTAACTATGGAGAGAGAAACAACCTTTCTGGCCCAGTGTTTTTTGATCTGCAAAAAGAAATGAGAGTAAATTGGATCTGAGGCACCTCACACTCATTCAGAGGGTTATTATCAAATAAACCAGAAAATAACAAATATTGACAAGGATATAGAAAAATTGAAAGCTTTGGGCACTGCTGGTGGAAATTTCAAATAGTATCATGGAAAACAGTATGAAGATCCCTCAAAACATTAAAAATAGAATTGTCCTATTATCCAACAATTCCACTTTGGGATATATACTCAAAAGAATTAAAACTAGGATCTCGAACAGATATTTGTACACCCATGTTCACAGTAGCATTATTCACAATAGCCAAAGGTGGAAGCAACCCAAGTTTCCACATGGATGAATGAATAGATAATTAATTCAACCTTAAAAAGAGATGAAACTCTGACACATACTATAACACGGATGAACCTTGAGGACATTATGCTAAGTGGAAGAAGCCAGTCACAAAAAGACCAATACTGTGTGATTCCTCTTATATGAGGTACCTAGAGCAGTCAAACTCACAGACAGAAAGTAAAATGGTGGTGACCAGGAGCAGGGGGAGAGGGAGGCTACAGAGCTATTGTTTAGTGGGTTGAGTTTTAGTTTTGCAAAATCAAAAGAATTCTGGAGATGGATGGTGATGAAAGTTGCAAAACAATGTGAATGTACTCAATACCACTGAATTGTATGGTTAAACATGTTTAAGGTGACAACTTTCATGTTATGTGTATTTTACCACAATTAAACGTAATTTTTTTTAAAAGGAATTCCTTTATTTTTATTCATTTATTTATTTATTTATTTATGGCTGTGTTGGGTCTTCGTTTCTGTGAGAGGGCTTTCTCTAGTTGCGGCGAGCGGGGGCCACTCTTCATCGCGGTGCGCGGGCCTCCCACTATCGCGGCCTCTCCCATTGCGGAGCACAGGCTCCAGACGCGCAGGCTCAGTAATTGCGGCTCACGGGCCCAGTCTCTCCGCAGCATGTGGGATCTTCCGAGATCAGGGCTCGAACCCGTGTCCCTTGCATTGGCAGGCAGATTCTCAACCACTGCGCCACCAGGGAAGCCCCAAACGTAATTTAAAAAATTTTATCTAAGGATTCTTCTTGTTAGAATGTTTTATAATTCTAGAAGCTCTCGTAAAGACCATGCAGAGAGCTACTTGCAGGCTCTTTCTTTCTTAGACAGATAGTCTCTTCCCTAAAGGAAAATCTGGCTCCGTGGCGGAGCTGGGCAAACAGTCCCCAGCTTTGGTCATCTATGTCTCCCAGTTCTGGGTCCCAGCAGACCGAGGAGATTTTTAAAAATTCTGTGCACGAGAAAAAAGGAAATAAATCAAGTGTTCCTTGTTATTATCTTTTCTTCGGCTTTCCAACTGGAGCTTTATTTTCCCTTTCCCACATCGACTAATACATTTCCCGGCGCTCAGTCGCACCACCCACCCCGCAGGATCATGGCTATTTTCGTAGGCATTTTATCCTTGCATCTCAAAGAATCAATCTCCCCTCTTCTTTCTGCTCCTCTTGCACATATAGTTCCCCTGAGCTGTGTTCAGCTGTCAGCCTCGGCGATGAGCGGCACCGATTCCCCGAGTTATTAGGAAGCCCTCGGAGCGTCTCTGCAGCACAGATCCTGACAGTTGAACACCCATGATCAGCTGGCTCAGTGGGGAAAGAGAGGGGAGGGGACGAGAGCTATTCATTGCAGTGTATTTATAACTTGGTCCTGAAAGCAAGGATGGCGGTATTCAAATAGGAGAAGGTGAAAAGACATTTTATCCTAATTAAAAAGGTAATTAAGTAACACACCGAAGAATTTAAATCAGTGCTCTTGGTTTTTCTGACAGGTCTGATGGTATAACTACCCAGAAACCTTTCTGGAACAACAAATGTTGCTTCTTACGCTCTGTTGCTTGCTGAATGGCCAACTATGGATGAGGAATTACAGTAGGAATTCCAGGCAAGAGTGTCTGAGATAAGTAAAGGTCCCTCTCAAAGGAAAGCAATGCATAGAGGCATGAAATCTCCAGCTTGCCAAGATTAAAACTCTGTGCTCAAACCACCACCGCTGCCAACACTCCGTGCCTTTCCTTGCGCCCCATCCAAGCTGCCCCTCTCACTCTGAGCCTCTCCTAAAGAATCTTCTAGTCTATCCATTAGCCACTTCTTTTTCCGCTACCTGTTCTAACTCGTGGCAGTTCCTGGCATGCCCTTCACTGGGCTTTTGTTTCCAGATGTATTCTGATTAAATGCAGTTTTATTATTACTTATGTATTTGTTTATTTCAACATTTGATGCTATATCTATCTTCCTGACTATTGATGTCAGCCTCAAGTCCAAGTGCATGGTAATTCCCAACGAACTGCTGGCTAGATTTTGAAAACTTCGGAAGTCCCTTATAACTTGGCTCAGAGTCTTGAAATAATCATTTAGTTGTGTTTTGCAAATGAAGTTATTTTAATCAGTTGTATCTGTAAACTTCTGATTGTTATAAAGTATCATCAATAAATTATTTTTTACTTAACTCAATGCTTAACTCAATTCTTAACTCAAATATGTTAACAGCATTGAAATAGTTATTTTCTTTAGATTATTTCTATAACAAATGTATAATTATCTTCAAATTTATCTGAAGAAATTGTACAACATATAAAATAGTGATGTATATATATGTAGTCATATACATGTACACTTTTACATATATATACTATTACATATATACATAAATGACTTTTCTTTCTGCAAAGAAAAAACAAGACTATATATATGTTATATATATAATATAAATATATACACACACATTGACAGATTCAGGATAGTTATATACAAGAAATATTTTATCTTATGCTTTTAAACATGAATGTATGGAAGAACCCTTAAATAATCAAGATGATATGACAATAAGATCTTAATGTGACTTACCAAAACAAAACCCAACCAAAATATTTGCAAAAGAATTATTCCTACCAAATGATAATCCTCATTAATTTGCATGTACATTCTTTGGAATGATTAGGTAACCAAAGAAAAGTTGAGAGAATCTTTATTATATTTCATTTGTTTCCTATAAGAATCATAACGTGCCATACAAAGACTTCGGGTTGATGAATACTGAATTTGTACATTGCCTAAGAAAAGAGTAATATCAACAGTTCCAGTCTCACCTAAGAGGACTGACAAAATAATATATATATAGTCAATTCTTATTATTTGTGGTAGTGATGTTCTAAACATTGCCGTGAACAGTGAGTTAGTGAATACGGAACCATTGCTCTTAGGGGAAATACAGAGTTAGGTTCCTGTGAGCCTCTGGTCACAACATTTTAATCAACTGAGTAATACAGAACCTTGTTTTGTATATTATGTTTCTGTTTAAAGACACCTTATTTAATATGTATTATTGATTCATTACCAATGAATCCACAGCTAACAGCACTGTAACTCATGCCTGAACAAAGTTTATCTGAGATACATATTTTCTCTGAAAGTCACAACATAGCCTTCTTGGGCTTAGGAACACTAGATAGCACTTTAGTGCTATGCTTGGAGATCATTTTACACAGCAAAATCACCAAAAAAAAGCTCAAAAATGTGGAAAACTGGCACTAACTAGACCTTGGAAAGGACACTTGTTGACAGAATAAGAGCTGAAACATGGCAGAGCATCGCCTTGTATGACCTCGGCTGGGAACATGTGCGTTGGGCAAATTTTTCACTACTCTATGCAAGAATACAAATGATCATGAAAGCCCTATGAGTAGTGATTTGGGGATTACAAATAAGTTTTTGCAAATATGGAATCCATGAAAAATGAGGAACAGTGGTACCTCCTTGTAAGTTTTTGGAAAACTATCAAATTACCATAATGAACATTATTTTTGTTAATACAATGAATTGTTTTATTCACCCATTTATAATTATTTTGATTTTATTATGAATGCCAAATTAAAACTAAGAGAAGATAAAGAATATAAATATTTGACAAGTGAAGATTATTGATCCGAATAAGAATCGAAGTTCTCTTGGATGTAATTTCGGGTACCGAATTGATTCCAACTCCTTTGTCAGTAACTACATTGCCTTTTCATTTTCATGATAGTTAGAAAGTCTTTTGAGAAATATAAATGATTTTTATTTTTACAGTAAGACCAAATATCTGAATGGCCTCAGTGGGCACACTTGGAATATGGAGATTTCAGGGGTTTCAGGGGGCTGAATCTCCCCATATCTTTAAAATGAGCAAGCTTACTGAGTTTACATGTTTAACAGGGAACTATTTATGATTTCAAAGAGACATTAGTAATGCTCTTGTCAAGTGCTAGACTCAATCAACATACAAATTTTTGAAATAATAAAATATGGGAAGCTAAATCGTTAAAGATATTTTCGATGATTGGTCTTTTAAATCCTCTGATTCCCAGGTAAAGATTGTACGATATGGTTACATATCTTTCATGCACAAAAAAATTACACAGATACTCAAATATTTTTTACTCTATAATTTACATAGTGATGAGAGAAGCATATTTTATGTTTTTGGAAAAGCTATTTTATTTGAAGGGTCCAAAGGTGTATATACTTGGGATCATGTAAGTTTTGGGAACTTGGCCTTGATTCAGTTTCTTTGAATATTTCCATGGATTATAGTGTATGGGTCATATGTGAGTGTGGCTCATGCCTCCTGCTCCACAGATCAACATATTAGAGGAAATGTCATTTAGGAGAAAAATAATGTTTACATTCTTCTCTGGCTTTTTTTCGATAATATTTGTGCCCTGAAAGATGCTCCTGATTTTTTTTCCAAAACCTGGGAACTAGATAGAAAGTCTTTTTTTAAAAAATTTTCAACCTTGTTTTTATTTTTTCTGAACTTAATTTAAAGGTAACACTGACATTTTCCAAAGTGAAGCAAACAGAACTTGCACAGGGCATTTCTTTCTCTCTTGCCCAGCAATCTCCATAACAACAACAAAAGAAGACATTAGGCTTTCTAAACTCGCAAGTACAAATATTGGCAGTTTTCAGTGTTGTTTTTTTCTTCTCTGCATCTCAAGCTTAATGAGGGTGAACAGTAGTGAGTTCATGAGCTTCTCCAAGTGAGCCTAGAGGGCCGAGCTTATCCCTGATGAGCTATTCTCTGAAGCTCTGGTGTTTACCAAATGTGTCAGATGGATAATGTTCATTAATGAACCTGAATATCTTGAAGCAGAGCGATTCTTCCTAATATTATGATGCTTTAATGACACTTGTAATAAGACCACCAAAGACTACCAGCAGCTAACAAGTACACATTTCCAAATGTAACATTAGTACATGTTTGAGTGCAGCAAAATCCTAAAACTGGTAAATAAAAGTGTGCTTACTTTGCCTCCTGAGGACCTCAGAAATGAATAAGTGATGAGTAAGACAGCCCCAAATGAAGCATTGAGACTGGGAGAAAATGGGGCAGCTATGGCATTTCCAGTGATTTGCATTTAATATGTAGAAAAGGGAGCAAGAAATGAACTTAGATATAGAAGGGAGCAGAGACAATAAAGAGGGATAAGAATATATCAAATTATATTCTTTCATGAGAAAGAAAATGAATTCCTGTATAGTCTCCCAAGAATCATCATAAAAATGTCATTGAAGTGCCATTGTCCGGCCCAGATTCTATTGACCTCCTTACACCAAAGCATTGCCCTGGGACTGCCTGTCTGCTTGTGACATTGTTTTCTTCTTCCTACACAACTCCGTGGTTTTGTTGATCACTGAGTGTTGAAGTCAGTCCTTCACTAACTTCATCGAGACAGAGAAAGTACATACAACTTTTCTATGGATCTCCATGGAATTCCACAGGCAGCTTTCATATTCTTGAGCCTGTGTTGTCATGCTTCAGTTGAATATGATGGTTTCTTTTTTATTATTAAGTAACCAACATGATATGAC
Source organism: Balaenoptera musculus (assembly GCF_009873245.2). Classification (NCBI taxonomy): domain Eukaryota; kingdom Metazoa; phylum Chordata; class Mammalia; order Artiodactyla; family Balaenopteridae; genus Balaenoptera; species Balaenoptera musculus. Next base: position 66,643,863 of record NC_045796.1, on the reverse strand, counting down.
TTGGAATCTATGTCTGTTCTTTTTTCCCCACAGCAATTCTTACTGTAAAAATACTAAAAAATAATAAATCTAATTTCTGCTTTGCCATAAAAGGAATGGTGAAATGTTTTCTGAAGGATAAGAAAGGCCATGACTATTAATAATGTGTAAGATAGATTTCATAATCTTCTTCCCATTTTACTTATCCTCTTTGAAATAAGATCCATTGTACCTATCTTTCATTCATTCCATAAATATTTATCGAGTGCCTATTCAACAGAGTAATGTGTGGTTGACTTGTAAATTATTTATAGTAAACTTTTATTATAGACTACAAAAAGCAGTCAAACAGCAATTGCACATTCTAAAATTTAATTTCTCTTAGAAGATAAATTACTATCCACCCAACTTAGTGAGGCTTTTACATATAATTGTGTGTGTAATGTTTTCTAAAATGAGACAAACTACGTGTTTCTTAAAAATGAGATACCTTTCTTTCTTCCCTCCTTCCCTCTCTCTCTCTTTATTCTTTCTTTGTCATCTCTAATGAGCTTTCTTGCCCGCAGATACCAGAAAACATTTATAAAACATTTCTCTTTTCTCCTTATGTTATATGAATTTGAGCTCTAATTTTTACTTCTATGAATATCTAGGTAGTTACTGATTGAAATACACTCAATACAAATACTACTTACAGAATATAGTTGATCTAGACCCTTCAACCCCTGCAACCCACCATTCTACTCCCATCAAAATGTGTCCTAATCAAGGAAATCTCCTCTGAGACTTCCATGTGCTACCACTAAAGACTATAATTATACATTTAAAGTTTATGGAAACAAAGATTAATTAGTCAAATAGTCTATTATACTGCTCCGCACATTTCCAATCTTAAAGGCAGCTAAAAATAACTAACAGCTGTTTTTATTATGCCTTTAGTAAATAAAAATAAGCCTAAATTTTGACCACCATGGTTTTGCAGTAATAATTACATTCAATAAACATTTTTTACTTAGCAAAGAATACTAACCAAGGTTATGATTTGGGAGTAGATTTAAAGACATAAACACTGTTTATGGATATACATTTTGTTCTTTCTTGTTATCCTTGCTTCTAAATGTAATACCATCCCCACTAGTTAAGATTCTAATTTTTGAGCTCTCAGAGAAATGATTTAAATCATGGTACCTTACATCTAACTTAAAGTATTTGTCCTGAAGTTTTAAAACATTTATTTACTAAAAAAAGAAAAAAAAATTATTTACTACCTCAGTGAACAGAAATATGAGTCCTCAAATCCATTGTCAAATATTCTATAACTCCATTTCTAAACCCTATTTTGAATAATGTGGCAAAACATTGCCTCTAACATAACTTCATTTCTCACAACCATCTTCATTAAGTTATACTTCTTTTCAACTCAAAAAATCTAGGGCAGGGTGAAATTTTTCCTTGCTCCCCACTGCCATGCTTGTGGCTACCAGTTTCTCCTGGTGGAGCCATTCTTTCTGTCACCATCAGAACCTTCCATGTTTATACTGATGCCTCTTTAACATCCCACACTCTCAAGTTCTTAGTATCATCTCCTCAAATGATCTCTTATCTCCAGTCACTCACCCACTGGCAAAAAAACCCCATCTCACAACTGCAACAATAGAAAAAACTTATTTGCCGATTTTTTGCCTTGAAATTCTTTTTCTGAGGACTCGTTTTTATGTTCTTTAGCTATTTACCACTGAACTTTTGTCTTAGAAGGCCTTTGATTTTCAATTTTTCACTATTCCCCTTGATTATCTTGATTTCTTACATCCATCTGGATTTCATGTCCCTTCATTTCTGGTCTGAGCCATGTTCCCTGTCATATTCGCTATTTACTTATGACCAATAAGGACTGATTCACTGTTTCACTCTTCTGCCATTCACAACCAGATAACCCAACATTTGGTATTCTCTCCTGTCTGCTTCCTTTGTGCCGCAGTACTCACCTCCCAAGTGTGTCTAATACAATTATGTATAATACTTTGCTTATACTCATGACGTTCTGATTTCAACTTCAGGTCTGCTCTTTATGGAGTTTCTCTTGTCTTCCCACTTTTAAAATTCTTAGATTCCCACTTTAAAGATTCCTATTCAGAGAGTGATGAAAGTTGATCCAGTAGGATTTTTCAATTTCCCAATACCGTAAAAGGAAGCACTAGCTAGCACTTCACTAAAATCCATTTTCTTTTTTTCAGGACACAGCTAGGATCTATTCAATATTTTTTTCCCCTCTTTTGCAGTTAGTTGTATCCTTGTCATTGAATTCTAAGCAATGGAATATGAATGAAAGCAATATGTGTTATTTCTGTATAAAGGCTTTTAAAAAGCAGGTGAAAGAGAGCGGATTATGCCACCCCAATATGTGCCATTTGGCTTGTGAGCTGAAGGCAATAGACCCAGCAGACTCAGGATAATCTTCTTACCTCCCCTTAACTGCCTAAAATAATTTAGTAAAGGAGCCTGTACCAGGAAAAGTGGTTATAGCACAGATAACTTTTTAATCTGAAAGACTTACCTGCATGGCAAAGCAAGCATTTATTTACCAAATATTTGCTTTTCTCATCTTCCTGTGAATTGTCTTCTTCTCCTTTAAAACCCCAGACCTTATCTATTTTCTTAGCTTAGGATGGTATATAAACCTCAACTGCCTGACTATCTTTGAGTCTCATATTTTTACGGGACTGCCGTACATACAAACTTAAATTTGTGTTTCTCCCGTTAGTCTGCTTTATATCAATTTAATTATCAGACCAAGCAAGAACCTAGAAAGGCAGAAGAAAAATTATTTTTCCTCCCTTACACAGGTATGCAGGCTGCACCTTCCTTTCCCCTTCTAAAGACAGATGCAAAGGACAATGAGGTCTTAAGGGATGGTAGATCCATTAGATGGAAAGATACTATATCCCCGAATCTCTACATGCAAGGTATACACCTGCTTTGAACTTTTATGTGTATGATAGATTATCTTCTTTTATGTGTGTACCATTATATTTTTCTGCCTATTTTCTGACTATTAACAAAACCCTAAGTAATATCTCATTTATTAACAACATATTGAAAGAAAAAAAAGGGTGTCTCAAAAACTTTAAATTTTCATTTTGTACTTTAGTCATTTGTGTACTTGTAAAAATTTCTCCTACTAGATTTTACGTTTCTTGGTAAAAAATAGCTCCTTGGACTGTATCTGTTTCATTTCTAATAAATGGTGATATATCTATACTGTTCAGTTAGAAAGAAAGAATATTATGTTCTATAAAAATTGTATGCAAATCCCTTAAGATTATATGTTAAGAACTGGCACAACCTTCATTTTAAACATTCAATGAGAAACGTGCAATAAGGGACTTCCCTGGTGGTGCAGTGGTTGAGAATCTGCCTGCCAATGCAGGGGACACGGGTTCGAGCCCTGGTCTGGGAAGATCCCACATGTTGCGGAGCAACTAAGCCCGTGTGCCACAACTACTGAGCCTGTGTTCTAGAGCCTGCGAGCCACAACTACTGAAGCCCGCGAGCCTAGAACCCATGCTCCACAACAAGAGAAGCCACCGGAATGGGAAGCCCGCGCACCGCAACGAAGAGTAGCCCCCGCTTGCCGCAACTAGAGAAAGCCTGCTCGCAGCAAAGAAGACCCGACGCAGCCAAAAATAAATAAATAAAATAAATAATTTTATTTTAAAAATGTGAGATAAATTATTTTAGCCTAAGGTAGTATCCATGAAGGGTATCAGATCCCAAAACTGTATACCTGGAAAGTGCTTTATTTCGTCATTTACTCTTTGTCATCTGTCCTAATTATCATGATTTAATAGCTACTTACCATTCTTAAAAATCATTAGGAATAATTTTATATCGGCATTGGCTAGGTTTCTATCTATAGCGCTGATCCAATTAGGAATTATATTAAACTCCAACAGGCTATTATACTTTATAGAAATCCTGCAGCAAGGCACCTGGGTTTCTGGTTTATATATAACTTTGCACTCTGTTTTTTTGGTAAATGAATTCACTTGGGCTATGTATCATTAAGGATTTTGTTTATGAGGGGTTTAGAGAGAAATAGTCAACATAGAGTGGCAGGTAATGAAACAAGTCATGAAGCATATGACAACACAGCCTTGAGAACCAGCTTATGGATGATCTGCTATCTGTGAGCCCTCTCATCTAGTATTTGTAAACACATAGCTGGCAAATCTTCCTGTATTTTTCAGAGCTTTTATTGATTTACGTAGGAATAACAAATAGGACCCATGACAGGCATTCTCCTAAAATGATGTCGATATCATAAGGGAATAAAAAGTGTCTCTTGTTTGGTCTGATTTGGGGCACAATACCCTTAGGGTATAAAGAATTAAGTGCCTCTAAAACAAGCCTCTATTGACCACACTGGAAATAGGAGGAAGACTACTTCTGGTAACGAAATCATCCTGGAAAATTTGAGATTAACAGCCCATTGACCTGCTATTAAAGTCCGCTGCTGGGAATTTCTTAGAGAAATGAAGTTGCATTGTATGAGAAGTTAGCAATGACACCACGAAGGGAACTTGGCAATGGGGGTGGCACAGAGGAGACGATTCTTATCAAAAGCCAGGCTATTAAAGAAATGAAATTGGAGCTACACAAAGCTGAAGCTACACAGGTGAGGGGTAATGGGGCAGAACCAGGTGCCACCAGTATTGAGTTTCAGGCAGTTCCCCTCCCATTTTACCTGTATTCGAAGAATGTTGAGCCAGTGTCAGCTTGCACTTAGAATGCAGTTGATCATAGTGCTAGGGAAAGTCAAACTGACAGTTAAGAGGAAGCAAAAGTTTCAGGGTCATGTCTCAGCTGGGTTTTAATTTATTCTCATTAGATACACTAATACAGCAGAGCATATAGTGGTGGTATTTTTTTTTCATTCTTTCCTTTTTTTTTAAGACCATGAATCATGAATATTAATGCAGTTCTGTTCATGTTGCCACAGAGTTTACAGGATGGTGGCAGACGGGGGGACGTGGGCTACCATATTATCATATTATTGGATTTGTCTAAAGAAGGTTCTGGATACAGTTCTCCGAATGCAGCCGGGTGAGCAACCCTGCTCTCTTTGTGTTACATAATGTCCCATCTGTGCTCAGGGAGTGTGGCTGGATGAGAATGCCATCAGGTGATGCTTCGGACTTAATGGTGTTCTTTCAGAGCTGGAGCAAGAAACATTAAGGGACGTTAACTGTATTCTTTGCAGGGGTGCAATAAACATTAGGGGCCCTCTTGTACCCTTTCCCAAAATGTCGTCCAAGTCCAATCTGGGGAGTGTTTTGATAGCCAGTTCTAATTTCAAATCCTCCCTCCCATTCCATGGGTTTTGAAATTGATGAACTGGACAAACACACAGGCATTAAATTAATAGGCATCTCTCCACATAACCAGTTTCTGGAAAGATACAGCAGTGCCTATTACTCACCTGACTCATCAGGATCCTAATAGAACAAAATGAGGTGAGCTCAGTGATCTGATTGATTTTCCTAGGGTGACAACTTTTGATAAACCGTAGCTACCAGTCACTGAGCTTCAGGAGCAAATGTTTACATGGTACCTAGAGATGATTCATGGGACAAAGGGTTCAGTTGCCTTGGAGACTGAGAAGATTGTGGGATTTCAAATTGAATCAAGCATGAAGTGATAACTCATGATAATCCCCGACTCTGTATTTCATCTACATATTTCTGCTTTTGCTTTTTTTCCTCTTTTTGATGAAACTATATGCTAAAATAACAAATCTCCCCTGTCCGTAGAGAAACCCACTTTATCACTGGTAATGTCAGATGGTCAACATGCTATCAAGGAAGAAAGACAGTCGTTTTAAGATTATTTTTTGAAGATCTGCTCCTGACACATTCATATCGGTGAGTCATTAGATTTAGTGGTTTTGCTGGAATTAATAATACACTTGTTTTACTCATTTTGTTGTACTAATTTTACTGTCTTCTCTTTGCTATCATTCTGTGTGTCTCAGGTGTCAAGCCTATGAACTGGTGTGTGGTAGCATAGCATTTAAAGTGAGAATCCTATCATTTCTTCTATTGTCTATTTTGCCATAGTTCCTCATAGATGTGATATTTAGCTAAGATAAATTTAGCACATAGAAAATTTATAGAGTCATCATCGCCAGGATCAGACATTATTTGCCATGCAGAAGCTTTCCAATTTGAGGCTCTAAATAAGGAAAATTAAATGAACATAAATACAATTAGATGTTATATTCTGAAGAGTTTATATAACCTTAATACTTTACTAATTTAAATGCTAGTCTTTACTCCAGGTTGGAAAGTTTTGGTGCCTTTTAATTTAACTGGAACTGTCACTTGCTACCAAAAATAGGAAATGAGCATGTGAGTAGATCAGAGCAAAGAAAGAAATAAATTCCTGTTGATTATTTTATTTAACACTGTGGTTTCTCGCACAAAGACATTTAATTTCAAAGTATTTGACTTGGCCACAGCCGTAATTGTGTATAATATCCATTATCTTTTAATTGGAATTATCTTTCATCTTTGGTTACATTTATCTGAGGATCCCTTCAGAAAGCCCACCAGAAGCACAAATTCCAATTTGTCCTCTCAGCTTGACTAATGATGAAAAGTATCAGAAACGACTACTATGTGTTTATAAATCACCTCTTTTATCCTGATGCGGTTCTGGGATTTTTATACTGTTAAGCATTGTTTCTCTGTGGAATAGAAATGCAAAAATAACAGCAACAAATTTCAGCATAAACAATGGCACAAAGTAAAAAGGAACAAAAAGTCTTTAAAGGAAGCATCACAAAAGCAAAGTGTGAAAAGAGAACAGTGTAAAATATCGATGAGGAAATATATTTCCCCAAGGTAAAAAAAAAAACAAAACTGAGTTAAAAATAGTCCCCGTCCCCTTAGCATCTAACAGTTCTATTCGGAAAAGCATAGAATCTGTGGCACAAAAGCAAATATATCTTAATTGGGCCCACTTTCATCCTCCTGCTACCTTTTCTTTTTAGTTACATTGAATTTGTCTAAGCACACTTGTTTACGTTCCTTTGCTATCACATTAGCATTTATTTAATTTTATAAAGTAAGAAATATGGCCGGTTTAAAATGTGGAAGACACAGTGGCCAGGAAACTTGAGGTCAGCTTGTGGAATGAAGCAATAAACACACACTTCTCGCTGTGAAGTATAACGCTTAGATCATAATGGGCTACCAAACAGCCTCGATTAATTAAATCATTCATCCAACAATTATTTATTGAGCACCTGCTGTGTGTCAGGCAATCTGCTACGAATTCACAATGAAAAGTGCACAGGGCAGAGCTCCAGCTTGCTCTTCTCCCAGCCTTTATCTATCTATCGTAGCTGCTCGCTGCCACCTCCACTGACCTCTCCCCTGCGTAGGTTTTCCCCATCCCAGCTCCCCCTCTTTCCTGAGCTCTGAGCTGACATAAATAGGGACAGTCTATGACCTCCATGAACCATCAGCACCGTTTCCCACAGCCTCTGAGGCTATTGAATCACTGAGCGCCTCACTAATGTTCGTGGGCCTCCAGCATTGTTTCCTGTATCCCCTTTATTGTCAACTGGACATGATACCTACAACTACGGGTGAAGAATATGGGTACTTGGGATGTTTCAGAGGCTCCTGTAGCTGCAATTGGCCTGAGCCTCCGGACCCCACAGGGAGTACTTAGATGGGTCTACAGGGCTTGCCGTAATCAGATTTTGCCTTATTGGAACAACAGAGGCAAACTTCTCTGCTGCCAACACTGGACTCTCCAGTCTAGGACTGGTGTCTTTCATTCAGTCTCTTCACATCCCACCCCCAGCTGGCTACCTTCAATGTATTCAGATAGATGCAACCAAACTAAGTCCACTACCCCTCTGACTTCACTTTCTGGAAGTTGTGTCTCTCAGCCCCAGCACAGCATGGAACAACCACTTATCTCTCCATCACAGCATGGGTCAATGGCATCTCCTCTCTCATCTTGTGTATTGATCTTAATCTCTCTTTCTTTAAAATGGGAGTAATACTTGGCATACCTTACTTTTCACATATTACACTCATAGTTTTTTATTCGTCTTTCCTACCCTTTTTTTAAGATGCTTGACAACATGTTTTTTTCCCCAGATCATAACTCATAACCCTCCATAGTATTTCCATGTTGACTGAGTCCATAAGCCTTAGTTCCGACACAGAAGTTTCAGCTGGTTACTCTATCTAATAGCAGAGTCCCCTACAATGGACTGCAGGACTTCCCTGAGCCCTTGTTTTTTGGGAACCAAGGGGTTGGATGATGAGCTTCTGCCTAATTTTCCTCTGCTACGGAACGTTACCTGCACAAGAGTATATTTGTGTGATCTTCCAACCTCTTTGTAACTCATTATCTCACCTTGACATCCCTGGTGCTGATCATGGGCTGAAGTTTGCCAGGCTTCAGACAGAGTCCAGAGATGTTCTCTCTTGACTCTAATTTGCAGCCCAGCTTTACTCCCCAGGGCAGTCACTAATCGACCCGTCCACTAAGTCTTTTTTTGACCCAATGCGTGGGTCTTGTTTATAGTCCCAGCTACTCCCTTTTTTCTACTTGCTTGATAGCAGGTAACCCAACCTTGTCCAAATCCTAAAACACACGCTTCTAAGCTGCACAATTTTTATCATCCCCTCCGCTTATATAGAGTTGCATCAGTTAGGATGCTTTCATCAACAAAGAGTAAACTGTGACTCAGCTGGCTTAAATAAGGAAAATTTGTTGCTTCACGTAACATGAGTCTGGAGTAGGAGAGTTCTAGGTTTGTTGAATTCGGCCGTTCAATGTTGTCAGCAAGAAACTGCATACTTTCCATCTTTCTGTTCTCCCTCTATAGCACGTGGGCTGGTCCTCATGGGGTGGGTTGCAAGTTGGCTGTCTCCGTTTCAGGTATCAGTGACGTCAGAGGCATAATGAACATTAATGGAATGTTAATGCCATCACATTTTCATCCACGAGGAAAACCAGTCCCAGCAGTTTCTCAGAAGGTATCTGCTAGAAACTCATTGCTTAGAATTGCTTCTTACATCCACGCTTAAATCAGTTGTTGGTAAAGGGAATGGTGTGGTGATTGGCTTTGATCAGTCATAATTCAACCAGTAGGTCTAGGGAAGAAATGAGCCTCCCCCAGAGCACGATGAGGCCCAATGAGGAACAAAACTTCTGTTATCAAGAAGGAAGGGGAGTCATGCCTGTTGGATAAGCAGCCGTGTAAGCTGGCCCTATATGTTACATCTGCTTCCTCACTGCCCAAAGGTACAGGCAGGGTCCATTCATGCCAGCACTTGCTAACGCAGCTGCCCTTTGACACCACCCCATGACGTGCTAGTAATCCTTCCCCTGCAGTCCTCTCTCAGAGCCTGGGGAGGAAGGCGCAGGCGGTTATTCTGGATGGGAGCAAGTTTCCTGCTTCCTTATAATAACTGTATTGTTAAACACAGCAAAAGGACTGTTCCCTTTCTTAAAGTATTTCATTTCTGTACAGTGACGAGGCAAGAAGGAGGTTTATAACGAGCCCAGTGAGTGAAGCACAGAAGGAGGAGAAGGGTGAGAAAATAAACAATAAATAACTCAATATTTTGGTTTTATCTCCAGCTTCTAGTACCAGGCCTGGGACTTACTGAAGGCTTGAGAAATACTTGTGGTAGAAATAAAGTGAACTCTATAGAATTCCAAAGCAGGCTCTCACCATTTTAAAATTAAATTAAGTAATCCAGATTTGACGGAGTTTTCAGCACTAGAGTTACTGAAATTCACAACTACTCATAAATAGAGTTGATTGATATTAAATAGGGGTGATTCCTTCTGAGCCATTTGGACACCTGTGTTCACCTATAGCCACTGTTTCCCTTTAGAAGGGAGCCTAGGAATTAGAAGATTTTGAGATAAGTGTGGAATCAAATGATTCTGAAAGATGATTTGCTGCGTTGAACCATAGGAAGTATCGATTAACTCTCCCACCCTCATGTCATAGGGAGCAAAAGTAAGTGGGTCATCATCTCAGCAAGGAGAACATCACCAACTACAGAGTAAGAGGGTGAGAAAGAGGCAGTAGAATTGGATACATAACAACACGGCTGTTCGAGGTCAAAGCCTCATAGATTGCTGCACAATTAAAATTTTTTTTTCCAAATAAAAGCTATATTATTTGTTGAATTTACTGATTTTTAAAAATTTACTGATTTTTTGAAAAAAAAATTTACTATCTTTATATGTATAGAGGTATGTAATGTATGATAGTTGTGTCTAAGGCTGTATTATCAAAATCTTTAAACACAAAGGAAAATTGAAAAAATGGCACAACAAATACCTATAGTCTCTCCACCTAGGTTTGGCAATAGTTAACATTTTGGAAAATATGTGTACATAATCACACACACATTTGCTGTACATTTGTGTGCTGCAGAATTATAATACTCATATATTTCAACATGCTTCTCCTAAGAATAAGGACATCTTTCTCCATAACCAAAATGCTATTTTCATGTTTAGAAAAATCAACAACAATTCCCTAATGTCATCCAATATCCAAATCATATACAAATTTTCCATTTGGCCAACATAGTTTTTATAGTTTTTTTTCCCCGAGCTTGGATATGTTCATATGTTGCAAATGATTACTATGCCTCTTAAGTCTGTTTAACATTTTCCTCCCCAACTATCTTTTTATTTTTTTCGTAATATTGTCCTTTGAAGCGTCTAAGCCTGTGGTTTTGTAGCACTTCTCATGTTTAAGCTTCGTCTGATTATGTCATCATCATGATGTTTGTTTCTTCATCTCCTGTATATCTTGTTAACCAGAAGTTAAGTCTAAAGTTTTAATTAGACTCAGATTAAACATCATTGTGTATACATTATATTGCATTACTTTATGAGCTGCATAATTTCAAGTTGTCACACTATGAGTTATGCTAAGTTTGAATGTTTGGTTAAGTTATGATTTTCACATTTTCCTATTGTTAAAATATAGTTTTAAAAATTATTTCATAGAGACTATGTATTGAAAATTTTCCAGTATCTAATTTTTGTTATTACACTTGCTTTTAAAAATTAATCCTTTTCATTTCATAACACATCACCATGAAGTTATATATATACATATGTGTGCATACATACATATATATATATATATATATATATATATATATATATGGCAAGAGAAGTTGAAATTTTACATGAATAAGTCATTTCTAAAGTATGTTTAAAATGTTATCTATATTTTTATTCTCTAACATATTAGTGTAGTAACTTTATCTTTTAAAATAGCTCTCTTGCATTCCTGAGATTAATTTTCTTGTTTTGGAGAAAACATTAGTAGCTTTCACAGTTTTTCATTGATTTGTGGATATAATTTTCTAACAAGGTGTCCAAGTTAAGTAAGTGGGATGGTGCACGGCTCAGCCATCTCATCCCAGCAGGAGGGGTTTCATTGAGCAGTAACCACACCTGCTCAATCTGTTGAAATACAAATTATAAAGAAAAAATTGAAAAGTGAGTTGGTATTTTAGCTGGGAAAATATATATGATTTAGATTCTAAGGGAAATTAGCTGTAACCAGGAGAAAAATAGAAATCTAAATTTCTGTATGAGAAAGCTAAAACCAAGAGAGCTGTGGGATCCTCCCTGTGAGATTTCTCCATCATTTAAGTAATGTGTACAATTCTATAAAAAACTACTGCTCAAATAAATAAATTCTCAAACATTTTAACCTGTAGCTATTCAACATTCTGTTTAAATAATGAGATTTTGCCTTTTCTTTATTATCTTATCATTTGAAGGGTCTTTTTTCTCTTCTATGGAAAATGTATTATGGGCATTAGAACTACAAAATCAAAAATGCAAAATTGTGATGCTGTTAGCAAATAGTCTTGATGTGCCTGGGAGACGTGAGTTGAGGATGAAAGCATCTTATTCAGAGACAATGGTTTTTTTGACTTCCTGGCTGCACAATTCAGCCTTTGCTTTAATTTTTCATCAGCTATATTTGTCATCTCTGAGGGTGAACATTATACAAAGTATAAAGTAAGAAAATATGGGTGGAAAATTTCTCTTCCCACCTTTGTCTACATATAGCTTTTTAAGGGTTTTTTGGACTCTTGTATAAGGTTTGGCAAGACATGAATATACTTCTTCAATTGTAATAAGGAGCCTTGCTGGATATATTTTATCCTTAGGCATGGCAGCTACCTTTCAAAACATTCCTTGTTGTTGTACCTGTTATAACCTTTGTGACCATAAATGTTCTTTGCTTGATCCAGTTATTTCCATGCAATTTTCTGAGGCTTCAGCACAGACATGGTAATACATTTAGCTGCAAATCAGTGGACTTTCCTGGGGCTGAAGCTTCACCTCTGGAGTGGAGGAAATATAGGTTAATTAAGTTTGCCAATTACAACACATTTGCTGTCTGTGTCTTTTTGTTCCCTTTTATAAACATGGGGGATTTTAAGAAAAAAAATTTGACATTTGACAATAAGGTTGAATAATCAAGTCTAAAATGGCATTTAAATGATGTCTAAGGCCATTTGTATCTTCATTTGCCAAACAGATAACCAAATAGTGGAAAAAAAGTGTCAGAGTAATTTTTTAATTTATATTCTCTTTAGGGTCGCTTACTCAGCAGAAACTTTCACTGCTTACAGCTTTCTCTCTGCCCTCCCTTGCTCATGCCTTCCACACAATCTATATCTTCTTTACATGAAGGATGTTGAGGTTATTAGGCCTTAGAGCAAGGAACCAAATGTTAATGATGATGTTTCCAACTTGTCAAAAACTTTAAAGCACATATTATGTTCCATGCATTATTAGTGTCTAAATTACTTATAAACATCCTTAAAATCTTTCCAATTGGGCATGATTTACTTCCATAAATCTTCTTGTAGAGAAGAGAGATGGTTTTCTTTTCTTTTTTTCCAACAAGATTGTTCCTAGTGTGCTATGGAAAGAGACATCTAGGTTTTATAAAACGAATACAAAAGTGCTTTGTAGCAGATGGCACTTGCTGAGTAAGATCAACCACACAACACTTAGTGACTTAAAAGAATGATTTTTTTAGTTCATGGTTGTATGGATTGGCAATCGGATCTGAACTCAGCTGGGAGGTTCTGATGCTCTTGGTTCGTGTATACATGTGTACATTAGGGTAGCTGCCGTATCAGCAGAGATCTGGCTGACAGTTGGCTGGGATGCCTTGGTCCTCTTCCAGATGGCCTCCCACCATCCAGCAGGCTAACTTAAGCTTGTACCCACGGAAGGGTTACAGTGTCCTAAGAATACAACAAAATGCATAGCCTCCTCATGACAGGTTCAGAATTCGCATATCATTTCCACCAAAATAATGCCCAAGTCCAATTTAGATGCAAGGAGTGGAGAAATAGATTCTATCTCTTGATGGGAGGGATCACAAATAATTGTGCCATTTTGCAACCCTACCACATACCTAAGAAAGCAGAGGAATTTAAAGGATTCTTTTTGTGAATATTTTATAAAATACTTAACATATAGTGTGTTACCAGGTTCTTTTCACCATTTTTATTTCTGCAAACAAGATGTTTGTATGTTAAAATTCTAAAACTAAAAATACCTGCTACTTTCATAGTCATGTTAGCTTTGCAAAGTATTCTCACCTTATTGTGCACTTAAATTTCCATAAAAAACTCATGAGATAAGTGAGATCATTATTGTTGAAATTGAACACCATTTCACCTGCTTTTATTCTATGCTCATCAAAATTTTAGCTACCCTTTAAGAAAACATTTCCCTAACAATATCCCTTACACTTGACCCTGAAGTATTTTCTCTTACCTTAGATAGGAATAGCATCTTTAGCAGAGTAGGGAAAAAAATGACTAGAATGTACATAGCTAACTTAAACGATTAGATAATTGAATCTTACTATATACAAGAAAAATAATTAAATTTAAGTATCATGAGCAGTAGTTGGCTTGCTTGGTATATTTGAAAAAATGGTAGAAGACAAATTTATATGGAAGTTGATCCCTTACATACAGTTTTCTAACTCTGCATCATTCTAATTCAGAAATTATTGTTTAATTGTCTTTACTCCTAGATACAAAAAAGTTGTGAAATCAAGTAACGGGTCCATCAAATTCATTATAATGTCCTTATTACCGCCAGGTGATTCATAAATGGTTTTCAATGAGTAGAAGTTCTCTTAATATTAAACTACACACATTAATAATGGTACGATATATGCATATCAATTAGCTATTTTATGTTAAATGTTCTCACGTTTAAGAACAAATCAGGTTTATTTATTATGGGTCAGTCTGTTATGGAAGATATAAATTTATTTGGTAGAATTTAAATAACCCAGGAAATCAATCAGATTAATTTGGGCAAGGTGTATAGTCTTATACTTCATCATTATTTATTGTATTACTTATATAAATATGCTTACTATTTAAAGTAAATTTTATTAAAATAAATTTGCTTTGAAAATTGAATATGTAAAAAATATTCTATTGAAAAGAATGAAGCTACAATACTACAAAATCAAGACGGGAAATCTATGACTCTAAAACATACTACTACTGCTGCTAATAATAAAATAACTCATTGGAGAGTATAAATAATCAAGTAATAATTACTCATTGAGATTGATTTCTAAATATTCTTTTGAAAACATTTGGTGTAAAAATAGTTTGTAAATGCCTTTTATGAAAAAAAAAGCTTTCAAGATCAAAATGTTTGGAATACACTGCATACCATAGTATTTTGGGGGGCTTCAATTCTCATTAGTATATCAAAGTTTTCCCAGTTTAATACAGTAGCACTTAACTTTTTGGACCACGCTACTTTAATAATATATGGTAACATAGTTCCACTAAACACATTTTTGTAAAATAGAATTACAGAAGAAAATTTCAGAGTTATAAAATACTTTAGATATCAGATAAATTGATTCAATATGTTCTGAAAATTTGTGGGGTGACAAATATCAAATACAAATTCAATTTGAATTGCTTTATAGAAATACATATTTTTTTATTTTTGAAAGGCCTTATTTCATCTCCTTCATTAAAGATTTGATAAACATATTTCTTAACACTGGCTTGTAAACCACATAAAAAGTTAAGAAATATCACTACAGTATGTTTCCACTGTGATTTAAATGACAGTTGAAGTGGTTGTTAAATCTGATGAAACGAAGGTCTGCCTCTGGGAGTGGCTCATGGTTTGAAAAACAATTCTAAAACATTTTATGAAGACACACTAAGCACACAGATATGCTTTTAAGAGACAACTACAAATTATGTATTATTCCTGAATGCTTAGAAATTACTGTTAGACATATTTTAGAGTATTGTGCAAAGATGCAAATAAAAACACGTTAGTACACATTATTATGGAATTTCAGATATTATTTATATTGTTATCTATGTGAAAAATGCTATTATAATAAGTGAATTTCAATTTCAGCAGCATGGTGGTTTAACAAATATAAATTACATCTAAATGTATTGTTGGAAACAATCCCACTCTTTTTGATCTTAACTTTTCAATAAATCCAATATTCTCCATTTGTCTACACTGATATGAAAGATTGGCAGAGGCTGGAATTATATTGTTATGTTTGATCCAAAGTTATATTTAGAATAATTGTGTGAATTCTTCTATTGCTATAGTTATAGGAACATATTTCCTTCTATTTCTAATGCCAGTTTTGACAGACTGACTGTGTCACATCAAGCAGGACACTTTTCTTTATTATTTCTATTTGTAATGGAACTTCCAATAAGTTGGAAGTATCACTTGAGTATTCTTGGGATTAATAAAAGAACTACCAAAAAAATTTGAATATATTTGGTTTAAAAGAACCCTAATATCTAGAAAAACTGATATGTGAATTCCCATTTAATCTTTTCTATATATTTTAGAACATACAACATATTTATTTAGAAACCTCACATGATGTTCCAAATGTTAGAAAGGATTGCTTTTCAAACACTAAAGTTCTATTTAATTACAGGATTATATTATCCTTTGGGGTAGCAATAATAAAGGACATTAAAACAAGAAGTGCAAAAGTTTTTAAACTGAGGTATTTTTGTTTCCTAGTTTCTAAGTAAGGATAGTTGGAAAACTAGCTGATGTGCTGACATTCTAACACAAGGACTATGGCAGATTTTAAGCTGATCAAGACATCACCACAAATGAACTTATCTACAAAACAGAAATAGAGTTACAGATGTAGAAAACAAACCTATGGTTACCAGGGGTAAGGCGGGGGGAGGGGTAAATTGAGAGATTGGGATTGACATATACACACTACTATATATAAAATAGGTAACTAATAAGGATCTACTGTATAGCACAGGGAACTCTACTCAATACACTGTAATGGTCTATATGGGAAAGAATCTAAAAAAAGTGGATATATGTATACGTATAACTGATTCACTTTGCTGTACACCTGAAACTAACACAACATTGTAAATCAACTATACTCCAATAAAAATTAAAAAAAAAAAAAGACACCACCTGATGCGGTTGTGCTAATTAGATAGACTGGTGTCAAATAGCCAAACTGATGAATTTATATGTGATGTGGAAGTAAAATAGATTTGTTTCAGGCAGCGTTCTGTGTGAAACCTTACTTCCTAAATCTGTTACTCTGAGTGTCAGAATCTTGACTGCAAACTGCCACTTTGGTCCTCCTGGTTCGCATTCATTTACTTAATTAACAGCATCTTAAAGTTTCCTTCCTTCCTTCTCCTTTCTCCCTCCCTCCTTTTTTCCTTTCAACTTACGACTTCACAAGGAGTGGAAAAGTATCAGCAGAAGAACTAAACATTCATTACGGAAACAATAATTCACAGTGAACTCTAATAAGACCAAACATGTGATGATCTACTTGAAATAATATGTAGCATAGTGAAAACTAATATTTAATAGAATCAAGAGCAACGTAATTTAAATATTACCTACATAGTATTCATTGATATCTTGGGGCAGATATTTCAGCCTATTTTAGTACAATTTTTACCTTTACAAGAAAGAAAGCAGTTTAAATGTTTGAAATGGCAAAGCTCATAGGTCAGTCTGAAAGAAAGTATAAATGTTGGCCCACAGTAAAGAAGGCCTTTATCCATAATAAAAGAAAAACTCAGTTTTTGGCAAATTGGTGAGATTCATTTGGGAGTGAAAAGTCAGAAACCTGCTTCTGTACATTTTACTTAATCTGTCCCCTAACAATATTTCTACGTAGGCAAATTAATGATCAAACTTTCTGTGAATATTTCAGATTATATAGACTAGGTACCATTAAATCATATAATTCACAATTCTACTTAACAGGAAGAAAAATCATGCTTCTCTGTTCTTTTTCCTCTGCTCACTCTGCCACACCCATCTTGCTAATTAAGTTCCTCAACCTTGAAGATAATTGCACTAATGATAGTGCAAATTATTTTTTTTGGAAGAAAAAAATTTGAGGATACATTTATGTCATATTAAATGAAAACAGCACTTGAGAGAATAACCTTGAAAAGCACCATAATATTTGCTCTTGCTACAGAATTAAGGTCGTTTGGAGAAAGAGATGAATGCAGTTGCTAGAAAGAAGAAAGTCAAAGTATTGGTAACTACTGATAGCCCTTGAATTTTTGTCTATGTCTCTAATTAATTACATACAAGCTGATAAAGACCACATGCTTTAATGTCTTAGGTTTTGAGATTTTTCCGTGGGAAAATAATACACAAATTTAGTTACTCTTATTTATGTACTAAAAATATTTAGGATTTTGTAGAATGTTACCCTAATCTGAAGATTAAATAAACCTTTTGAAAACAAAGCAAAGATCATATGTAATAAGGAAGTGTAGCTGATTTCTCACATAGATTATCTTATTCAAATAGGACTGTCCACATTCAGGAAGAAAATAAAAATCTAAACAAACTTTAGGACTCCAGGTTATTTATTTCAGTAAATCAACAAGAAACATTGTGTAGTTGACTATTCTCATTACTAGATTTTCATTAGATGTTTTAACCTAAAATGATTTGATGTTGAACTATAATGG
Source organism: Balaenoptera musculus (assembly GCF_009873245.2). Lineage (NCBI taxonomy): Eukaryota > Metazoa > Chordata > Mammalia > Artiodactyla > Balaenopteridae > Balaenoptera > Balaenoptera musculus. Next base: position 66,625,765 of record NC_045796.1, on the reverse strand, counting down.
ATATGTGATATACTTCAAAAGCAAAATCGCTGTCTCAGTATAAAATGATCATAAATTGAATTGACATAGGTCCATTCTTTAAAACACTTAGCATTGTCTCTCCAGTAATTAACAAAATGGCAATAAAATAATAATCTTTAAGGCCTCTGTCTCACATTTAGACAGAAGTCTACAACAGTCTTTTTTCTGCTCAGTGGTAACAAGTTAACTGACAGCCCCTAATCTGTCCATCTAACAGGGAGTGGCAGATGAACCTTCCCTTGCTTGGGTCTTTAGTTATACTGTATCGGTACATAATTCTATGACAATTGAAATGGCTTTCTAAGGCAAATGCAAACAGTGTACAGAAGCAGTGTCGTAAATGTGAATACAGGTATCTAGGTATATACATGAACATATATATCTGTATATATGAAGTCTATTTATACTTATTATCAAAATGTGTTTCTTTTTAAAGAAGTATTGCTTTAGGATCAAGAGAGAAAACTACCTGGAAAATCAGAAATCATTGAGCATCTTCCTTGGGAAGAAATGGTAAGAATAAGAAAGGAGATGGGATTAAGAGAAGAAAATGCTTCTCATTGCAGTTGTACACTAATATAAAAGATACGGTTATAGAGCATTTGAACCGTGAGTTTAAAGGCAGTACAAACAATTCCACTAAATTTATACTCATTTACCTTCTTCTTTTTTAATTTTTTAAATTTATTTGATTGAAGTGTAGTTGATTTGCAATGTTGTATTAATTTCTGCTGTACAGCAAAGTGATCATTTATACATATATATATATATTCTTTTTCATATTATTTTCCATTATGGTTTATCACAGGATATTGAATATATAGTTCTCTGTGCTATACAGTAGGACCTTGTTTATTCATTTAATATATCATTTACCTTTTTCTTAAGCAGATTTGTACAAGTATATAAGTATTTTACTCCTCAATTTTTGTTATACAAGAAATAACTATGATTGGAAATATAGGGAAACTGCTCAGAAGCATTTCTGTTTGAAATCTAATAGGAAAATATAGGTCTTGGTTTTTAACGCTTATGGTATTTATCACATGTGCATTTATATCAACAGTATATGTACACGTGCAGGAAATACTTGAAGAGGAAACTTCTTCAAGAATGTCTCAGCTCCCTCCTCAGCAGAACCATGATAGTCTCTTATCACCATCAATGGTCCTGGTCAAAGCAGAATGTGGCATCCTTGTGGGAGTAATGCAAGATCATAACATTGTAGCAGACAAATCAGATGCAAAATCTGCCTAAGAACTTGTCGGGAATTTACAGGTAGGGGTCAGAAAAAATTAAAGACCTATTCTCTGAACCTAACAATGCAGTTTTGCAGGGGAAAGGAATCTTGAGGAAAGAGTTAAGTGAGAGATAGTCATGGGAAATGGCAAACTAGCTGAAATAAATGAGTTAGTGAATCTCAGCTGGACTTAACCTTTTCAAAATTCTGTAATCCAAGCCGTATTTTTTTTTTTTTTTTCCTCTAGGTTTATTCAGTCTGAAAGCATCCCGAGATCTTTTGGGGATGGTATTTTTGGGCAATATTTGCACGCTCATGTGGCATCACAAATAAAAAATAATTGTTATATTGGGGAAATAATAATGTTATATTGGAGGAAGCTAAGCATTCAAATAGGTGATCAGGGATTAGCTGCCTTCTGATTATAAAGAGGGCTCTTAGAGCTTAATCCCCAGGAGCTATTTGCTCCAGTATTTTTAATGGCCCTTAATAGCTGAAGCCTGCATGGAACACATATGCATGTATTTATATTTATATTGATACATATTTTATGTATCAATTTCTATTCCCTAGCTGGAGTTTGTGCTGTGAATTACTATAGTACTCTTTTGTCTAAAATGTAGTTATCTAATTATGTGTTCTGGGAGATGGCAGAGCTAGACTCATAGAGCACCAATTCACAAGCATTTAATTTTTGTTTTTAATAAGAGACTATGAGAAAAGTGATCTTTCTCCCTCTGGAGGGCGTGTGCAGTACTCATGCTTAAGTGGTACTCTCAGAATTGGAATTTTCTTTGCCAGTTCCTCTGGGTATCTCATTAGGTGTTTCTAGTACTCCAGGACTGTTTCTAGTCTTCCCTCCGGTAGGACCCTTAAAGGAATCCTGTTAGTAAACCACAGGCTAAGAAGTCATACAATGTGAACCTAAAGTAACTATGTAACATCAAATAATGCTAGCAAGATGTGGTCTTTAATTTTTTTGAGAGTGATACAAACCCCTATGAAGTCTCTTTTTCAGGTTCACTAAACTAGTAATATCGTGAGCCCGCACGATTCAGCCCAATAATCTGGTAGAATCCAAGGAGCTGATGGAAGCTTATGTGATTGGTAACCAGAAAAAGGATGAAAATGGGCCTGGATGGGAGCGGGTCAGCCCCCCTCCAACGTGCACAGGCCTTAAAAGATTTGAACCGCACAGTCATCTGTACTTTACACAGCTGAGTGTTACATGTCTCTTTCGATAATGAAGGCTCGGTTAAAACTACGTTTTGGCACTCTGAGAGACGAATATAAACCTATTTAAACTTGGTGTATCTAACACTCAATGTCACGTTTTACCCATTGGCACGCATTTATCACTTTGTTTCCCAGTAAACAACTTGTAACTCACCGGTTACTTTGATTGACAGCAGCCTTTGGCATTACTTAGCACTCATGTACTGTATTGCGTGGAGTCAAACTTTCATGGTAATTGGCTTCAACCACAACAATAATAATAGAAATAATCATTCCGGAGTTAATTTAAAGGAGCCAAAAGAAGTAAGTCAAATATGAGGACAATAAATTATGGGAATTTCTCATTTAAGTAAGTAACAGGTTTAATAGCTTTCTCTAGGTACTGAGATCATTCAATTGAACATCTGCTTTCCAGCTGTGTATATTGATATATTACCAGGTTTTTATTCCCCTCTACCCTAAACGTATCCATAAGTTTTTAGGAGTTTCACTACCTGACTTTTTGACAAAGCCTTGATTGTGAAAGATATAAAAATGTCAAAAATTCTGGAGGACATATTATGCCCAAGGTATTATTTTTCAATTGGCTCCAAAGACAGATGTCCATGAACAATTAAACCATTCTCCAGTCACACCTTGTTCCAGCTGGGATCAGAGAATTAAAAGGAAATAAGCCCTCCTCATTTACTTATTGCTGGAGTTCCTATAGTTTCCTGACTGTTATTAGAGTTTTATTAAATAATTCTATCAATGCAAAAGGTGTATTGTACATTGCTTTAACTTCTGAAACTGGCTTTTTGATATTAAATTTAGTATTTCTTCTCTTACAATAATTCATATACTGAGCAACTACTTTCAGAGAAAGCCCATTAAATGGAGATTAGGTTATCTTAAATTTGCTAAATCCCAAGTCAAGTCTTAGAGAGTTTAGTCATAAAGTACCACACTGAAACAATCTGTACTAAAAAAATGTGAGCCTTGCTAATCAAAATGGTTGTAACCCAATATCTTGTCTAATAGGGCAACATGGAATGTGTTCTCCCCTCTCAACAACAGCAAAAATCCCAGATAAGATGTTACCTTCTTCCAATCAGCCTTTATCGTTACTGTCACCATAGCAACTAAAGAGCGTGGAGTTGCAGCCTAAACAAGGGACCAAATAACATAAGCTTGTGAGCCACTGCATTATCAGTGTTCGTAAGATACTAATTCAAAAAATGCTCAAGTCATACCCACAAAGAACAAGCCGTTATTCTCTTTCCCTGACCAAAAGTATGGTTAATAAAAGTATTTCACCATGTTCTGGGCTTTATGGATAAAACAGCTTAAGAAGTGGGATGATGTAACCTGAGGGACTATGTACTCAACTCAGTCCCAGGACTCAGTTCACAATGGCAATCTGCTGGCTGGCAAAGTAATATCAAACTGAACTTGAGATTTATTGATTGATCGGTTTAATTTTATTAAATGACCCTAAAGAAACACAGGTTGCTTTTCTTTTTCTTAACAATATATATAATTAGGAGAATGCTCTATATGAAAATCTGAAGTAGCACAGATTTGACTGCTCCAAATGAGTTCTAAAATAGACCCTTGAGCCATCACAGCTTTTCAGATTCTTAAAGGAACATCATAATCTGTGAGATGTTTTCAAAATTCTCTACTTTATTATTTTTCAAAGAGCAATAAGTTTCTAAACACTTTAGAGGCATATCTGAGGAGAAAAGTTAACAGTAATAATAATAATAAAATTAATAATAGTTAATGGTACTTGCATACTTATAACATACCACTTGCCATATACTCTGTCTTTTAATTCACACTATTGTTATCCCCATTTTACAGAAGAGCATATTGAGTCACAAAGAGAATAAGTAACTTCTCAAGTTTAGGATGAGGCAGAGCTAGGATTTGAACCCAGGCATCTGACTCCAAAGCCTGCTCTCAACCACTAAGTTCTGTTCAATTTTTCTTTTGTGTTATGCCCAAAAGGCCCAATAGTGTAGCTAAAAATACAAATGGATGTATATTTCTTGATCCCCTTTCATCACTATTTATTGAATGTGCTATCCTTTCTCTTATGTTTGCATCTTCTTCATGTCAAATTTATGTCTAATTTAAGTTCTGTGACCTTTACGCCATTCTTGGCAAGATTCATTTAGGTTACCTTCCATAAACTTTTATTTTTAAGGGGATAACCTCTGAACTCTTATAGCTTATAATGTCTATGCATTTAATACCTAACATATCCAATCTAATGTTATGCTTTAGATCCTTAAAGACAGCCAAGATTTCCCTCTCCCCCACCTCTCAGAAAACAGACCTCCCCATGGAGAGGATATTACAGGCTGGATTATCACAAGGTGCCCTGGTCAGAGGGCTTGTCCCAGAGGTAGCTTAAAGCCACTGAATTTTTGGTGATGAACACAAACCAGAAACGAAGGCAGTGATTCCTGAGGGTAAAACTTACCATGAGTAGGAGGGAAGCAAACAGGCACAGAGCAGCTCCATTCCAGCTTTTCACACTGTGTGACAAGAAGAAAAAACCATCAGAGTCAGGGATCGGATGCACGGGGTTTCTTCAACAGGCAGATAACAAACCTTTCTCTGTGGTTGACTGGGGACATGTAGCGTCAGAACCTGCAGTCCCTATAAAAGCAAGAGACCCCCAGTCTCGTGGGAAGTCAGAGAAAGAAATATGAAAGTTCTAGTTATATGTTGTAGGTCTGTTACCATTAAAATTATATAGTGAAGTAACGTATGAAGTCAATTTGCCTCCCTCCAAAATTACACAAAATTCTAGCTGCATCCCCAGACACTCAACACTTTTTTTTTCCTCCCTTTACAATCAACTTAGATGCATTTCATAAGTAATACAGTAAATGAGAAAAGGCTTTGTGCTTTTACCTAAAGGGGTTACTTTTCTCCCTGCTTAAAAAATTCTAGAAACATGCTAAGCTTTTCTACCCAAGGTAACGGTCATTCTAAGACCTACAAGGGTTATTATGGGGAGAGAGGACCAGCCACATCCAGGATCAACAAGCGAAGCTTAGATGCAGACGGACGAAGAGAAATTAACAGTTCATTAAGCCCCGAAGGTTTTGCAACTTAAATAGCAAATGAAGTATGAAGAGTTCATGTAATTACAACACACTGTGACAAGTTCTCTGTCAAAAATGTGAGTACAGGGTACACGGAGAACTGTCATTCCAGCCAGAATAGAAGAAAGAGGGCCAAGGAAGGAGAAGGCAAAGCAAGATCAGGAAGGGTTCTTGGTGAATATAACATCTGAGTTAAGTTTTGAATAATGAGAAGGAATTTACCAGCCAAGGGGCTGGGTGAGAGAAGTGATATTCTGCACAAAAGTCAACATGCCAATTTCAAAGATCCTTAAATACTTTAGCGTGGCTGGATGGTAAAACTTCATGAGTCAGAAAAGTCGAGTCTGCAGACTTTGGCAGATGCCAGATCACCAGCAGACGTGGCTTTGTTCTGGAGTTTGAATTTTATCCTGAAGGCATTGGTGAGCCACGAAGGGGTTTTAAGCAGTGAAGTCACAGCTCTTTAGCTTTTCAGAGGTTTGAATTTTTAATTCATCTTTCATCAAGTGGAATATCAAAAGGATCAGAAACCAAACCAGCCCGGGGCCAAGAAGACCAGTCACAATAACTCAGATGGGAAATGATGCAGCTGACAGAAGAGAAGCTGTGAGATTCAATAAGAAGAGGTGCGGTTGAGCATGATTAAGAGTCCATATTGATGGGACTTGCTTACCACTGGGTTGGGAGAGGGGAAAAAGCAACAGATTGGGGAGTGTAGTGGTGGAAAGCCCCATTAGTCCTGGGACACAAGGTTTTTCTGGATCCTGAGTTACCGAGCTCCTAATCTCTAGGTCAAAGTGCCTGTAAGTAGAGCTGGCCCACTGTGGCAAATTAAAGAATGAGTGGTAATGATGGCCAGTGTGTTCTAGGGAATTCTTGAGAGGTTAGCCAGGAGGAGTTTTAGCTTCTCAGAAAAAAGGAGGAAGATGAAGATGGCATCTTTTTTCAACACACTCTCCTTCTCGTGCCTTTGGAGTCAGAAGGAAGAAATTGAGCCTGCAGTCAGCATTCAGCTAGAGGTGTAGACCCTAGGAATAATCCTGCTGTGGTCCTTCTGCAAAAATGTGTATTACAATTTTAAGTACCTTTTCTTCCTTGCTAGATTTTTCAGAGTAAGAACTGTGTCTTATACCATAGTAGTTCTGGAAGTGAGCCAAAAAAGAAAAAAAAAGTGTGCTGTGAGTTAAATAAGACAATCTTCTCTAAGGATGGTGAACTCACTCAGCATATAGCAATGTTAATAGGGAATTTCTTTGTCTGTGGGTCTATTTCTGTTTTATATATAAGTTCATTTGTATCTTTGTTTTTTAGATAGAAAACAAACTTATGGTTACCAAAGGGGAAAGGGGGGGAGTGGTGAGGAATAAATTAGGAGTTTGGGATTAACATATATATATACACTACTATATAGAGAATAGATAAACAACAAGGACCTATTGTATAGCACCGGGAACTATATTCAATATCTTGTAATAACTTATAATGGAAAATAATCTGAAAAAGAATAGATGTATATAAAAATATATATGAAATATATATTATATTATATATAATATATGTAACTGAATCACTTTTCTGTCCAGCTGAAACTAACACAACACTGTAAATCAACTATACTTCAGTAAAAAAAATTTTCTGTGCTGACACACACAAAAACATACAGCATTTCTAAGTTGTAATCATTCACAGAACATGTATTTACTGAGCACATAAAATGTGCTAGGCGTGGTTCTGGGGATGGAGGATATAGCAGTGAGCAAAATAGGAAAAATCTCTTGTCTTTCTGGAGCCTACATTTCAGAAAAAGAACAGATAATAAATAAGCCAGTAAATGCATAGTATGTTAGATGATGGTAAATGTTGAAGGAAAACATGAAGCAGGAAAAGGGGACAGAATATCAGAAGGTGGCTGCAATTTTATTTTATTTATTTATTTTTTAAATTTTTATTGGTGTATAGTTGATTTACAATGTCGTATTAGTTTCAGGTGTACAGCAAAGTGAATCAGTTATACATATACATTATATCCACTATTTTTTAGATTCTTTTCCCATATAGGTCATTACAGAGTAGTATTGAGTAGAGTTCCCTGTGCTATACAGTAAGTTCTTATTAGTTATCTATTTTATATATAGTAGCGTGTATATGTTAGATAGAGTGGCCACATCTGGTCTCATTGAAAAGCTGATATTTGAATAAAGATCCAAAAGGGGCTACGAGCAAGCCACACAGATACCTGGGGGAAGAACTTCCGAGTAGAGAGAAGAGCACGTGCAAACATTTTGAGATGGGAGTTTGCCCCGCATGTTTAATGGCCAGTGGGGGCAGAAGATGTGTGAGCAGAGAGAATGAGAGGAGGAAAAGTAGGCCATGAGAGCAGAGAGATGGTGAGTAACCATATCAGACAGGCTCAGTCATTTTCAGGTAAAGACTGGCTTTTATTCTCAGTGAGACAGGAGCCCTTGCACAGTTTTTCACAGAGGAATTATATGGTCTGACTTATGTTTTAACAGGATCGCTCTGGCTGCTGTGTTGAGAATAGGGCTATAAGAGGGAAGGCAGGGGCCAAAGCAGAAGAAAAATAAGAGGCTTTTGCAATTATCTAGGCAAGAAATGAAAGCAGCTCCAAGCTTGGAGCAAGATTATGGCAGTGTAGGAGGTCTGTTTCTGGATATACTATTAAAAGGACAGAAGCCCAATTCACAGAAGAGTATGTGGTGACTGGGTTTGAAACTGCCTTAGTTCCCAAGACCAGAAATTGCAAGATCTGAGGTTGACAATCTGGAGAACCAGGAGATCTGATGCGTAGGTCCAGTCTGAAAGCCAGCAGACTCGAGACCCAGGAAGAGCCAGTGTTTCAGTCTGAGTCCAAAGGCCAGAAAAGACCAATGCTGGGAGACAAACCATCAAACAGGAGCTCCCTCTCACTCAGCCTTTTTGTTCTAGTCAAGTCTTTAATTGATTGGTTGAGTCCCATCTACATTAGAAAGGGTGATCTGCTTTACTCAGTCTGCCTAAATCGAATGTTACTCTCATCTAGAAATACCCTCACAGACACACCCAGCATAATGTTCAGCCAGATGTCTGGGTATGCCGTGGCCCAGTCAAGTTGACACATAAAATTAACCATCACAAGACCACTCTTTGTCACCTTGGCGCCTATATGCATCTCCTTAAACCATACTTAGGCTCCAAATAAGGACAATAACAAGGTCATAATTTTACCTAACATAATACAACTATCTTGTGTACGACAGAAAGCACACCAACCCCTTTCCCAGAAGAGAAGGTAAAGTCCTTGAGTAATGTTTATTCTTCTCCTTGATATTCCATAACTAATTAGCAGTACTTAAACACTATGATATAAAGCCAATACATCTTATGTTGCATGATAAGGTAATACAGAGGGAAGAAAACAAACATATCACTTCATATGCACATGCACAGATTCACAACAAAATAAGGAGGAAATACCCATAACAGTTACAGTCCTCATTTCTGTAACTGGTCACATGGCCCATAGCTGATATTGATAATTACCTTCTTCCACTATTCATTCTGTATTCTCTTTGCCTTCTACAAGCACTTCAGCTGGTTGTGATTCTTTACCTGGTAGGATGACTCAAACCTTCATTCCTAAAGAGTCTGGGCCATTAGCAGTTCTGCCTGAATTGGGTTGTTATAGTTTTCCATTACCTTAATCCTAGGGCATAATAATACTAGAGACACCATAAGGGATCGCCTACATTCCAGACATACTCTTTCTTATTTTCGTTGTGGAGTAGGAGTCCAATTTCCCCTCTGTATTCAGAATTAATCACTCCAGCCAGCATAGTAAATCCCTTCTTTGCCTGTTAATCCAAAGGCATAAGGATCCCAAAGTGGCTGGGCTGCAGTCTTAATTTCTAGTTCAATGGACTCATCCTTGTGTTTCCTGACAGAAGTTCCTCCCTTTGGAGCTGAGACCTCAAGGCCAACAGAGCATAAAGTCATTGGAACAGGAAGCACACATTTTGCTAGTGGGGTCACTAGGGGTAATAGTGAGTGGTGCCACTCTCATTTATACCCATGATTCCTGGACCTCGAAGCCTGGCTGTGGGTGAAGCAGCACCATATATCAGACACTGATTCAGAGCATACACAGCTTTCTAGAAAGAATCTTGCCCCAACCCTTCAAGGTATTGCCACTCAGCTGGTGCTGTAACTAGGACTTTTAAAGGCCATTGATCATTCTATCAAGCCAGCTTCTTCAGGATGGCGGGGAATATGGTAAAACAAATGAATCCCCTAAGCATTGGCCCATTGCCACACTTCTTTTGCTATGAAGTGACCTCCCACTCACTCAGCCTTTTGTTCTGTTCAGATCTTCAATTGATTGAATGATGCTCATCCACATAAGGGAGAACAATCTGCTTTACTCACTCCACCAATTCAAACATTAATTTCATCTAGAAATACTCTCACACACACTCCCAAAGTCATGTTTGGCCAGATAACTGGGCATAAAATTAACCATCACAGCAAGCTTTGGTCTAGCCTAGCTTCAAGAATGGATGGATGTGCACAGAAAGCGAGACTGTCAACAAAACAAAACCACTTCCTCTTGAATGGGAGAAGATATTTGCAAACCAGACATCTGATAAAAGGTTAATATCTGAAATATACAAAGAACACATACAAGTCAACATCAAAAAAAACACATAAACCCAAACAACCCAATTTTTAAAAAGGAGGCAGAGGACCTCACTAGACATGTTTCCGAAGAAGACATACAGATGGCCAACAAGCACATGAAAAGATGCTCAATATCATTAATCATCAGGGAGATGCAAATCAAAACCACAACGTGATATCACTTCACACCTGTCAGATGGCTATTATCAAAAAGACAAGAAGTAATAAGTGTTGGTGAGGTTGTGAAGAAAAGGGAACCCTTGTGCATTGTTGGTGGGAATGTAAATCAGTGCAGCCATCCACCATGGAAAACAGTATAGAGGCTCCTCAAAAAATTAAAAATAGTACCACTAAGCAATTTCACTTTTGGATATTTATTCAGAAAAAAGAAAAAAAATAACTTGAAAACATGTATGCACCTCTATGTCCATTGCAGCATTATTTACAATAGTCAAGACATAGAAAAAATCTAAGTGTCGATTGACAGATAAATGGATAAAGAAAATGTTTTATACATATATATATAATGGAATATTATTCAGCCATAAAAATAATGACATCTTGTCATTTGTGACAACATGGATGAAACTTGAAGGCATTATGCTAAGTGAAATAAGTCAGACAGAGAAAGACAAAAACCATATGATCTCACTTATGAGTGGAATCTTAACAACAACAAATGAGCTCTTAGATGCAGAGAACAGATTGGTGGTTACCAGAGACGGGGGGAGAGAAGTGAACAAAATGGGTGAAGAGAGTCAAAAGGTACAAATTTCCAGTTATGAAATAAATAATCCATGGGGATGTAATATACATTATGGTGACTATAGTTAATAATATTGTATTGTGTATTTGAAAGTTGCTAAAAGCGTAGATCTTAAAAGTTTTCATCACAAGAAAAAAAATGATAACTCTGTATGGTGACAGATGTCAACTAGAGTTATTGTGGTGATCATTTCACAATATATACAAATATCAAATCATTACGTTATACAGATGAAACTAATAAAATGTTGTATGTCAATTTTACCTTACAGAATGGCTGTGCGTTTAAGCAGACCTGTCAAACCACCTTTAGTGGGGATAGAGTTTGTTTCAGAACAACCTCTATTCTGGAATTTGGGTCCAAGCACTACCTTAAGGTCACAGTATGGAGTAGATTAATAAGTTAGAGAGAGGATCTCAACATTTTAGTGTATCCTGTTCTGTAACCATGACCCCAGGGCAGGACAGAATAAAGAATGTAGGAGGTCAGAAAGGACATGCAGGCTTGCACCCTGGGAGGCAATAGCAATAAACTGAGTAACGCATTACCTAGTAGAAGAGGCTGTATCTCCACACTTGATACTGAATGCAATATGCACAATGCAGCTAAATTTTTTTGATTTTTAGCACAGGAAGGATGTTTGAGTCTGAACCTATACAATGGTTCTAGAAAATATAGTACCGTAACCTTTAGATGCTGACCTTGATGTTACATTTACTGCCTTATTGGCACCAACCTCTGTTTGATAATCTACCAACAGATGGTCAGGGTATCTTGGTATGCTTTCTAGTCCCTTGTCTCTTTGTGCATCATTTGACAGGATACTTCTGAGGCAGCAAAATTTAGCTGACGATGTTATGGTTCATTGTTTCCAGCAATGATTTGGCTTTATCTAGAATTCTTTGATTCAAATTGACATATGACTCTAATCTTGTTCAACCTGATTCTCAAACAATAAGGATGTGACAACTCTGTAAAGTTTCAAGATCAACTGTTGTCTTCTATAGTGTGCATTTTCAGAATGTTGTCATGCCGTGGATAGTAAACAGGAATACTTTGAGAACTGATTTCAAAATGTTATGAAGGTTTGTAATCTTTTGAATTGAATGCATACAACTGAACAGTATTTTAATACTAGAACGCTGTATTCTTGTCAAATACAAAAGTATTATGAAATGTCTCATTATTTATTTATAGATAAATGGTGCCACACAGATTTTTATCACAATTTTTAATGGTAGTAAATTATTAGTACTTGGTATAGTTTCATTGTAACATGCAAGAATAATGGAGAAATTCTAAGCCAAAAGTTGCTTGGGTTTTACACACTATAATGAAATATTTGGTAGTTTATAAATGATTTCAGAGCCCTTGTAAAGAAATATCACAGAAATAATTTGGCAATATGGGTTGCAACGGTTGAAATTTCACATCATTTGTCCTGAGACTTCAATTATTTTTTACCCTGATGAAATATAAGAAACGTGGATCAAATTTTAAGTACAAAGATGATTGTCACAGCATTTTATGTAAAAACAGAAGTGGAAAGTAGTTTTAATTATTGAATATTTGAATAAATTATGGCATATTAAAATAATGAATTTTAATGCAATGAATATTATAAATCAGCTACATAGTGTTTCCAAAATATTGAAAAATGAAACCGTAAATACAATTTCTACTGCATGTGTGTGTGTGGTGTGTGTGTGTGTGTTCATGCAAGGAAATGTAACAAAATGTCAACAATGTATCTTTTTAAAAGGAATCCATGTGTTCACTCAGCAGGGAACAATGTATCCTTGATGGTGGGATTATCAGTGCTTTTTAGTTCTTTTTTGTTGAATTTTTGCCAGTTTCTACAATGATGCACACAATGTAATTAGAAAAAATCCATAATAGTTAAAAAAATAAAGCAGAAAATAGTTTGGTTGTTAATTCTGTGCCATTAATAGAGTCTTCTAAAGTGTGTATTTCCAGGGTACTGTCAAGTTGTGGGTAGTAAACAGGAAAATTTTGAGAGTTGATATAAAAATGTTATGAAGGTTAGTTATCTGCTGAGTTGAATGCATACAACTGAAAATTATTTTAATACTAGAGGGTTATGGATCTTTTGATAATAGAAGATTTTCAATCTCGTTGATAGATGAATAGATGTACCTAGAAAGATCTGAGTTTTACTTACTTAAGAACAAGTCTTATTATGATATTCTAACAAACCATAAAGATGCCTTCTCTTATGTACTTTTTAGGAATTTAATAATTAAAATGAGTAAATATTGCTCTCTTTTGAAGTTCCCATAAGAATTAAGCAATACTCCTAGTGATTTAATCAACCTACCTTCTCAGTACCTTCTGAATTTGAATGGCACTTGCACCAGAGTCAGAAAAAAGAAAATATACAAACATACAACATTGACTGAATCAATAAAAACCAAACAGAGAAAATTATTATCTTCCCTCTTCCCCGTGAAGTATCAGATATGACAACAAAGGCAGACATGATGACAATTTATATGAAGGTTTACACGTGAGAAGGCATCTACTAAACCAAAGACATATGAATGACAAACATTCTTATCACATCAGCCTCAATAAGAATTTTGCTCTATGTAAAATACGCATATCGAGAAATGTTTATTGACAGGATATGTTTCTTTATTTAACAAGTCAGGCAATCATTTTATTCCAGTCTTTTTGTATAAAGTATGGAAGTACTTCATTGTCATCATTTAACCATTTTCTAAGGTTTCTTTGTATCTGAATGTCTTGTTTTATCCTCATTATTGCTTGATCAGATATTCACTTCAGTGAATTCTTCAGTGGAACCCGACAGCCTAAGTAACATTAGGAAGAAATGAATCTCTGATGCTGGCTGTCTTAAGTCTTTGTTCTTTATGAAATGTATAAAAAGAACTAGGGGAATAATAAGTCAAAGTTTCAACTCCATTTCTTTCTTGTTAGATGCATTTGATACTAAAGCTTAGTAATCAAATGGGTAAAGGAAAAAAAAAAATTAGTCCTAAAACTTTTTAAAAGTAAAATTGAAAAAGTGTGCTACATTTGTAAGTTTTACCAAAAAGAATTCTTCCAATTAAAGACCTGGCACCATTCAAACACAAGTCTTTTTTATAACTCTAGTGTGTCACCATAATTTTGAGGCTACTCTGGTTCATTAGTTCACAGTTTCAATGCTACTGACACCATTAAGCAGACTCATGACACCAGAATGATTTACTTAATAAAAAGCTTTCTTTTTTCTAATAAAATATGTTTGGTTATATATTCCTGAAATAATTTCTTTCTAAATTGTATAATCATAGTAATCTATAGCTTAAGTCAATTAAATTTAATGAAAGCAAAGCCAAGCTATTAAATGATATTAAAAGATTTTTATCAGTTGAAGTGGATCAGACCTAGAGACACGACCTAACTCCTAAGAGATCAGGCGTCTGCCCAATGATTTTCTATACCTTGTTTACATTATTCAGTGTAATTAATAAAAACATGTATTCTATAAAATGGATTTTCATCTCCCATCCCATTTATCAGAATATGGTTGCAGAATTAGGAAAAGACGTTTGTGGCAGGATGGTCTTGTGTCAGAATCCTGTGATGGCCCACTGGTCTCATATGTTTGATAAAGCCTCTCTTTGAATATATCTTTCTGTTTATAACATTAACATGACCACAAACACCATTTATTAAGCACATAATTATTTCTATGTGAGATAATAGGAAATATATATTATTCTTTGCTCCCAGTTCCTGGAACAGAAATCCTAAAACCCTTGTCATTTCCTGGGAGATAGGAGTGTCTTCTGTTCTAATGAGACAACTCTGCGGGGCAGGGGCTCCAGGAGGCTCCTGAATGAGGGCTGGTCGCTGGAAAGACCAAGACATGGTTAGGAGCTTGAGATTTTCAGCCCTGCCCCTCATTCTCCTGAGAAGAGAAAGAGGCTGGAAATAGAGTTAATGATGGCTCATGCCTATGTGATGAAGCTTCCATAAAAATCCCCAAAGCTTGGGGTTTGGAGAGTTTTCAGATTGGTGATCATATCCATATACAGGGAGGTTGTTGCACCCCAACTCCACAGGAACAGAAGCTCCTGCACTTGCGACCCTCCCAGACCTTGTCTTATGTATCTCTTCATCCAGTTATTGATCTGTATCCTTCATCATATTCCTTAATAAACTGATAGATATAAGTATCTCCCTGAGTACTGTGAGATGCTCTAGCAAATTAATCAAACTTGAGGAAGGGGTCACGGAAACTTCCAATTTTTGGCCGAATTTGATCCACTGTATTACATGCAACATGCCTCCAGTATAGCATAATATCCCTTAACGTAGGGCATGAGTGGTCAGTAACCTAAGGACTTATGACTTGAGACTGACATCTCTAGTGTGTGTGTTGGGGAGTAGCCTCCTGGGATGAGCCCTTAACCTGTGGGATCTCCAGGTAGACAGTGTCAGAACTGAGTTAAATTGTAGGACTCCCAGCTGGTGTTGCAGAATTGCTTGTCGTGGGGAAAAAGAATCCCACACACCTGGTGTCAGAAGTGTTGTGTGTGTGGTAGTAGTATGAAAGCAAAGGAGAGAAACACAGGTGGAAAGAGGAGTAGAAAGCTGAGTTTTTCCCAAGCAGTCTGGGACTGCACTCATCTGTTTTCAGAGAAGTTGAAGTCTGTAATTGCCCACAGTAAGAGAGGACCAAGCACTGGTCCGGCTAGCAGATACTCGTCTCAGTGTTTGTCAAGATTCTCATGAGTCTTTTTTTTGGTGGTTTCACCTGGATGTATTAAATCTCTGCTGTCTACAGGCTGCCGTGCACTTGGGCTCAGCAAATTCCCATGGCGCTAGATAAAGCTCCCAAGAAGAAAAACAGAGACGTGCAGGAGCTAAGGGTAGGAGGCTGTCAGCATGTATGGGAACTGTTCACTTGAGCTATATCTGAACTTGAACTTTCGCTGAGGAGGCATGGAACATATTATCAGGAAAAACTCATGAGATAAAATACCCCAGGTATTTTTTTTAAAGGGAAAATTATGGGGAACGAAGTAATCACATATGAACATTTACCTCATTTACCTATAATTTCCAAAAAGAAAAATTAATATAGTAGGAAAACTAGCTTTTAAACCAGCAAGACCTGAGTACAAATCCTAACCCTGCCTAATTGTAGCTCTGCAACCCTGGCAAACATATTAATTTTTATTCCACCGTTATTTCTTAACAAATACAGTAAGACAATGTAAAACTTCTCTGCAGCTTTTTATCCCCTGTTATGAACCGAATTGCATCTCCTTAAAAATCATATATTGAAGTCCTCACCACTGCCACCCCCATGTGACTATATTTGGAGACTGAGCCCATGAAAGGGTGTTAAAGATGAAATGAGGTCTTAAGGGTAGTGCCCCAACCCAATAGAGCTGGTGCCCGTATAAGAAGAACAAGAGACACCCTAGCTCTCTCTCTCTGCCAGAGGAGAACACAGTAAGAAGGGGGACATCTACAAACCAGGAAGAGTCCTCACCAGAAACCAAATTGGCTGAAACCTTGATTTTGGACTCTTCTAGCCTGTAGACCTGTGAGAAAATACATTTCTGCTGTGTAAGCCACTCAGTCTGTGGTATTTTGTTATGGCAGCCCAAGCAGACTAAGATATCCCCCTTCTAAATCTATACGTGTGATATACAGAGTATGGTAGTGTCTTAGTCTGTTCAGACGGCTAGGAGAAAGTACCACAGACTGGGTAGCTTATAAACAACAGAAATTTACTCCTACAGTTCTGGAGGCTGGGAAGTCCAAGATCAAGGTACAAGCACAGTCATGTTCTAGTGAGGGCTCTCTTCCTGGTTCATAGGCACCTTGTTGCTGTATCCTCACATGGTGGAAGGGGCTAGGGATCCCTCTGGAGCCTCTTTTTTTTTTTTTTTTTTTTTTAACCAATGTTTTCTTCTAGGTTTATTTGCAGAATTTATACAATTTTAAGCTTTAGGTCTGTGATCCATTATGGAATGATTTTTTTTTCAGGTTTTAAAATTTATTTATTTTTATTTATTTGCGGTTGTGTTGGGTCTTTGTTTCTGTGCGAGGGCTTTCTCTAGTTGTGGCAAGCGAGGGCCACTCTTCATCGCGGTGCATGGGCCTCTCACTATCGCGGCCTCTCTCGTTGCGGAGCACAGGCTCCAGACGCGCAGGGTCAGTAATTGTGGCTCACGGGCCCAGTTGCTCCGCGGCATGTGGGATCTTCCCAGACCAGGGCTCGAACCCGTGTCCCCTACATTGGCAGGCAGATTCTCAACCACTGCGCCACCAGGGAAGCCCCTGGAGCCTCTTTATAAGGACACTAATTCCACCCATGCGAGCTCCACCTTCATGATTAGATACCTTCAAAGGCCCCATCTCCTAATACTTTGGGGTGTTAAGATTTCAACATATGAATTTGAGTGGGGCACAGACATTCAGACCATAGCAAGTAGTTTTGACCTAAGTGGGGGGAAATGATTTTTGCTTTAATTTAGTTTTATTTGTTTATGTATAGGCTACTTCAGAATTATATCATCATTGCCACTTTCTACTAAATTACAGTTTCTACGAAATTGACCTTTTCAGTTGCTACATTGTTTTTTGTTTGCTTGCTTTTTGTTTGTTTCTTTTAAGAACCACCTTTAGCTTAATTACCTTTTATTTTTATTTTATTTTATTTGGTTTTTTTTTTGGCCACGTCACACGGCATGTGAGATCTTAGTTCCCTGACCAGGGATTGAACCCACACCCCCTGCAGTGGAAGTGCGGAGTCCCAACTACTGGACTGCCCAACTTTATGTTTCAAATACTGTATTTATCCCAGCTCACACACTCTTGAATAGTTCAGATGCCTACCTCTGTGATGAGATGTGGTTTTGTTTAATCTAAGATGCTTTAACACTGTAAGAATTTACTTTAACTTTGTATTTTATGAATAATATGTTGTAGATTTTCAATCTACAGAGAGTTCCTGATTCCCAAATTTTATCCCTACATCTATTTTCACTTACAGAAGCCTCACCACTAACTACTAATCAATTATACAAACACGTATTAAGTAGGTGCTAGGTCCTCTCACAGGTAGTAGGGATGCAGTGGATAAGCCCCACCCCTCCTACCTCCCACTCCACAGTTTAGTGGAACATAGAAATGGACTATTACAGTTCAGGGTAATAAATAAACGATAGAATGATAAAAATGTTGCTTTTTTTTAAGTGAAGCACACCTGGGCAGAAATAAATCTCTTCAGGGCAGAATCTGCAATGTGTGACATTGGCCTTATTCTTTCATGCTGGACACAAAAACTCGATACTAAATAGAGTCAACCCTGATTATAGAGGTTGGAGGAGTTTTGTTGGTCTGTATGAACGTCTGTCTTTTCCCTTAGGGCTTTGTAAAGATGACAAAATGATTTGTTGACGATGCATGAGCACACACTCTGCAATGACAACCGTTTTATAGCCTCCTCTACGTATGAAATACGCATCCACAGACAGCAAGCTGGAAAGGATGTACAGATGATCCTCATATCCGCGTCTTCACCTCTCTCAATAGGAATAGATAATAACTCTAAACCAGTGCAGCCACAGGGAGAAAAGATCCCCTTCAGTGCGTCCCACGTGGCTCCCTCCCTACGTCATCTGCCTTGACATGTGCACACCGGTGCTTGGAAAAGACCTCTAGAGGCCCAAGGCACAGAGAAGCTCTGGATGCCCATCTCCTGCATGGACACTATGCAATTCAAATGGTCACTAGAGCTAAATTCTAAGAGTTCAGAAAAATTCAACATGACCTTATTTTTCCATGATCACTATGACAATGCATTCTAAAGTTTTGTTGGAGTATATTTTATATACCATAAATACACCCACGGAAAGTGTACAATTTAATGAGTTTTAGTAAATATGTGGAGTTGTGTAGCCATCCTCACAATCCACTTAAAGGACATTTCCATTGCCCCCAAACATCCCCTCATGCCCATTTATAAGCAATCCCTCTACCAGTCTAGCACTCTCAGCCCTCATTAGCCCTTGATCTGTATTCTTTCTTTACAAATTTGACTTTTTCAGAACTTTATAGAGATGGAACCATATGAGATATAGTCATTTGTGTCTGTCAATGCAGTTTTTGTCTTTTTATTTTTGAAATAACTCTAGATTCACAGAAAGGTGCAAAAATAGTACAGAGAGGTCCCATTTACCTTATATCCTGTCTTCCCCAATAGTAACATCTCCTGTAATGATAGTACAATGTCAAAATCAGAAATTAACATCAACACAGTGTGTGTATAGTTCTAGGCCATTTTAAAACGTGTTAGATAACATGTAGATTTGTATTACATGTGTAGATTTTGTCATTTTGAGAATGTTATATAAAGGAAATTGCAATATGTCAATTTTTATACTTTAATTATGGGCAAGTTTATTTCATATTAATTATACCTCAAAAAGATGTTAAAATGGGGTTGGGCAAAGCACTTATTTACTTGAATCAGAAGGACTTTGTTTTATACTACTGAGGCAGTAGTGACCACCTGGACATAAAATCCCTTTTGCTCAGCTCCCCATAGAGCAAGGTTGACACAGGTTCTGTGTGTAACAGTATAATACATAAGCAGAATGATTATTATTTTATTTATATTATTTTTAACTAATATAAAAAATATTAAGGAGCGATAGACACGACAACTTGTAAAACTTGTGACAATAATCCTGCAAGCCAGTTCAGAGCGAAGGCACTCCTGTTTACTGAACCATTTCAACAACATTCCAGCAACCCCACAGCAAGGGTCCAGTCCCACAGGAAAAGTGTCAGGTGAGGAAAGGTGATGGAACACAAGATTCTTCACCTGGTTTTCCCTCTTACCAGTAAACAAGGGAGCAGTTATGGTAAAGATACAATCGCGCTCATCCCATTACATTTCCCTATAGAGTGAGTTATTTGGATTTGGCCATAGTGTTTTTCAATATGTGTCTTTGTATAGATATTTAATGATTGCTCTAGGCGTTACATTATACACACAAGACTTACCACAGTTTGCTAGTGTCATCGATTCACCAGTTTGAACGAAGTCTAGAAACCTTACCTTCCTTTTAGTCCCTTTACTCTTTCTCATTTATGATACAATTGTCTTAGCTATTAGCGCTAAATACATTGAGAACCAACATCAAACAATATTATAATTTTCTAGGTTGTTGACTTCAGTATTCAGTCTGGGATATGTGTATGCATATACACACACGTGTATATATATATATAACATATATTTTATATATCTCCTATATATGTTTTATATATTTTATATGTGATAATATGATATATATTATATATGAAATATATATTTTACTTATTTTTATATATATAATTTATATATTTCAGGGTTTTTAACTGTTGTCAGTAAGAGGAATAGGAAGAAGTGCTTCTTCTCCATCTTGCCACTGCCCTCTCCCATCACATTTTAATTGTTTTGTGGGTGTTCATTTTATCTTTATTAGCAAATGATTATAGAATCTTAGAATTTTCAGGCAGGGGCATAAATTTCATAAATTCATTCTAAAAATACAGCACAGCTTTAGCAAATTGAGTTCAATGCTCCTGGTCCCTGGTGCCCAGGAAGGTTCTGAGTATATTGTTTGACTATACCTTGGCCTACCCTCACTCTGACTCTCCCTTGTTATGGGGCTTAGTCTTTGTTCATGCATGTGCTTAACATACAGCTTTAATTACTGAGCCCCAAGGTTTCATCACTGCAGAAATCTATACTCCACTCCAATCGACATTTCAAAATGTTGTTTGTGATTGTGTGAGGTGACACCTCCATGACTTTTTTCTTTCCGTGTGGTCTTTTTTCTCTCTGTGTGATCACTTGAGTAGTTTTGATAATTCCCCAGGAGAAAGTTTTTCTTGAACTGTATCTGCATAAATACACCTTACTCTTTCCTTCCTCAGCTGTTGCCCTTGGCGTTTCCTCACACACATAGCCAGATCCACCTGTCAGTGTCTTAACCTCTCCTTCTCTTTCTTCTGGAACCAACCCCTTTCCACATCCGTCCTCTGCCAAGACATCACTGGACCAGTTCCAATCTGAGCTTCATTCACTCCCCATGTCCCCTGCCTGTCACTCTAACTGCCTTTCTCTTAACACCCCCATCCTCTCCTCTGCTTTTCCCGCCTCACATTATTCACCCACAGCAGGAAAAGAAAACGGTTCCAAAGTTTTCATTTTGAAAAGGTGAAACGTTCTTGATGCTGGATTTGGTTTCCACCTGCTCCCACTGAAGAACTTGGCAGGAGGAACAATGTCTTGGTATTCCAACACAAATCCCTAAATGGGGACACAGATAAATCTGGATGTTGTGGTGTTTCAGGCTCTTTGTATTTCTAGCACGTGTTTCTTTCTTCCAGGATGTTTTCCTCCTTTAAATAGACTTAGTTAGCAAGCTTCCAAATTTAACAATCACTGATGTTAATTATACTAAAAATATATTCTGACTTTTAAAAGCTGACTTTTATAAGAACAATTTGAGCCTAATTAATTTATGTTTTAGACAATGAGATTCATAATGTGGCTTAATTATTTGGTTATTAAAGTGTTCAGGTTAATAAAGGACATCTTTTCTAAAAATAATAACACACAAGTCAGAGATGAGCAAATACAATCACATATTCTAGAAAGGGGATTTCCGGGTGCAAGCTGCTGGCCTGTGCCACTTCAGTAAGGATACAAAAATGTTTGACTGTCTTATGTGGACTAATGCTCAGTTTATTGGAAAATTCAAATTAAAGTTTTCATTCCTTATTCATAAAATCAGAAAAAGTAAATAAACTCTAACTGCATGTATTATTAGAGAATATGCAAAAGTATTTAGAAGTTTATATCTGGAATCTCATAAAACATATGGCCTATTATTACATGTAATCAACTTTATTGAAGTTAATACTTATCCCCTATAAACACCTATTGAACAACACGTGTTATGAATAGATTCACCAATGAGGTGGTTATTCATCCTGTTCTACAACATCAGTATTACAAAAAGTTTCCACTGTGTGTTTCAGTGAAAGAGAATCTTTAAAAAGCCTATCACCAAATAACACAGTTTTAAATAACTTTGGCTTCAGCTCTTTGTTTTATATTTATTTTGGGGCTATGACGCCTTGTTCTTCAGTGCTAGAATTGTACTTTTCTTATTTGACATGCACTGTCTCACCTGCTACTGCAGGTAATTACAGAGTAGAATTCCTGAAGTCCTCTGACCCCTTATTAGAATGTACATTCTCTTCCACCCATCAGTCACCAAGTGTTCACTACCTGTGGAGTCTTGATGACATAACTCAGTTCTGCACGTTAAATAGTCACTTTAGTCGAGTTAAATTCTCATTGCATGACATTCTGGACTGCTGATGAAAGCTGGAAGTAGTGGTACTTCCATTATGGGGTTTAATAGTATGGCTTTTGACACAAAGCAAAAATAAGTATTCCAAAGTTGTGCTGCATGGCTATTTTCTCTCTTAAAAAAATAATCATCTGACAGTGCAGTATTTTCTTGTCTCAAACACCATAATAAATAGGAATTTACCACAGTGGTTAATATACTAGCTCCTTGGACTGAGATACTGAGGTTTTATTTTTGACTTCTCACCAGGCATTAGAACTGCCAGGATATTTCACTGATTAAAACTTGATTAATCAACTGTTAACTTGTCGGATTTTATTCACTTTGGCAAGGGCACTATCCATGAAGAACAGATGAAAGAAATACTAAAGAAAATACTATTTATAGCCAATCAGATCCTTAACCAACTCCCATCTCATGTAGTAGACTATTGAGCAGATTTTTTATCAAATATTTCTTTGAGTGAATAATACCACAGACAAAGGAAAAAAATAATCTTTCATATTTAAATTCAAAACACAAAATTTTAATTTTTTGGTGTTGTAATATCAAGTAATGTAATGGCATAGATTGCGAGAGAGGACGATGTCTTGATATAGGAAATAGACTTATCCAATAAGTTATTTCAAGTAAAAATATTACTCAGGAGGAATTCAATGGTTAAATAGCAACTACAAATGGTGGGAAAGTAGCTGTACACCACAGGTTCTCACTACTAGAGTGGCAATGTCATTTGTGTGTGAATAAGTAAGTTCGTGAGACTCCTTGGGCAATTAGCGCTACACTGTCAAGTTCACAGTGACCCAGAGCATGGGAAGGTCTAAATTAAAAGCTAAAATTCACACTCATCTTTCAAACCATGTCTCAGCCTTCTTTTCTCAACCTGATCCCTCCCTCCTGCCCTCACATTATTTTTAGGTGACAATCCCACAGACATAACAAGTGCTATCATTTTGTCCATGGTCTTCAAGAACTGTGTCTTTTTCCTGGTGAGTTGCCTCATTTTGGCACTACTCGTCCTTGCTGTACAATATCTGCTTTTTTAATCTCGGCTCCATCACTAGTAACAGTGGCCCTTTCTAAGTTTGAACTGCCATTCTGGGTTGCTTAAATCAGTAGGACTTTTCCTTCCAACAGCCCTTTTCTATTTGAATTTTATCCTTGTAGAAACCACATACATGTACAAAAATCAGTATGATATTCAAGACTTATGGCCAATTTGTTCATAGATATATGTAAAATCAGTTATGATATTAAATATATATAGTCATTTTTAAGAACATACAATGTTTTGATGTTATTGTCTCCTGTATGCTGTTTTGATAGTGACAGCCAAGGGATGCTTCTCAAGTTACAGCTACAGCTGTCTGTAGAATTTTAACTTTTGGTTGTGTCAAACAGCACGTGCATAAACTCATCTAATGTTGCCTTCTACAACCCCTTGTCCCCAGAAGAGTGGGAGATGGGGTGGCATGGAGATTCCCTGGCTGGAAGTTGTGCCCATCACATGGTCAACCAGGAGGGGATCAGTGCCCAGTAATCAAGGGGGTGAACTATGTGCTCAGATTGACAGGAGCTGAGGGAGTCCGGGAGGCACTGCTCTTTCTGTAGCAGACCTAGCAGGTAACACAGCACAGTGTTCTCATCCTCAGAGAAAGGAGTCATCATCTCCTCTTACAAGACAGGTCCATTGTCACCAGGTTTACCTGGTTGGTTGACTCTTGGCTCCATCCAATCAGTGGAATTCAAAACAAAGATTAGAACCTAGAGGAATATTGTTTATTGCTTAGGTCCTCAGGCTTTACTAACTTATTCCGTGGCCCAGGGATCTTAGAAAAAGAGTCTCATTACATAGTTCAAAAGGTGTTGAGTTAAACACAAACTATGAAGGATTTTCTTAGGATTTCATACACATTGTTTTGGACCATCAAAGGCCATTAGTATATAAAGAATATTATAGAAAACATTCATGTTCTGCTTCTTATATGACAAAGGGTCCATATTGTAATGGTTTTACTAGGTCATTAAGTTTTTCAGTGCATTAAAAGAAAGGGGATTTGTAGTAACAGGGAAAAGATATCCCATCTAGGTGATTTTAGTCTTCTTCTACTAATATCCAAAACATGGTTCAGAGGTCTCACCTTAGGTGTTGCTGTTTATCACCATGAGGCAGAAAACAAGGGATAGAACTATGTAGGCATTGGTAAAAGTGAGAAACTACAAAAAGAAACCCCTACCAGCTATGTATTTTGTGATCATCCAATGTTTATACCTATTTTCTCATCTGGCTGATAAGCCAGCTCAGATAGGTGCTTTAGAAGAATAAGTGTCCTTCAGTTGGGGAAGGCGGCATGTGGGTTCCATTACAAGAGTTATTATATACCCTAATAGGAGTAATTCCGAAGAAGAACACTCATTTGGATGCATTAGCTATGTTGTGTTGGATAAGAAAAGTTGACAACATACAGTACATCATTAAAATTGACTACAAGAAAAAAAAAAAGTCAAAAATCAGTGAAAGTTGCAACACTGGGTTCAATTAAGAATTTGGGTAGGGGAAAAATCCTGATTTTTAGAGATACGAAATTGGTAGATTTAGAACACAATGGCAAGTAGAGAGCACACTTGTGGCAAAGTAAGAGATTTCAAGGACATTGAGTTTAACACAGGGTTGTGGCACTATGGCATTGGAGTGTGGGCTCTGGTTTAGAAGGACAGTTTGAAGGCTGATTCCTGGTCCACTTAGATATATAATACTTAATGCACTTTTCTGAATCCAGCTGCCCTTTACCCCTTTAAAAATATTAATGTGATCCATATTTCAGCTTACAACACACACAAAACTTGCCCTGTATGTTAAATAACATATGGGGAAAGAAGAGAATATTAGAGACAGGTCATGCACTAGAAAGGTGTAGGACACGGTCTAGCTGCTTTTCCAGTAATTGAAAACTGCAGCAACCGGGAAGTTTTTGGCCTTTAACCTCATTGAAAATATCACAATGAGTCCTCATGACGCAACCTAAAATTAGAAGTTCATGTGCATTTTTAGTCTGTGTCTGATGGAATCAAACCTTTCTATAATACAAGACAACCCACTGGGGGAAAGCCATTTGGTGCCTTCCACATAATATTCAGAAGTGTAGGTCCAAAAATACCTTGGCTTAAATATTTCCTATTGCAAACACAAAGGCTTCTAGCAGAGAGACAAGGTGATTATAGACGCTGGCATAACGTTGAAATAAAAAGATTTACAAATTATTGCTGTTCAGCACCCCAGACTGAATGGGCCCTTCAATTTCAGGAACTCTATATATTTTAAACATAAAAGAAGGATGTAAAGACTGCTGTCTTTCAGGGGCTAATATTTGCAATCAGTTGAGAAGACTTAGCACATTAGTGAATGAAGAGTCTGAAATAAAAGCTATTGTCAACTCGATTATCCTTTTGATGTACACATGCACAGGCTACCTGGATGGCCATGATCTAAAATGAATGTAGTTTCTCACTGAAAATTCACATCTTCACTGAAAATTTACTTGATAAATATATATTTACATCCTTATTTAAAAGACTGTCGGGTAGAAAAGATAAATTCTAGTTCTATTCTGCTTCTAAGTCAAAACTTTTAGCAAAGAAACAAAGTGTCAGATCTGGGCTCAACTAAAGATATACAATAGAAATGTGAAAGTCAAATTAATATTTGTAATTTATATTATCCAAAATTTTGAAATAGAAAAATTATTACAAACTTAGAAGTCAGAGAGCCCTGTGTTTTAATTCTACTTAACATTTATTTATCATCTGAACATCTTATCTGTTAAAATGGGAATGATGAAAATGTCTACCTTGCAGAGTTTTATAAAAAGTACATGAGCTAAAGATAAGACATTTAACACAATGCCTTCATCTTGGTAAGGAAATGTTTGCCACTTCTGCATGAATATAGCATTTACAGCATATTTTGATTACCCAATTATTTATTGAATTGAGTTATATTACCATCTTCTTGGAGACACAGATGATACTAATAACACCAGAAATTTTAGTTCAAATAAAAAAGTGATTCCATATATACAATGGAATATTACTCAGCCATAAAAAGAAACGAAATTGAGTTATCTGTAGTGAGGTGGATGGACCTAGAGTCTGTCATACAGAGTGAGGTAAGTCAGAAAGAGAAAAACAAATACAGTATGCTAACACATATATATGGAGGCAAAAAAAAAGTGTTCTGAAGAACCTAGGGGCAGGACAGGAATAAAGACACAGACGTAGAGAATGGACTTGAGGACATGGAGAGGGGGAAGGGTAAGCTGGGATGAAGTGAGAGAGTGGCATGGACATATATACACTACCAAATGTAAAATAGATAGCTAGTGGGAAGCAGCCGCATAGCACAGGGAGATCAGCTCGGTGCTTTGCGACCACCTAGAGGGGTGGGATAGGGAGGGGGGGAGGGAGACGCAAGAGGGAAGAGATATGGGGATATATGTACACATATAGCTGATTCACTTTGTTATATATAAAGCAGAAACTAACACACCATTGTAAAGCAATTATACTCCAATAAAGATGTTTAAAAAAAAAAAAAGTGATTAGGACTGGCAATAAAAGTAGAGGAGCACAGTTAAGGGATTTCCTGATTGACTACTGTTTAGGCAGATGGGGATTCTAATTAGGCACAGTCTAAAAAACACCAAAACAATGGCTAACAGGTGAAGAGCGGGAACTATATAGTCTATACTTTCCCAACAGAATGGAAGCTGAACATTGATACTGTTTTTCTCTATCTCTGTATTAACATTAAAGAATGCAATGAAATTAAAATGATATTGTGACCTCAGTCTGTGTGGAAAGTTAATCCCCTTGGCAACTTGAAATGGTGAATGTTGCCAAACGTATCGTAGTTTCAGTATTCATGGTCTCCAACCTCAGGATTGGGGAAATCATTTAGTCCATGTGTCTCATTTGAGAGATGAGGAAACTGAGACCCTTAGGGGGCATGTAACTTGTCCAAAGTCATACATTTGGCTGGTGGCAGACATCCTGTCCAGGGCACGTTTTGTTTTACAACCTGAAGATACAAGAGTTAATCCCTAGGTGCTAAATTAATGACTTTCAATTTGATGTCCTCTCATTCTTTTGGTAAAGCCTCATTGTTTTATGTGTATACCTAGACTACCATACACTGTTTTCTATAAAATATTAGTAAATGTTTCTCTTCCAGACAAATTAACTCTCTCCTAAATCCTGGAAAATGGAAATTATTTTCTTTTTTTCTTTTTGGCCATGCCGCGCGGCATGCATGATCTTAGTTCCCCCACCAGGGATCCAACCTGCGCCCCCTGCAGTGGAAGCTCTGCGTCTTAACCACTGGACTGCCAGGGAAGTCCTGGAAATTATTTTCTATTACTCCATTAGAACTCATCTAACAAATTCAGTATCTGAAAAAAAAGGAATATGAAAAAAACTTTCCAAAATTATAAAACATCCCTAGGACAGATTTGACTTGAAAAAAATCATATCTTCCTTTTTGTTATTTCAGGATTCAAATTAAGGCAGAAAATAATATTGGGTACAATATGGTGGTTTCGATATAGCACTTCTCCTTGGGTTATTTTAAAGACGATTCTGGAGATTTCAGGCACGTCAGAAAAAAAAGAAGGAAATTAATGAGGCAAAAGAATAGTCAACAAATACTTTTATATTTTAGAACCAGAGGAAGGGCTGAACTATATTTTATGGGGCTCACCATCAGGCCTAAGATGAAGGCAAAAGGAAGAGAAAGGAAGAGAGGCATAGAAGGAAGCACAGAAGTGGTAGGGGGAGAGAGGAAGTGGGGCAGAGAGAAGAGAATTGTGCGTGGAGGGGAGGGGTGTGCTGCCCTAGGAGGTGACTGCAGCTGTCACTCAGGGTTACCACTGCCCTAACTTGCCTACATGGATCTAGCTTAATCCTCTACAGCCCTGCTCCCTTTTATTTTTTTTGCTGTCAGAAACAAAAAATTTAAAAATCAACAAAAATACAAAATAAAGGGAGAGAAATTTTTCTAGATAGATTCCATTCTACAGAAAAGTTAATCTTTAACAGGATTGAAATACAGGAGGATTTTTTTAAATGTTTCAGGTAACATGTATTCTAAAGCCACTTCAAATTTTATAGTCAGAATTTGCAGTTACAGGGAGAAGACACATGCAGTACAAAGTAAATGTAAAATGCGACCAAAACTACTTTATAGAAACTGTTTTTTAAAGCTTTTTTTGGAGAACTGTTTTACTCATGTCGTTCTGCCATGTGGATAGAAAAGTAAAATTAAAGAGACTTTGTTCTGAAAAAAATAAAGTTGATTAAAATTCCTTTGACTTGTTTTCTTTCTATGGATCTTAAAACTTCAACTAAAGAAAAAATTGAAAGATGCCATCTGTATTATGCTTTAAATCTTTCTGCCTCTAAAAACCAGTGAATTTGTTAATTTCCTAATTAATTCTACTGTTTTAACTTTATAGAATAGTCTTTGTTTATATTCATGCACAATTGATGCATTCAGCTCATAGTTTTTAACTCACAAGACCATTAACATAGGTCATTGGGTAAAACCTGTCTGCAGACTGGCTGGTGTCATTGGTGTTTGTAATACAGGTGGACCTAGATTTCTAAAATGCAGCTTGGAGAGGAAGATAATCCAGGCTTTTGGGCAAGAAAAATAAAAAGAAATATAAGAATAAATAAGGAGACAGGAAAGTATCAGTACATTACATAAATATTACTAAAAGCAAACACCTTTTTATCAGCAAGACCTGGAAGCAGAAATCCAGAGTTGTGGACTCTTCCATACTAAGATACATTTAAAATAAAAATAGATACATCTGACTCTACTGCTTCAAGTTACATCTAAATGTTCCCTTAGAATCTCTTCTATAATTATTAGACTGTCCCTTTGTGAGCTAATAATATTCATTTCATAGAATTTTTACATCCAGTACTGAAGAAAAAAGTGACTCTAATAATTAGTTTCTAGAGTAGACATAAGTTGAGACCAATATTTTTTATTTAGTTCAATTAAAGACAGAAGGTCTTTCCATTTATCATCTTAGAGACCACAATACTATTACTTGAATTCTTTTTAACGTCAGATAAGGAATTGGAGTTTCAGGATACACTTCTACTTTCCTTGGCTATATAACCAAGTTGCAAAGTCCACCAAGAAATTTGGCGTGAACTGGAGTTTCTCCTCAAACCGGCTAAGACTGGAGTAACAGGAAGGAGCAGGTCAAGATGAAGGAGGCTTTGCAGAGCTGCACTCAGACACCCACACGCCTGTCCGCGTTTTGCCTGGCTCTAGTGGAGAGCGTTATTAATCCTCCACTTTAATAAGAACCAAGCTTTCGTACAAGACTTAAAATAAATCTTCTACTCGTGTCCCCTCACAGCATTACTGCAATTTCATATGCTTCCATTAGACCTTACAGCTGGTAAAAAAAATGAGACATTTCAAGGCTACTGAACACAGTGAAGCAGGGCAAGTTAGTTAATATGGATTTTTCCATAATTCTGGCAGAAAAAGAAATCATTTGTGTGTGGACTTCATGTTCTCCCTAGCTTTATGGATCTACCTAAAAAAATATTTTCTACTTGCTTATTTTGTGTATGAGAATATAATTATAATTTTTTTTCTCCCATGTTACCCAATCTAAAGTAGATTATCCAACTATTCTTTCTCAATGCCTTGCTCTGATCATTTATAGAACTTAATAAATGTTTGATGGCTAAATTGACACATTCCTAGGTCTTTATTCCAGCTTTTAAGTAGGAAAAATTAAACTACTATTCTAAGATAAGAGTTTATAATAGTTTGCTGTAAATACAAATTCAAAGCTAATATGAAATCACTGGAAACTGGAAAAAAAATCCCCTTATAACATTTTGGTAAAATCAAAATGGATAGCAAAGTAAAATGGGTACATTCCAAGTGAGCGAGAGGGGACTTCAGTTTTATTATCTGTGTGGTCAATATCAGCAACTGACTCAGAAATAGGCAATGTGCAGGGAGATCAGCTCGGTGCTTTGTGACCACCTAGAGGGGTGGGATGGGGAGGGTGGGAGGGAGGGAGATGCAAGAGGGAAGAGAAACGGGAACATATTGTATATGTATAACTGATTCACTTTGTTATAAAGCAGAAGCTAACACACCATTGTAAGGCAATTATACTTCAATAAAGATGTTTAAAAAAAAAAAAAAAGAAATAGGCAATGTGTTCCCTTAACACTATGACCTGATTTTAAACCTCACACATCAGAGACCTGAAGAAGCTGACTGGAAAGAATTCATGAAGCCTGGTGTGACACTGAGTTCTTTTAGGAAAGATGAATTATGAAACCTACCTCTCTGCTCCAGTATGGACTCCTTGTCCAACAAATAGCCTTCCTTGCAAAATTTGAAAACAAATTTTAAAGCACTGAATTAAGCAAGGAAAACAGAAGAAATACTATCCACGTATTTTGACCTCTAAACAGTTAAGACTGTCTTGAGTACCCAAGCTTGGTTATGCTACATTTTCATATGTTCATTCATTCATTTGTTCCCTGACCTTCTGCTGTTCACTAAGGATCTGGTAGAGAAAACACAGAGTATAAACTTTCTCCCAGAGGGTTTACTCTTAAATAAGAGGAGAAACTCCCTCTGAACTCTTTGGTCAAGGAAACTTGCCTTACACCTGAAAGGAATAGAGATAATCTCCATGCAATTGCAATCCATTCACAAAATGAAAAATGAAATCCATAGTTAAAATACTGATGATCAAACATGGATTTTCTTTGACTTTTCATGGAATTATTTTGATATTACTTGGGGCAAAATTTAGGGACAAATGGAAGAATGAGAGGAAAACTAGGAAGAGACTCAGCTACATGTTTAGAGAGGGAGGCGTTCGTACTTGGACTCCTCCAACTAATGAGTAAAGTTGCGAGTCTGCTGAGAATGAAGTAGAGAATGAAAGGACACAGATAACTTCTCTGTCTATTGAGAAAAGAGTTTAGTAATTAAAATTGCAAATTAAAATTATGTTTGACAATGATTCATCTTGTTTGGAAGCTAGAATATCTATGCAGTTATTATATGGCGGAAAAACAAATAACCCTGAGTGTCATGTTTTTGAGTAATAACACACCAAGCAGTCTTGCATACTCTGTGTCTTGTCAGGGACACCACAGCTTTTTAGAGTGTCCTCTGCAACTACACTGACCACGTTAGCTAACCTTTCACATCATCAACATTCAGTGTCAATCAGACACAGACATGCCGGCTTACCCAGTCTCTTGGGTTTTAATAGCACAATTTAAGAGAACAGAAACAAGTCCCTGCTTTATTTTTCACACTTTTTAATTTAAAAAATTTATAAATTACATGGTTAATATAAGCTCAAGGTAAAAAAAAAATCAAATAATAAAAGCATGTAAAAGTAAAAGGGGAAAGTTCTTTACCTTTCCCAAATAGCCTGATTAAAACCACCATTAAGAATTTGGTGATTATTCTTTCAAAAGGTTTTTCTTTGCCTAAACATACCTGTACACATGCATTTATAGAGAAGCTGTAAAAATAACATATACATACATATATACATACATTTTAAAAGTTTAAATATGCCATTAGCATCTCTCTATATCATATATATCTCACTGAGTGTATTCTATTCTATGGATGTTATTAAATTCCTGTTGATCTACTAACAGACAGGTGGTTTCTATATTTTCACTACTCCAAGCTATGCAGCAGAAAAGACATCATGGGTCAAGAAGTGGCTTTTCTCAGTAAAAAAAAGAGGCATATTTTTTAGTTTTCAAAGTAATTATGAAATTACTCACTAGGAAATTTGCAGAAATTACCCTTCCACAATAAGTATATGAGAATACCCCTTTCTATGCTTTCTCCCAATGTTACCACAGTTTAATAGGTAAGACCTGAGTTATCCTTGCTTTTATTTCTTTTTCTCCAAAATAAAAATGGCTATGATTTTTATTTGGATAGTAATTAAAAATTACATAATACAGAAAAGTGGGAATGATTTTATAATTTTTTCCCAAAAGTATAAAATTCATTTTAATTGATACCCAGGGTAACCAGTATTAACATTTTGGTAAATTTTAGTTACTTATAAGTTTATAAGTATATAATATAATTTATTTATACTTTATAAGTATTCTCTCTCTTACTCTCCTCATTTTAATTAAATGTAAATGTATTAAATTTGCTCTATGGTAAACTTTTTGTTCAATTTCTTCCTTCTACTAGTTGGTAGGATTGATTTAAGACTAGGGAATGATTTCTCAATAACCAATATGATGTTGATTATTTTACTTAAAATTAATGCTTTTATAACTACTTTATATGGTTATGGAAGCAATTATCAGCATAACTACTCCTTAAGAGCTCTTACATTAATTGAAACTATCAGAATACCTGACAAAAGAGGTTTAAATCATTTAGATTCATTATCTCACATTTTAAGAATTCAGAAAGTAAATATTTCCATGATTGGTTAATCTATAAACTTCTGGTTTGGCTTCTTTGAAAAATCCCTTAGCTTGACCCCCATGATCCTAAAGATAACTGCCCTGTCTCCAATTTACCCTTCTGCAGGCAATATCTTTGGCAGGCAAGATGGAAGGTGTGCTTTCTCCTAACATTGTTCTTTTTATCAAGGTAGAAAAGTCCTTTCTCATAAACCAGAGGGAGAGTGATCTCTGAGATCGGTGCCTGTGCTCCAGCTACAAGAGGTTGGTAAAATGAATGGCCTTTCACTGTCTGCAGTGGCACAAGGTTCTTTTAACAAGGGAGGAAGGGGAAGAGTGGACGATGGTGATCAGCTGTGTCTGCCACAACTCAGAAGCCTTCAAGAATTGTAAAGTATTTGTAGCTAGGACCATAGTATGGCCACATTTCTCTTTGCGGTACGCTATTTTACTAATTGGAATTTTTATCTTGATTTTTAATTCCTTGACAAAACCTGCATGGGCGTGAACGTGTCCTTAATTCATTGAAGCTACTCCAGGTAATTCTCAACATAGATATGGTTGTAAATTCAATGTCAGTTTGTTTCAGTGATTTTGAACAAAAAGGGACAACATAATATATGGTAATAAACTTGAATTTATTATTAAGATAGCAAGTGCACTCTTTTTCTAAAATAAACCAGTGATTTATCATTTCAACATGAAAGTGAATGTCACTTCAAGAACTTGCATTTGTATAGACATAATCTGAAAAGTCTGCAATGCCTTCTGTTTCAAGAATGCCTGTTTTATTTGTTGATGTTATTTTCATATATAGTTTCCATCATACAAATTACACCAGTAAGTGATATGAGATCTTTTATGTGTACTTTTTAAGCTATTTTTGGAATACATCCAGCTTTCTAGGGTGGAACACAGTAACAACTCATTAAATAACAAAGCAACAGTAGCCGTATAATATTTATTGCATCCTTACTCGGCACCAGGCACTCTAAGAGCTGTGTGCGTACCATTTCATCGGAGCTTCACAACAACAGTCTTATGTGGTAGGAGCTATTATTATGTCCATTTTACTGATGAGGAAACTGAGTCTAAGAGATCAAGTCATGTGATGAAACTCACAAGGCCACAGGTGATTGAGCCAGGCTGTCCTATATTGAACCCAAGTGATCCAAATGGAGACCCCATGTTCTTAGCTCCTGCCTTATGCTCCTCAGGGTTTTAGAGCAGGACTTGCTGACTAGGCGTAACTCACAGGTACCAATCTGTGAATCATCACGTTAAATCACAGCTGTGGACAATGTTATAAATTTTTAAAATTTCACTTTGGACATGTTTCAAGGGCAATTTACATCATATGGTTCACAGTTAATGTGTAAATTTTAATGATGGTATGAAATTGGAAGTATAATTACTCATTAGCCAACCGCGCTTGCCAGAATTAAGAGAATTCCCAGAGAGATAGCTTCATATGAACAGGATCTGTGATTTTTGCTTGAACTTTGAGAGTTGCTATCTTTTCCATCCCCTCTTTTGTGTTACCAACAATGCTCTGCCCACTGGGTGCTCCACTGTGACTCTCGTTCTGATCAGAAAGATGAGTTCCTTTGATCATTGTTGTATATATGTGGGGACCACGATATTGTACAATTCTTAAAAGCTGCATTCAACTTGACTTTTAACACAAACATCACTTTGAACCAACGAGAAACATAATATTGTCCAGCAGACAATAGAATTTCCCTGCATCCCCAAAGCAGGTGTCTCAGAAGTGTGTGTAAACTCGAGTTTTCCCTCAAGCAGCTTGAGAACACTGCTGAGGCCTTTCTTTTAAGCCTCTTTGAAGTCAAAGAGAGTTTGCAACTGTTCGCGACTCATTGTTGTGAAGCAGACGAGGACACCCCATGCCCACTAATGACCTGAAGCCACAGACCCAGTGGAAGAGTGGAGAGCGCTCTGGATGATGCTTGCTTAGTCAACAGCTACTGCCTCTCACAGAGCAGCACAACTAAGAAGGGGCATTCAAGCAAAGGGAAACCCAAACTCAGAGATGATACTGAAAGCAAAACAAAGATACCCTGCCTGGAACCTCTGGGGCCATATAAGTCCAGAAGTGCCCCACACAGATATGATTGCCACACAGTGAAATGTTTACCCCTAGAATATTTTCACTGCAAATACTACAGAGGGAAACGTCTCCCATTACCACAATCTGGTATGCAAATAAAGGGCTAATTTTAGGCCAGAATTATCTATTATGGGTTTTGGGTTTTATTTTAGTCTTTATTTTTGATGTCTTAAAATCTGACCACATACTGAGTCTGTTTAAGGAATCAATACTCAAGAATCTCAGAATGAACAGTTAGAGAGGTAAATTCTAATTTGATTCCAATAATCACTACAAATACGTAGCCATACATATGTGGATGTATATAAATATAGAATTATAAAACATTTTTTTGGTGTCAGAGACCTATTTTATACAACCTTAAAACTCTTATTCACTTAGTACTTATATTCTTCATGATTATTAAGGTACTGTTATAGGCTGGATTATTCCCCCCCACCGCCCGCCCAAATTC
This sequence comes from Balaenoptera musculus, assembly GCF_009873245.2. NCBI lineage: Eukaryota > Metazoa > Chordata > Mammalia > Artiodactyla > Balaenopteridae > Balaenoptera > Balaenoptera musculus. Next base: position 66,590,207 of record NC_045796.1, on the reverse strand, counting down.
TTGTGTTGAAGCTATAACCCCCTATGTGACTATTTGGAGACAAGGCCTTTAAAGTGGTGACTGAGGTAAATGAGGTCGTAAGTATGGGGTCCTAACCCAGTATGACTGGTGTTCTTATAAGAAGAGGAAGAGACCTCGGGGATGTGTGCAAACAGAGAAAAGGCCATGTGAGGACACAGTGAGAAGGCAACCATTTGCAAGCCAAAGAAGGAAGGTCTCAGGAGAAAACGATCTTGCTGACAAGTGGATAGTGGACTTCAGATCTTCTCCAGAAATGTGAGAAATAAATGTCTGTTGTTTAAACTACCCAGTCTATGGTATTTTGTTCCGGCAGCTCTAGCAGACAAATGCAGGTATCATTACTTCTAGGCCCTACAGGTTTTACTTTAAGCCAACAGTTATACTCTCTCCATTTGACTTTTGAGTTCTTAAAATACAGGAATATCATGTTAGAGCATAAAATGAAAGGAATCTTAAACATCATCTACTCCACCAATCTTGTTTTACATATGAGTTGACTATGGCTGAGAGAGATTGAAGATGTACCCAAGGTCTTACAATCAATTGGTAGCAGACCACGTGTCTTAATTCAAATTCAGCCAGGAATAAAGCAAGTTGTCTCTTGTTCTTTGGCGTCTTTCACATGATCTTCAGCAATGAGAGAAGACAGGCTAATCATTTCAAATTGCTCACTTATTGCAGTTTTTATGGTCATTCCTAGTCATGGGTTTCCTAGGGACACACAGAACAACAAATGGTTCCTGAAATCCATGTAATGTTGTTTCTTTTTAAAAACTCATGTGGCTTGTTTCACACTTTTACATAAGTTATGATTGCTTTTACAAAAACCCTAGTACTGCTCCCTTTTAATCTTTAAAAAGTAATAAGCTCATTGAATTGATCTGGTTTAATTTTAAACTGGTACTTCCAAGTGGCAGTATTTCTTTAACAAATTTCTTGTCATTTAAAATAGACTGTTGATACTGTGTCATCAAATAATAATGTAGGATAGAATTAGTCCTTTTCAAATTTTGCTGCCTTTAAATAAAAAATTATATATGTTAGATATGCCTATCAAAAAAGATGTATCAATGTATGAAAATCACTGTATCTTTACAAATATTTTCTCAGCAAGCAGAACAGTCCATTAATCTAGAACCAATTGCAGAGAAACTGTCTACATCCATGGGGCCACAGGAGTAACATCCTAAATGGATTTCCAGACTTATGAAAATGAAAAATAGTCAGTTTTATTCCTATTAGCTTGCCTTATTTTCTTAAACTACTCATATTCTTTATTATACCCATTGATCAAGTCTTGCCTACAGTTACAAAGTGGAAATAAAAGAGCACAGAGGCAAAATGGGGAGAAAATATAAACTGTGCCAACCCCTTATCATTTCATCTGAGGCTGTAAGTGAGAAGGAGTTATGCATCTCTTAAAATAACCCTTTTTCAAGTCACATGTAGCTCCTGGGGAAAATCTGTAAAGGAGTTGTGATCTGATTCATACCCCTGAATAAAAAGAAAAATCTTTATAAAATAGTTAATTGATCCATTTCACATATTTGTGTGTGAGGCTGAAGCATAATGCTGGAAATGAATCCACTCTTGGGGCAATAACACCCATAAGTCAGACTGGCTCACTTTATTACATGTAACCCATTCGGTGCCCTTGTAGAATCTGTCGTCTGTCACATTTTCATCCAAACCATTAACCACACTGGTAGATAACAATTGCATCCATAAAACAACTTGTGCGACCTAGATGAAGTGCTAAAAGTCTGTCCCATTCTCATACTGCAGACATAAATATATACATTACAACCTCCTTTCCCCCACTGCCGCTACGTGTATCACCAGAGTCTGCACTGGTCCTCTCCCTGATGAAGAGCATCATGCATAAAAGATGCTCTTGGTGGTTCCCCAGAGCTTGGCAATTATCTTTTGTCAAAGCTTTGATGTACTGCAATGACTTGAGATTTCTTAACTCTACACTAAAGATTCCAAAATCTTATGTGAATTAGTCCAACACTTCATCTTCTCTGACTTTCTCATTCACTGTCCTTTTGGTGCCTAGAAAAAGACAAATTCATGTTCCTTTCAGGAACTTTGAATGTATCGTTCCTTATACTAGAAACATCCTTCTTGACATTTAGGGCTCAGCCATATTTCAGCTCTGTAAGGGGACTTTGCTGACCACACAATCAATAGCAATTCCTTCTCTCCTTCTTTAATAGCTTAACATTTTAACCTTAACAGTACATACTACTAAATGAAATTATCTTGGTCATTCCCCTGCTTACTTACTTATTCTTTATCCCCCAGTTATATAAATTTTAAAAGAGCAGAAACCTTGACTTAGCTATTCATCACTACGTCTACAACATCATAAACAATGTCCAGTACATAATAGTCATTCAATAACTACTTGTGTAATTTAATAAATTAATAAAAAACAAATACTTTGGAAACTATCTGGACCCCCATTATCCTGATAATACTTAGAAAAATTTCCAAGATTTTCACGTGGATAATCTTGAAATGGTTATTCTAGGCACATGACCTGGTCTTACAGAGTCACTGAAAACTCTAATAACATTTTCCAGTTTTCCATTGTCAAAATAACAGAACCAATTTGTCTGCCTTTTGGAGGATGATTTGGTTTCTTGGTCTGTCTATTTTGGTGGTTACTTATCACTGTATCTATTTTTAGGACACTCGCTAAGAAGTTCCAAAATCATTTTTATTAAAAAATTATTGGATTATGAATATAATGACTTTTAAATAAGAAAATGTAGGAAAATGTGCAACAGAAAATAAAAGTAATATCTATTAGAGCTATGCAAAGACAACCCTTATGAATTTTTTTCATATATTCTGACAGACATTTATTTCTGTGTGTGAATACATATATTTTAGTAAAAGCAAGAACAAATAAAAAAAAATAAGCCCTGGGATTGTCTCCTGACTTCCCATGTCCTAGTTGGGAAGAACAGTGGAATCTCTTTCCCAGTCATTGAGGATTACAGAGTTTCCCCTCTGCAGGCAGGGTGTTGTGTACACATAGGGAGCACAGAGAAGACAGGTAGCCTGTTCTGGTAGCCTGGGGGTATTCCCCCAGGAGTTCTGTCTGCCTTATCTCTTCAAGGGACAATCAACAATTCCTACAACAGATTTCAGAAGGTAAAAGAGCAAACAGTATGGACTGGATGTTGCCTTGGAGAGAAAAGGGAGGCTTCTTTCTTTCCTGGGGCTAAATAGTACGACCTTAGCTAAAGAGAGCCAAGTGTTCTAGAGCTGGGTTTCTCTGCTCAAGCAACTAGTTAGTCTACATACACATTATATATATAAGCCATTAATATTTCAGACAGAGTTTGCACCTAACTTCAAATTTCTACTCTGTAATCATGTTGCATTATTGTGCTTTCAACTTCTGGCCTCCACACTTTGTACCTGTCAGGGTCTTGGCAGGAAATGGTTGCTACAATCATGCTGTTAATTGAGAAGCATTTACTGTAAGGATTATTTATAAAGGTGTCCGTGGAGTTCAGTAAGATCATAAGGAATGGCTGGCATGAGGTGCTGTCACCATCCTGGTCCTGAAGCAGAAAGTGGAGGGTCACCTGCATGAAGAAGGCCTTCGGACAAAACCGTGGACCTGCTCCATACCTAACATTTGTGCAGCCCTGAGCAAGAGTAATTATTGAGGCCTATAAACCATGCATCTAAATATTTAAGTTATAAATCACGTTAACAAATGGAGAATTCATAAAGGTCTATCATCACCCTACCTCAGTGAAGATATCTTGACAGTGACTTGAAAGACCAGACTTGCATTTAGGGTTCTCAGACTCCGTGGACTTTGCTCTGACATATTGCAACTTGGGCGGGGGGGTGGGGGGGGCGGTGGTGGTAGGCATCTGCCAGCCCTGACCCACAGCTGCCACATTCTCTTCACACCCCTGCCTCCTTCTCATGCTAAAGGACACTTTATATGCACATATATGGTCGCTCCCGTCCATGTTACCAAATTCTACCTCCACCCTGATCCCCATCCTCCAAAGAACTGTGCTTCCCCATGTAAGCCCTACAAGTGGGTTCACAGCTGTTTCACCAGAGAGTGGCGGGGACCTGTGTACCAGGAACTCGGTCCTGAATGAAGGGCTGGGCTCTGAGTGGATGTGTCCCCTGGGCCTGCAGATCCCTTACTCTGTGGATGGGGGTGAAGCCACACAAGGGGTAGAATAGAGTCCTGTAGGATGTTCAGCCCAGGGCTAGGGTCTCTCCTGCCCATAACCCTGTGATATTACTATGGACTCCAATAAAGAGCTACCTGAGGCATATATTAAGAGAATCTGGAGAAGAAAATTCTTATCTCACTTTGCTCCCCACTCGCTCTCCTCCCAGAAATCCCTGCTCCCCCTCCATATAGGCCCAGTCACTGGAAAGCCAGGGGCAAAGGCACCCCCTGAGGTGATGCAGTCCATAGGAGCCCCCCCTTCACACAGCAGGTAGAGAAGATTGAAGCTGGATATCTGGGGGCAAACTGAGGATGTCTCCAGCCCAGGTAATAGGGAATTTAAGAGACAGTCTGATGATCTAAGGAAGAAATAATTTTTCCAAATGGGCCTTTGCTTTGGGGACCCGGCCAATCCCTACCTATATACACTCCTAAGAAGAGCATCTTTGTAAATAAAATGTTCTGCTCATGATTATTTTTTAAGGATGTATTCATAAAAGGCTATCTTACCTAGAGTGTCGTAATAGCCTCATGTCAGGACTCCCGGGCTCCCATCTTGGCTCTTTCAAATCCCTTTTCCACTTCACACAGCAGCCAGAGTGATCTCAAAACTTAAATTAGATTACGTCACTCCCTTCTCAAGATGCTTCAATGGCTTCCATTAGCACTTAGGATAAAATGTAAAATCGCCATCGTGGCCAACAAGGTACTGTGTGACCTGGGTCTCATCCCACCTCCTCTCAGGCTCTAAATTCACCTGGTGCCCCCCTCCCTCTGACTTGCTGCTTTCCAGCCATACAAAAAATTCTTTTCAGATTTCTGAAAGCTCCCTGCTTTTTCTTCCAAGCCAAGAAATGAAAGATGAACAGAAGAAAACCAAGAGAGGAAGAGGGCAGCCTGCCTATGGAGCACATATGTTGCGGGTCTTTTGAGCAGAATGCAATTTTCGTTTTTTGCTCTCCATCCTTTGCAATTTTATTCAGTGGGATTAACTACCCGCCCCGAGATGAGTACTTGGGCTTGCCTTGAACTTTTCAGGCCACTTTAAGATATTAAAAATTCTTCTAATTCTTCTTAGTAGTGGAAACAATTTTATTTCAGTAGTTAAAATGTCTTGTCCCATGTATATCAGTCAGGGCCCCACCAAAGAAGCAGAATCGGTTGGCTATATGTAATAAGAGATTTATTGAAAGGACTCCAAAATCTGCAGGGCCGGCCTTCAGGAGGGACCCCTCAGACAGGAGCAGACGATATCTTTCACAGGTGGAATTTATTTTTCTTCAGGGAAACTTCAGCTTTGCTCTTAAGATTTTTCAGCTGATTGGATCAGGTCCACACAGATTATCTGGTGTAATCTCTCCTACTTAAAGTCACTGAATTGTATATGTTAATTACATCTACAAAATATCTTCACAAAAACACCCAGATGAGTATTCTGAGAATGACAGTCTAGCCACATTGAGACATAAAACTGACCCTCACACCACATAAGAATTGAAACTTCAAAGTGGCTTAGTGGTCCCTCTGGTCCTCTCCCCCACTGTGGCCCTCCTTGCAGGGGAGGTTCCTCCTTTTAACCTAATCTTATTTTCTCTTATTTCTCTTATTCTCTTATTTCTCTTTTATTTTCTCTCTCCGAGCTTCTTCCCACACCCACTTCTTCCTCTGTGACTTTTGACCTCATCAGTCAAAATGCTTTTTTTACATAATGAATATTTTGTAAAACTTCTTTAGCTATTCTGAAATTAAATTCCTAGATGATGTAACCTACCTCACACACAATTGAAAAAAATCCTAACTGTGATATAGAAGAGAAACAATACAAAAGTGATTCATATTAAATGCAACATAATAAAATATGTAAATGCTTGGGCTTAGCTTCACTAGCATCTCGAATGAGGAAAGCACGGGTTTGGAGATCTGTAAAGAATCATGGTGAATGTGACAGCTCCAAATACAGAATGATTCAGAGTGTTATACAGGTGAATCATTAAATATCATGAGTGGCATTGAAGTGATGGTGGCAAACCTGTTTCCTACTCACTAGAGTATCTTAATCGCTATGAATCACTATCATATTAATGCCTCAACTGGAACTGACTCACAGTCATTCTTGTTTGTGTCTATTGTCTCAGTGTAATTTTTAATAGAGGATCATTTCACTCTCAAAAGTATCACCCAAATTGCAGTGTGATAGAACAGCATGTTCAAAGCAGTACATGGCTAGATAAAAGCATTTCAAATGTGGGACTAAAACAAGGCCAGGGTGACCAGCATGTAGAGAGAGTATAGGAGCGTGATGCAAAATGGATTCAGAGAGGTGGGGAGAGTTCACCGATGCAGAATCTTTCAGGTCATCATAAGGTGTTTTGTTCATCCACAAAGCTCAGTAAAGCCTTTGAAGTGTTTTTAGTAAGGACATGACGTGTAGAGATTTACATTTCAAGAATATAATTCTGCTTGCCTTTGGATAACAGATTGTGAGGAACTTCAGCTTGAACAGCTAGGCACTTGCTGAAGTAGTTGAAATGAGAAATGATGCTTTAGGCTAGGGTGGTAGTGATAGAGATGGAGAAAAGTAGATAGATGTAAGTGACACTTTGAGGAATAAACAGACAAAACTTGGTGTTGGATTGGATTTGGGGAGCCAGAAGGAGAGTCAAAATGTTTCCTAGTTTTCAGACTTGGGCAGTTAGATGTATAGTGGTGTATTCAGTGGGAAAGGACACATGGTGGCGGGCCAAGGTGCTTTAGAATTGGGTGGAGGAGATCATGAATAATTAGGTTTTAGATTTTTAGATGTGAATATGAAGTACTTTTTATATAACCTCGTGGAGAAGTCAGAGCAGTGACATAAATCTAAGAAATATGTGTGTATAGGAGACATGATGAATGGGGTTGCCTTGAGACAGAGAAAAGTGAGAAGAGAAGACCCTAATGAATATTGTGAAACACCAAGGTTAAATGGCTAGGCAGAAAAAAAAAACAATTCTAAAGGAGACAGAAAACATACAACCAGAGAGTTGAGAGGAAAACCAGAAATGTGCAGTGCCATGGCAGCCAAGAGAGGAGAGACTATTATCCGAGACAGTGAGATGCATGGCTTTGGAGATCATAAATTCTAAATAAGGCTTCGTGAGATTAGCTCTGAATGGAACCAGAGAGATAAGTTGGGACTAGAGGGAAAGTGTAGTCAAGTTGGGACTGTTTTTGGAGGGGGAGGGAGGAGAATCACTTTGAGATGAAGAAGTGAAATATCAAGAGGGAGAAAGTTCAATACCGAGGTTCACTCCTGAGAAAGTGAGAGGGGAATTAGCCTTAAATAGGAAGAGGGGACTCTCTTTTACAGCAACAAGTATATATGTATATAAGACGGGTGCCATTGTGCAGGTGTGCATTTTTATTACTGGGAAGATAAAGGCTGAATGTAATGGTTTCTCTTTTTTTTCTTTTGAAGTGGCAGATGAATTGAGAACTGGTAGAAGGGCAGAACAAATTTTGAAAAGAGAGGAGAAGGTTTGAAATGCAGTAGGACAAGTAGGTGGTTTTAAGTATCTATCAGAGTTTTGTGATCATAAATACACATGGCTCTTCCCCCATCCGCACTCTGAGATCAGTGAAACCGAGCAAGACCCATGGGGGCTTCCGGGCACAGAAGCCCTTCTGTGTCCCCTTCCCTGAGTTCCAAAGGACAGGTTGAAACAGTTGCTAATCAGGGAAGGAAGGAGATGCTGAGACAAGGGAGAAGCAGTCAAGAAACAATAGTGCAGTCTTGGGGGCAGGGTCCTGGTTCCCCCTCAAGGCATATGCATAACAATATCTTTAAGCTCTTCTGCAGAACTAAAACCTCCACCAAATGGAAGATGTTAACTATTTGATGAAGCACTCTTCTTTCCAGAGAAGGTCACGGTTCGCCCATCCTCACCTGATGCCAGATGATCTCTGGCTTGAAGGAATGTGGGTCCTGCATGCACCCTGACCCTTATCAGCAACCTGGCCCCTGGACATAAGACTCCTCATAGGACCCCACGCCTGGAGTGGGACACACAGTTCTGAGGGCATTAGCCCTCTGTGGCCGCTTTTGCCTGGCAAAGCAATAAAGCTATTCTTTTCTACTTCACCCAAAACTCTGCCTCCGAGATTTCATTCGGTGTCAGGGTACCGAGGCCGGATTCGGCTCCATCAGGAGTGGGCAGAGTGGGGAGGCGTTCTGAGTGCAGTTTCCCAGAGAAGCAAGCAGAAGACAAAGGGTCAAGGAGTTGGGGTATTGACCAAAGGGATATTGAAATAATGCACCATGAAACAGGAGTCAGATAATTAGGAAAGTGAATTAAAAAGGACTGATGGATTGGGAAGAAGTAGGGACAATCAACTTGATCTTCATGAGGTTAAAGAAGGGTCATAGTGAGAGGCGTTGAACACATCAACTGGAAGAAGGGGTTGTAGACAGAGTCTGGGGAAAACCTGTCTGAGAGGTCCCTTGACTTTCTAATCTAAACTGGGTATCCTTTATAATGCTACATTCTCATCATGTCTTCTATTTCTCCTTTGTTCTTATCAGTGCTTGCAATTCTGTGTGTGTGTGTGTGTGAGTGTGTGTTTAATTTAAGTTCTGCCTTTCTTATTAGACTATAAGTTTCATGAAGGTGGAAACATTACATATTTCCTTTTCTACATTGAATCTCTAGCAAGTCACTCATTGCCAAACACATGGTAAGTGTTCAATAAGTATTACTGAAATTGAATACATTCTCTAATGAACAAATGATGTTGGGTCTCTGGCTTAAATAATATGACCATTTTTAAGGCATTTAAAATATTTTAAAATCCCAGACAAAATATTTGGGTCAAGTTCACCTTCCCACCATTAGTATCAGAATGTCTAAGGCCAACTTCTATATACTGCCTACACGTGCAAAAGACACTCCATCCTAAAGTTTTCAACATATAGGAATAAACAACTTCTGCAAAGAGTGAGAGTATACTTGAAAGTCAAAAATGTTGGTGATTATGCTTATTTCACTAATGATGGCTGAGATGAAAATTCTTTGAGAGCCCCAGCTTCTGGTAAATAGTCTTAATTTATAGTCCCTGCATACAAGGAAAAGTCTCAGAATCCATAGTCTCTAGGTTGTTCCCAAGGCCTGGTGTCAATTCAGATATACACTTTGTTGCTTATATGGTGCATAGTGATATTTGCCTTTTGATGTGATTTTTTTTTTAACCTTAAAAATATGCTGCCCTGGGCTTCCCTGGTGGTGCAGTGGTTGGGAGTCTGCCTGCTAATGCAGGGGACACGGGTTCGAGCCCTGGTCTGGGAGGGTCCCACATGCCGCGGAGCGGCTGGGCCCGTGGGCCACAACTGCTGAGCCTGCGCGTCTGGAGCCTGTGCCCCGCAGCGGGGGGGGCCGCGATGGTGAGAGGCCCGCGCACCGCGATGAAGAGCGGTCCCCGCACCGCGATGAGGAGTGGCCCCCACTTGCCGCGGCTGGAGAAAGCCCTCGCACGAACTGAAGACCCAGCACAGCCAAAAATAAATAAATAAATAAAAATTAAAAAAGTAGCTATAAAATTAAAAAAAAAAAAAAATATGCTGCCCTGGGAAGAAAAACATTTTCTTAAAAATCCTAGCATCTGGATTTTAACTACATGCTTCTTTTTTATTTCTGTCTGCAATCATACTCACAGAAATGACTGAGCATTCTGCCAAGTTTTATTTTCATGCTTCTTAACTACCTAAAGAATGGATTTTATTGGGTCCATTTTCTGAATGGAGAGACTGCAATCTAATGGAGTCATTAAAAATTGATCTAATTTTGTAAAATAGGTAACCATGCAAGACTAAAACAAAACTTTTCCTAGGTAATAACCTTTTTAATGCGAGTGAAGGAAGTTTTGCTATTTTTTTTTTAAATCAAATCTCTGTATAGGATTGGGACCGTCATTTTGTATTATGCAGCTGTGCAGTGCACTCATGTGGGTGCTCAATAAATACTAAGTGAGCATAATAATAATAGCCTTCCAATCAAAGAGTCAAAAGGAAAACATCAATGCAAATATAGAGTGCTTGATGCTATGGTTTATACAGAGGTCTGTGTTACTCATAACAACAGAAATGGAAACATCTGCTAGCAATCTGCTTCAATACTAGAGACAAAAATAATAGAGCCATTGTTTCTGTGTACAATTAATCTGTTATTTGGCTTCCTTTGAGCTGGTAAGGGGATTACAGTGGCAAATATTAGCTGACCATTGGAATATTCAATAAGTAGAATTGCATTTTTGTTTTCCATCTATAAGAGCAATATGCTTTATTTATGCTGCTGAAAGGAGGTAAACCATTAAGGCAATCCATCGCTCTCAGATTGGTAGACAATTACGTGGAGGTATTCTTCTGAGTCTGTAGTATTTTTATTTTATTTTTTGAACTTCATAATTTGCGGCATTCTTCTCTTCTGCTGTCTGACAGTGAGAGATTTTAACTGTTCAAAGATAAAATCTCCAAAAATATTGGAGACAAAGAAAGAAAAAGGAATCTAACATCTCCAAAAAAAGTCTAAACACTGAGTTAAAATGGAGACTGAAGATTATAATTAAGAGACAGATTTTCATTTTGATTTTAATCGATGATGTGTTACTTAGTTGATACTTTAATTTAAACTACAGTATTTCGCACCTACATGATCTTAGGTTCTGTGAAAATGTCAGTGCAATCTACAGGGGAAAAAAGGCAGATAGTACCTGCTGTAATCATTCCATTTTTTTTTTTGCCTACGTATTCCCTCCAAAGTTCAAAGACCCCTCTGTCTTTGATGGTATTGTAAGAAAAGCAGGCGAAGACACTCTCTGCCTGAATTTTTTTTTACCATGCCTTCTAGCCATTCGATGTTTTGATCTGTGTTTCCATCTGAGCTTTCTAATATAGCGACCCTGGCATCTAATCCATCCAGTTTATTATCTATTGAAATACCTACTGCCTGAAGTGAATTTATTTTGGCAGCAATGACTTCTGAAAGAGATGTATTTTGTTGTTTTTGTGAAAGACAGGTGAGTCTAAAGATTCCAAATTCACTCCCTGATGACAATCCTTGGCCTTTTCTCAAGGCAAACTTTGAGAAAAAGGAAAAAAAAACCCAAAAACCATCGTGATTGCATTTGTTTTTATTTGTCATTATAAACTTGTTTTGTCCAGAAGCCAGAACTCTCAGAGGCTGAAAATAAAAAATAGTAACGTGCATAAGGAAATCAGGTTATCAGAACAAAAAAGAGGCAGATTCTCAAAGCTCCCTGGGGACACATATTTCCTCTTTCGTTCTTACTCTCAGTGTTGAGTTCTTTTTAACCTTTAGAATTTAATCTGTGAAAGATTATGGCTGTATCAAGCTTTGCAGAAACTGTACTTCTGAAGTGTTTGCATGTTTTGTATTTTGATGGTTTACTTTCTGTTACATCCACCCGAAGCTGAAATAGAGGAGAGCATGAGGGATGGAACTGTGTAAAAGGAACATCCGAAAGGTCAAAACGGCAAAATTTATTTCAATCTTTTACATAATACACGTTGCACCTTAAAACTTTCGCTTCTGCCTTTGTGAATTACATTGCAAAACATAACTGTGGTATTCTTTAAACTAAATCCTCTTTTGCACATAACTTGAAAACTGATTTGTTAATGGATGCTTTCACTTAGACGTTCACTGCTTAATTTCTTTTTCCTGCTCATCACCCAGATTCGGTTGTATTGTGAGTAGGCACTGCCTCTGTGTGACAACTGGTCAGATAAGACGTGCCCTATATTTAGTTTTGGTCTGCGCATGCTGTGACTTTTTGGTACCAACCATGAATTGCCATTTGGAAAGCGTAGGATGGGCATTCTTTTCCCGATGTGATCATCTATAAAAGATATGCCTATCTGATGATTAAAATCCTTTTGTCAGTTTTGGTGACACCTGAGTATATTATTCAATCTGGATGCGAAGGAGCTTATTTATATATTCCTTTGGTGAATAAATGAGAGGAATGATGTGTCTAGAAATTCCTATTAAAAAGTTATACCTTAAATATACATTAATGATGCATGTTGTTGACATATTTCACATGGCTCACCTATATCACCCCATTTCTTTGGCCTAGTTCTTGATAAGAAGAGGATTGTGTTTTGTTATAATAGAGGTGGCATCATTACTAATAAAATGGTACCTTTTAAAGAATTGATCTCATGGCTGCTACTAGAGTTGTTTGCAATTCTTTGTCCCAGGACTTGCACTACCATATAGTAGACATTCTAATACATATGAGACCATGGGATTGAGGACAATTGTTTGCCAGTAATTAAATCTATTTAGATGTTGTTTAAGATGTATTTTTATTCATTCATTAATTAATCTATTAATTCATTCACCTATTCCACATTTAAAAATGCATAACTTGTTCTAGACACACACTATGATACAGGACTCCAGGAAATTTGCCAGCTCATATAGGAGAGAGATGATTGAATGATACAATGAAATAGGATAGTGAAAAAGAATAAAGTTTTTACTGAGTGGTTAGACATTCAGTGAGTCTGTACTATGGGTGAGGAGGGGTGGTGAGGGAATAGGAAAGGGCCAGATGATGAGGCCCTTTACCTATGAACTGAGATGTGTAGGTTTTATCTTATAGGAGAGTGGTTTCCAAAGTATGGTGCATGGCCCCCGGGAGAGCACAAGTTGATACACGGGTGCCTTGTCTCATGTTGGGATTCGCTAGAGGCAGACCCGGTGACAAACATGTAATAATTCTTTTGTGGGGAGTAGTCCCAGAAAGCAGGAGTAAAGAAGCAGGGAAGTGAGAGATTGAAGGGAAGGGATTCCATGAAGAATGCTTCATTAAGCAGGTTACTTCTGTGCACAACTGGTGTTAATCCAGATGGGGCCTCTAGGAGGCAGTGCAGGCTATGATTTACGCTATCTCAAATGAGGGGCTAGAATGGATGCAAGTAGAGATCATCATACTAAGTGAAGTCAGTCAGAAAGAGAAAGACAAATACCATATGCTATCACTTATATGTGGAATCTAACATATGACACAAATGAACATATCTATGAAACAGAAACAGAATCACTGACATAGAGAACAGACTGGAGGTTGCCATGGGGGAAAGGGTTGGGGGAGGGGTGGAGCGGGAGGTTGGGGTCAGCAGATGTAAGCTTTCCCATATAGGATGGATAAACAACAAGGTCCTACTGTATAGAAGTGGTCCCCAACCTTTTTGGCACCAGGGACTGGTTTCATGGAAGACAATTTTTCCACAGACCAGTGTGGGGACAGGGGATGGTTCAGGCGGTAATGCTAGCGATGGGGAGCGATGGGAAGCAGCAGATGAAGCTTCCCGCGCTTGTCCCTTGGTCACCGCTCACCTCCTGCTGTGTGGCCCTGTTCCTAACAGGTCACGGACCCGTATAGGTCTGCGGCCCAGGGATTAGGGAGCCCTGCTATATAGCACAGGGAATTATATTCATTATCCTATGATAAACCATAATGGAAAAGAATATAAAAAAGAATGTATATACACGTATAACTGAATCACTTTGCTGTTCAGCAGAAATTAACACAACATTGTAAATCAAATATACTTCTATTTAAACAAAAAAGAAAAAAAAATGAGGAGCTAGAAAGCTGATAATTATTCACCAATTCCCATCAGTCTTTGGTCAAGAGTTGCCCCAGGGAAAACATGAATTCCTTGGCAATTCTTGTGTTCCCCATACGGAGGTCGTGCAGGCTTTAGCGGCCAGAGAAAGCCCTCAGGCAAAGAGCGGCAGATGTTTGCAGCTGGAGTCGTGCATGATAATGTGTCTTAAAATGCGTAGGCTTCCTTGATAGATACTACAGAGATGGGAAGAAAATATTAGGGCTCCCATTTATATTTCTTTTTGTCTGAATAATAGACTATGATTTCATAAGCAAGTTGGCACAGTCCATGCATTTGATCTTCACTTGCAACGGCCCTGCTTTTACACAAGTTTGTCACTTCCTCCTGACCCAGAAAGACAACACGCACTATTGACAGTGGGGCTCTCATTATTTTGTTTATAATTAATCAATCTTTACAAGATGGCAAGATAGTTTGAAATATGTTTGCAAAAAACAGATTGAAATAATACCAATAGTTGGAACACAAATGAACAGAAAAATATTTCTAGAATAAGATTTTACCCAGAGTTATTATATAGGGTCAGCCAAACATCTTTGAAAAATGAAGATTATTTGAAATATAAATTTGTATTCACCATCAGAAGTAGGAGTAGATATTGAGGCTGGCAGAAATAATGAGTTCATCTAATACATGGTATAAGAGTATTCTGAAAATTCAGTGGGAAAATGGAAATAATATTTTCTAACTTGAGATTGGGGATGAAGAGGTAGATTTGGTATATCATTTTACATGGTATATCATTATATAAAATACCATTTTATAGATGAAAATTAAAGCATGACAGTCAATGGAAAAACCCAGGGAGAATGTATAGAAACAAGAAAAGAGGATCATGAATAACTTGATCAGTGTTCCTCAGAGACACAAGTAGTGTGTTTTCATGGTTTATCAAGTAGTACACGGGAGGTTTGGTTGTTTTGGAAAACAAGAATTTTATTTACAAGAATTTCATTAAAATAATGGAAATTTTCACAGAAATGGCATTGAAGGGATTCAGAATATGTCATCCCAAAGTATGCCACTTTGGCGTATTGATTATTTTAAATTAAAGGTACGTAAGAAACAGCAGTACAAGGACACTCTGACACTCACTTGTTCTGAAAACAGGAGATAAATTTCCATGTAAAAGTTTCCCTCCCTGTACCGGAAGGAAGACATTCTCATGACCGGAGACAAGGAACCTGGGGCCAAGAAATCTTCACAAACAAACCTTATTAAACTAACCCTGAACTTCCTAGTTGCTTCTTCACCAATCACTACTCCTAACCTACACCCCTTTGTCTTGTCAATTCTTCACAAATGTATCGTTTCTTGGTCTAAAAGTATAAAAACTTCCTGCTCTGGTCACTTCTTAAAATCTTCATTCTCTTGTGAAGGCTCCTATGTACATGTAAAAATTCAATAGAATCCAGATGCTTTTCTCCTGTTAATCTGTCTGAGTCCAGTTTAATTTTAAAGCCCAGCCAGAGACCCAAAGAAGATAGAGGAGATTATTTCCTTTTCTACAAAGTCTGAACATTAGGAGCTTCAATATTACACATTTGTTTCAAAGACTGTATTAGTCCCTTACCTCTACTTACATTGAGAAAATACAGCTCACTTGGGTTTTGCTAACATTATCAGGCCATGCTCATTTGTTGTTGTTGTTCTTAACGTTTTTATAAATTTATTTATTTTTTTGAATTTTTGAATTTTATTTATTTTTTTATACAGCAGGTTCTTATTAGTTATCCATTTTATACATATTAGTGTATATATGTCAATCCCAATCTCCCAGTTCTTAATGTTTATATTTGAGTTAGTATGAGTTCACGCTATACCCCTATGGTAGGCATAATTTTAAAATGGTTCCTAGAGATGCCCTGCCCTAATCTCCAGAACCTCTGAATGTCTGATATCAGTCCCATGATAATGTAATGTTATAAGGCACTATGGAATTTAAGATGGAGAGATTATGCAGGTGAGCCTGATCTAATCCGATGAGAGCTTAAAACCAGAAAGCTTTTCCTGCTGCTGGCAGAAGGAGGAAGTCAGAGAGTTGCAAAGTGTGAGAAGAATTTGACATGCTGTTGCTGGTGCTGAGGATGAAGGATCCACATGAGAAGAAATGTGGACAGTCTTAAGGAGCACTGAGGACCCTGGCCACCAAGGAAACAGAAACCTCAGTCCTACAACCACAAGCAACTGAATTCTGCCAACAACATCAGTGAGTTTGGAAGCAGATTCTTCCCCAGAACCTCCACACAAGAGCCTAGCCAAGCTGACACTTTGATTTGAACCTGGTGGGACCCTATGCCTATCAGAACTTCTAAGCTACAGGACTGTAAGATAATAAATAGGCATTGTTTTAAGCCTCTACATTTGTGGTAATTTGTTATGAAACAATGGAAAATTATATAACCTCTAATTCACAGTAGTGAATATTTAGTTCAGTGAAACAAACTAAATATTAGATTCTATATTAGAATCCTGAATGGCATCATACACATTTTTAAGTAAAGAGGACTATGTCAAGTATATAGATTGTGAATTTATATATGCTGGCACAGTTGAATCCGTTAGTATGATAATTTTGCATAGCAGCCAAAAAATGTGTTTAAGAATTGTCAAGATGGATATCTAAAAAAAGTCAATTTTATCGGGTCAGTATTCCATTTACTCCCAGTTCCAAGTGTTATGAAACTTTGTTAAGAGGAGAATTAAACCACTGAACTTTTTCAAAATTCAAAATTAAGCATAGTAACTTCTCCTGAAAAGGGTCAAGTTCTTCTAAAACAAGGGCGAAATCACATTTTTCACTGGAAGAGGGGCAGATTGATACAGAGTGCAATCCTCATTGAGGGCAATGTGTTTGATGAGAAACTAGCAGTCTTAAATCAACTCCAATAGAGGTATATTTACGTATACAATACAAAAGAACAGTTACCCTCACATACCTCTGAGCAGATATTTGACACTACATTTGGGAAAAACCAGTGATTTACAGTGTGAAACAGCTCTTGCCCAATGGATGGTGCACATACAAAGGAGAAGTGCTTTATGATTTTTTTTTTCTTCCATTTGTGACTTATAACCCAGGCAAGAAGACAACAGTTGCTTTGTGTGCTTAAGATTATAAGTCACGGTGAAGCCTGGACAATCTACGGATGAAGCATAAACTACAGATGCAGAAAGAAAAGGTGTTGCTTTGTAAAGAGTAGAGGTCTCTTCAATGCTAATACACATATAGCTTGATTCACCAGGGAGAGTTTGGTAGTTAGTAATTTGCACTAAATCTTCATTCAATTTTGATAAAAATTTAGCATTATACATAAGATCAAAATAAATGTTTACTCTAAAACTTGAACAATAAGCACAAGACTGTGATTTTACCTGTTGAATTATGCTATCGAAGGAAAACTTCCTCATGAGAAGGTTGAAAATATTAGAAATTGCTTTTTTCCATGATTTTAAGTGACTTGACAAAAGCTCCTGCCTCAGTGATGTATATTCTGGAGTTTGACTACCCAGGCTCCAATTGTTTTGTCATGAAGAATATATTAAAAAGCCACATCCAAGTGTTTTAGAAATAGGAAGACACTTTACAGAGCTGAATTCTACCAAATAGTGGTTTGGAGATTCTTTCACTGCTATCATTCAACAATTTTGAGATTATTTAAAAGGTGACATGTCTTTTAAATAGCATCTGACAAAATTCTATAAGTAGTTTGAATGAGAAATTGCTTGGTCAATATTAGACCTGTTTATCAGCATTCCTGGAAGAAGACATTGACTCTAACGTGATGGAGAATTTTCTAATTTGGTAAAAATATAAAATAAAAAAAGAAACCATGCTGTATATATGGACAGTGTGTGTATATATACACATATATGTATATGTGTATAAATATACATATATGTACTTTATAAACCAACTTTGTATGGAGTCAAACCTACAACTTAAATTATGTTTTTTGGATGCATTGGATAAAGTCTGCATTACGATTGCCTCACTCATTTGAAGAAATTATTACTTTTAATTTTACATATTACGTTTTGTTTTATTATGGAAAGTTCCAATGAATACTTTAATTTACTTAAAATTGAGGGTCTGCTTGTGCACCTGAGGAGAAGAGTTTTTTGGAAGCACTTATCTAACTGATTTAAGAAGAGAAGAATAAATGTTCACCAAGGCAGGGGCAGAACCAAGATAAACTGATGTACAAAATTTCCAGGAATTAGCCAAAGGAGGTGGCATGTCCAACGTTATTTAATTGATAATAATCAGTTTTGTGTTTTAGCCTGTCTGTAATACACATGACACATAAGATTCTTTGTTTTTCTAGCATAAAATTTTCAGTGAATTCTCTCATGCTATAAGCATTTATGCTTTTCGGGGAACCAGCTATGTGCCAAAGGCAAACTATTTTATTTATTTATTTTTTATCATGGAGACTCTTTCTTGTTTATTTTATTTATTTCTTGACAAATGGTCTTGCTTTCCGATATTTCTGGGCATGTCACAATTCTAAATGATTGGTAAGCCATCAGAATCAGGACCAGAAAAATCGCCAAGCCGTGTAAAAATGCAGCGATTGTAGAGAAGGCTAAATAACACAGTACAAACAGCGTCTCCATCCTGGGCAGTGTGTTCCTCCCAGGTGAGGCAAGAGGAACAAACAGGCCTTTTAGAAAGAACAAGCGTTGTTCCCATTGATGTTCATAATAAATCATCATGCAGGAGATTCTGTCAATAACACACTGCCCCTAGTCGCCTCCTGCCTGCAGCGTTGCGCTCATGTTATTGCAATTAGATGAGCTATCAAAGCCTCACGCAGCCAAAGAGAGTAGTTTAAAGAGGTACAATAACAGGCGATTTGCAAACAGCCCAAACCTTTAGCTTCTTCCCCCTTTTCCAAAAGTGTGCAGTGAATTTACATTAACACCTGTTACAGGGGATAAAAGAATGGATTTGCACTGCAAGGAGAATGCCAAATCCTCCTATAAGAGTGACTCATTTTCCTATATTACAGGATGTTATGCTGAACTGGAGGCAGCAAGTTGCATGCAGTACACTGGGTCAAATGTGGATTTTCAAAAATAAAAATGGCATGACAACATTTCACACACAGAACTCAGAAGTCCCATCTCTCCAAATATTTTCTACATAATCACCAGGTTAAATCCACTCTGTGAGCAGGTTATTTTTATTGCCCAAGGATAATTTACAGCAGTATACTTTTTACTACATATTCACTCAGATTACTATGACATCTAAGGTTTTCTTGCTGTTAAATTCAATTTATTGTGGAACATAAGGGCAATTAAAGGATAGGAGATGACATTATATTACATCAAAGTGAACTACAGGAAAAGGAGTGTGTACTGCTAGTAATTTGGTGTACAGAAACTTAATTTTGAGCATTTTCCCCGTGGTGGAACGGCAGATACTATTGATATTTCTAACAGCTCACTGTGTGCCAGACACTTTACTCAGATCTTAGTGACTAGTTAAGAGCTAACAAATTATTGATTGGGGATTGGAATGAATAAAAAATAATAACAAACCAAGAATTCTCAAAGTCTAAAGAATACCACATATATCACAAAACCCCTGTAAGGATTTAAATAAAGTCCTGAAACATCTGTCTCCCTGATTCCCCTACATATTTGGATGCTGTATTAGTTTTCTATTGCTGGGTAACAAATTACTAGAAATTGAATGGTTTAAAATAAGACATTTATTATTTCAAATTTTCTGTGGGTCAGAAATCTGGGCATGGCTTAACTGCGTCCTCTGATTAGGGTCTTTCATAAGGCTGCATATTGAGGTGTCAGCCAGGGCTGGGATCTCACCTGAAAGCTTGACTGTGGAAATATCCACTCCCAAGCTCACAGCATGGCTGGTAGCATTGCAGTGCCCCCAGTGTTGTTGGATTGAAAGCCTCAGTTCTTAATTGTTGGATGGAGGTCACTTTGGTTCTTTGCCGCATGGAGCTCCCTAACATGTCAACTTTGTCAAAGTCAGCAAGGGAGAGAGTCTGCTAGTAAGATGGATATCACGCTGTTGTCTAACCCAATCACAGAAGTAACATCCATTACTGTTGCCCTTATCTATGGCTAGAGGAAAAGCACAGGTCCTGTTCACACTGAGCAGGGGATAATGACATAAGAACATGGATACTAGGAGACAGAGATTATAACTGGAAAACATTTTAGAGTCTGCTTGCCGCAGTTGCATTGCCCCTTAATACGACACTTGGATTCACCTGCTATCCTCCACTGAATTTGGTGTCCTCAAATGCAGTTCAATTTCCTTTGGCTCAATATACAGAGCCAAAGGTCACATTATTTGACTGTGGCCTGGGGACTTCCCACTGTTCTGTACAACAGATCTTTGGAGCTGTGCTGCACTATTTTCTCCCCTATCCTCTTGTACAGGTCAGAACTGCATCATGATCTGCAGCTCTCTCTGTCTATCCCTACTTACCCTGCTTTATCCTTCACAGATCTTTTCCCCACCCCTAAATATCTTACATGTCTTGACAACATCCACTTCTCATAACAACTGAACTAATACACAGGTATACATAATCAAAAAAACAATAGTTCTAGGAAAATTACAGTGATCAGAAGTATGGCTGAGCCATGATAAACACTATACATAAGTCACAACCAAGGAAGAACTTTCTGCAACTGACTACCCTGTCTTTCCTTTTCTTTTAAATGTCTTCTTTTCATATATGTGTCCATTTGATCAGGGATCTTGCATATTCTCTTAATTATTTGTCACACTTCACTTAGATTTTTCTAGGGTCTGAGGTAGAGGGGTGGTGAGAGGGGAGAGAAAGAGAGAGAGAGCAAACAGCACATTGCTTTCCTTCTTTCTCTTTTTAGTTATATGTGTATACATTAAAAAAATTCATTGCCGTACAATATAACATAGTATCTTCTCACCTCTGTACACAAGGTTTTAATTGCACAATTATTATAAGTAAATTGTTATGCTATTATCATTAAATTTTTGTGACACATGAAGATATCATAATAAATACATTCAGCCCTTTTCTGTTAAAGTACCAACAGTTTCAAACTTTTTTTCATGTCCTTCTTATGAACAGATATCATGTCATTACGCTCATTTTATTGAAAAACAAAATGGACGTACCTAATTGTTAAAGTAAGAGTCAAATAGTATCAAGAATAAACTAACTTGCAAATTTCAAGAGATCCCAAACTGATATATTCTGGAAGATCTTTACAGAGTAATTGTCCCTGAATTAAAAATATTGAGTTTTGTTCATCAGAATTGAGTTCTCTTCTGCACAGACAGGAATAATAATGCAGATTGATGGCTTGAATGATAAAGTGCCAGAACTGATACCTTGTGGAATCTCTATTTGTGGAGTCTCTGAAAGCTGCCCTCCCACATTCCTGCGAATAAGACCCACATAGTATATGCGGAAACTTCCCTCCCTGGACCGCTGAGAACATTCCCAAATGCCTGCCCATCTTTCTACTGAGCTCTATTTTTCTAAGGTTGTGTAATTCATTTTGTACTTGAGATACTAATTTTTGGTTGTTAAATTACCTTGTCAATTTCTTTCCCCAGTTTGTTGCGTTTTACCTTTGCTCATGATGTCTGATCATAAAGAAGGTTTTAAAATTTCCATCTATCACACTTACTACCTATTGCAATAGGTTCATGCATGAAAAATGTAGAGAGGAATTTCAGATTATCTGTTATTTGGGGGAAGGTTGGAAAAGGGAATTTGGGAGCCTTTGGCTGTGTCTGCAATTTTATTTCATTAGATAAAAAAGCTGAGGCAAGCATGCAAAATACGATACTTTTTAAACCTGAATGTTAGAAGTACAGAGTCTATATATTTTTCTGTAAGAATTTTAGAATTTATATCATGGCTATGGATAATACATATGTGTATACACACACATACATGTGTACGGTGCTGGTACGATAAGTCCCCTAGATGTGAACCTTCAAGTTGCGAATTTTCAAAGATGTGAACGCGCGTTCGCATGTACAATCGTGTTAGTTCACATGTCTGGCGTACATTGTCATGTGCATGCACCCTCTACAAGTGGTTGTGCTTTTGTGTACTTTACTGTACAGTACTATATAGAGTACAGTAATACAGTATCTTTATTTCAAACCCAGGAGGTCTGGAAGCAAGCGTAAAAGCAGCGGTGATGTAGCTGGTACTGCTAAGAAGTGCCAGCTGTTGTACTGTACTACTGTACTTTTCAAGATACTGTACTGTAAGATTAAAAATGTTTCTTTATTTTTTGTGTTCGTTTTTTATAAATTATTTGTGTGAAAAGTATTATAAACCTACTATAGTACAGTGCTATATAGCCGATTGTGTTAGTTGGGTACCTAGGCTAATTTTGTTGGACTTAACGAACGCGTTCTCAGAACGGAACGCATTCGTATGTAGGGGACTTATTGTAGGTGCCATGTCACTCTCGTTCTCTGCCGTTTTGGGGCTGTTTCAATCCGGGTAAGAGTAATGTGAAGAGATCTGGAGGAGATCAGAGAATGTGGGGAAAGCATCTCTTTCTGTGATTCAGCATTGCCCCACCGTAATCAATTCAGGTCTCTAAATTCAGGCTTCCTTCATTTATCCTGTCAAATGTAGCTCTTTCTAATTAAGAATACATCCTGGGAAAAAAATGGGGATAAAAGAGAAGGGAGGCAAGGACTTTCCAAGAGACATTTTAAGGAGGACATCTGAGAATGCATAAAACACACAATAATGTTTTTCTGAGAATGTGATGATAACACGTTTTATAGCCACTGCTAAGAGGCAAGTTAAAGTCCGCAGGGAATAAAGGTAGAAATTTGGCTGCAGATGTTTGAAGTTTTTTGAGGGAATATGATTTACGTGTCTAAAGTGCAATATCAGGGACCTGACATTATGCATAAAGGGCAAGAAAAGGGATGAAATGTCATATTTAAAGAGCAACAAGACAGAAATTATGCTGCTAGCTTGATGTATCTAGGTTGATCGCCAAGACCTGATGTAAAGGAGCAGGAAACAAACTGAAGAGAAATAAACATCGCTCCTTTTAGAATGAACCTAAGTGGAAAAAAAAGTGGGATGGGCCAAAATTAAACTTGGGGGGAATGTGGTCCTATAATGTAGAACAAAAGGCAAACTAAGATTTCTTCATCATTCATTTAAGAACAGGCTGTAAAAAGGATATAACTATGATAAAAAATATTTTCTTTGGGCTTTATTAACTTCCCATTCACTCTGACTTAAAATAAGTTCCATTTGTTCTCTCTGGTTATGTTAATTTTCAGATGGTTTTATACACCTTAGATACCCAATGTACAGCTTTTTTTGTTGAGCTATATTGCCATTTTTATTTTCCTGTTTGGTTTTTCAAAAAATGTTAAAATTTAGCCTTCTTCAACTTTTCACTCCATCTAATCCATACAAATATTCCGGAGGCTAAAGAACCCTCGGAGGTGGACAAAAGAATGTCAGCTTGTCATCACTCATGAGGGTGATCAAAGGTGGCCAGATGCTCCTTTAACCTTGGATCGCTTACACACAGTTTAATAGTTGATTAAGAGCACAGTGTTGGTCTGTGTCCCCAGATATTTTTAGTGGCTCACGGCAGGAGAAAGTAATATTGGGTAATAAGAATAGGAAATAGAAATGTCTAGCTTGACTACCTCTTATTAATTATAGCACTTCATATGTATCACACTATATATGTGTATGTGATGTAGGTAATAATCAGTCTTTCAGTCAATCAATAAGACAGTAAAGTAGCTCCTAAGACTGGCCTTCACTATAATAGTGTACGGATTTCAGTTATACTATTCTTCCTGTGTCAGACTTAGGAAACTTTAAAAAAAAAGAAGCTAGTAAGTGGTGCGGAGCAGAACAATCAAGAACTTTCAGAAGCAGGTGTTTCGGATACTCTGATGTAATTTTGACGATCACGTGTCCTAAGATATCTTCCCAGTGTTTTCCAAGTTCACCATTAAAGCGTTTACAATAGTCTTCAATGTGCAAAGCGAAAGTGAAATCAATGATAATATCTCTGAGCCATTAAGGTAGAGAGGATATTGAAAGTTGAAAATGCACTAAAAGGGGGGGCAATTGAGAGAAAAATGATGGATTTTATTGCCTGATATACTTTTGTCCCTATGGATTACTGAAAGGACCTTAAATAGTTATTCAGTTGAGACTTATGCCTAGAAAATCCTTTGCCAAGAAAACTCTGCTTTTAAAAATATGAAATGATGGAAAATAGTGGTAGTGCTAAAAAAAAAAAATATCACTTTCTCAAGTTTCTGGCTTTACATGAAAATGAGTTTTGGGTGGTGTAGAGGGAGAATGCATAGACAGGAAGTGAGAAAAGATGGAAAGGAATCTGAGAAGGAAATGGAAGAGGTTATTTTCCTGTTGGGACTTGGCTTAGGAAAATAGCATTTAAATTATAGTCATCCTGGGTAGGGACTTATCTAATTCTGCATTTGATGTAGTGCATGGTGTCTCCTTGGCATTCGATCAATGCCTTTGAATATAGTTAATGAAAATGTCCCTTTGCCTACAGTGCAATGTACAAATTGAGTGCAAGGATGAAATTCCCATTTTTCACCAAAGCTGATCACAGGTGAACATGGATCTGCATCTGAAAATAGTAGAACATTCCCTTCATGTCCTTTTAATTCCCCAAGGGCCTTAGCCTTTTATTCTCCTTTTAACAAGCCACTTTTCTTTCCCAGAGGGACATATCTAAACAGCTCTTAGAAAAAAAAAAATCTTGTCTCATGGGCATCATCTGGAAATTGCCCTGTTTGCAGTCCAAAATGCAGAGCCAGGATTCGGTGAAGAATGACACAGCTACCCAACCACTTCAAAGCTGGATGGGGTTGAATCAATGCCACAACAAGAGGTGTTAACTGCTCCAATCAAAGTTGCTTCCCAGGGCCTGCAAACACTGCTTTGTTTTCCCTGCCAATCATCTAAACAATACTATTGCCAGTCACATTAATTTAGACAGATCTTTTCAAGGAGAGTGAATGGAGCAAATCCAGGCAAACAGAGTGGTATTAGCTCTTTCCCTCACAAAATCACCAGGAAGAGCAAAGACGCAATTAAAAAAAAAACAAAGTATTTCAGCGTAGGTTCCTGCCCTACTCTTCCATCAGCTGGATATTCTGCCAGGGCAGAGGTCAGGCCCGGCTCCTCTGAAGCTGGATCTGTGCTGGGCTGAGGAGGAGAATTCAAAAGACGTGCATGTTATCACAGCTTTGGGAGCCACTCTCAGTGAAAGGATAATCTTTCTTACCTCTTTTAGCACATCTCTACGCTGGTGTTCTATGTTGGCATCATCTGTTTTCAATATGCTTTTTGGTGTTGATAATCAACTTCTCACCTCTTTCTAGACTCTACACAAGTCTAACTGGATAGTGTTCCTAGATCATGTTCCCCACTCTACTTCCTCTTGGCATTGGTCATACGGTTCCTGCTGCCTGAAATGCTTTTCCCGGAACGTGTGGAATCAAATCTGTTCCTCAAGCTCAGTTCAGATGTCGTCAACCTTCAGAAGAACCCTCCCTAATTTCCACAACATAATGTGCTAGCTCTCCTTTCTCTGATACCAAGTTTGAATGTCTCTTAATGTACTTAGGATTTTATGCTTCCTACTTGTGTGATCCATTTGATCCCTGTCTCCTGCTAAACTGTAAGATCCCCAAGGACACACAGAGCCTTGACTAATTCACCTTTTTATCTTCTGCATGTTGTAGTAAATCAACTTGAACAAAGCAAACTTTCAATAAGAGAACACATAAGTAGTAGTAGTGTTTACACTTAGATGGTGCTTAATAAATACCTTGTATTCTAACATGTCTTAAGACATATAATCATCACAAAACGAAGAGCTTGGTTCTATTATTAGCCTTATTTTACAGTCAAGAACACAGCAGCACAGAAAGATCTCAGAATTTGCCAAACTCCCACAGTTATTATATGGCAAAGCTGTACATGTTCAAACCGTGGCAGCCAAATTCCTGCATCCACGCTCTTATACCCATGCTCTCCTGCATCTTGTTTTTGAATGAAGGAATGAATATTTTAAAAAGCTTATCTGTATTCTATTTATATATATTATATATGTATATATGCATACAGTATTTATATACTATTTAAATTCTATTTTACCATTTAACTTCTCCTTTCTTTCACATGTACCAAGATCACTCTCCTTTTTTTTTTTTTTCCTTCCTGTATTAAAAATTGAAGCTTCAATCCAAGGAGGCTATTGACCTTTTTTTCTTAGACTCGAGGTCTATAGACCAGTGGAAAACTCCCTCATTTTTAAACCTTTTTTAAAATATAATATTAGACTCACAAAAGGTTACAAAAATAATACCGAGAGGTCAGATGTACATATCACCAAACTTCCCCCAATGGTAACATCTTACATTGCTATAGTACGTTATCAAAACAAGGAAATTGATACTGGCGCAATCCCATTGACTGCCTCCAGTTCTTACTCCAACTTGCCAGTTTTTTCATGCACTTATTTTTTTATCTTTGTGTATAATTCTAAGACATTTTATCCCATGCATAGACTAACCATCACCACAATCAAGGTGTAAAATTATTCCATCACTACAAAGAAATTTTCACATGCTATACTTTTGGAGTCACACCCTCCCTTTCCTTCCCCATCCTCTGACAACCACTAAGAAGCTCTCCATCTGTATAATTTTATACCTTGAGAGTGGATGGACTCATACAGTATGTACCATTTTGAGACTGGCTTCTTTTTTCTCTCAGCATAAATGCTCTTGAGATTTTTCCAAGTTGTTGTCGTATCAATACGTCATTCCCTTTTTTTCTGTTAAGTAGTACTGCATGGTGTGGAAGATTTACAGCTTGTTTAACAATTCACTCATTGAAGGGCACCTGGGTTGTTTCCTTTTTCGGGCTATTACAAATAAAACTGTTATGAATCTTCATGTATAGGTTTTTGTCTGAATGTAAATGTTCATGTCTCTATGATAAATGCCCAGGAGTACAAATGCTGGGTCATATGGTAATTATATATTTCACTTTCTAAGAAACTGCTGAATGATTTCCAGAGTGGCTCTTCCATTTTACATTCCCTCCAGCAATGGACTAGATATCACATTTTCCCACATGTTTGCCAGCGCTTGGTATTAGAAGTGTTTTTTACTTTAGCCATTCTAATACATATGTAATATCACCTCACTCTTGTTGTAAATCTGCATTTTGCTAATGAATACTGATTTTGAAATACAGTTCCATGTATTTATCTGCCATCCATATATCTTCCTTGGTGAAGTTTACGTCTTTTGCCTATTTTTCTAATTGAATTGTGTTTTTCTCTTACTGTTGGGATTAGACAGTTTTGTGGCTCATCTTTCATCCTCTTAACTGGTTCTTTTTCAGAATAAAGTGTTAAATTTTTATGAAGTCCAATATATCCGTTTTTTTTCTTTCATAGCTCATGCATTTGGTGTCATATCTAAGAACACTCTGCCTAACTCCAGGTCATGAAGACTTTCCCCTATGTCAATTTCTAAAAGTTTTATAGTTTTACATTTTACATTTAGATCTATGATCTATTTAGAGTTAACTGTTATATAAAGCTGAGGTTTAGGTCGAAGTTCATTTTTTATAACTATTGATGTTCTGCTGTTTCAGCACTTTTTGTTAAAACAAATATCCTTACTTCTCTATGAATTTCTTTTGCACCTTTTCAAAAATAAGTTGGGTGTAATTGCATGATTCTTTTTTTGTCACCCACTATTCTAAATTGAGCACATTGCAATGAAAGGAAATGTGGGTGTTGGACCTATTCTAGCATAAATACTTAGTCCAATTGGAGATGGTCCTCCTAAAGGTGTTGCAAGCATAGGAATTTGATACAAAAAAAAATCCTCTTCAGAAAGACCATTATCTCCTTTCTGCCCATCACGTAGTGTGCAATGGTCTATATCATAGAATGACTAACCTAGACACATCCTCTCACTCTTTGCAAGAACACACCTGACCAAAAATTTCAAAACAAAACAGCAATCCATGATCCACAAAAGCCAAAGCAATGAGTGTAGGACTAGAAGATCCAAAGTCACTTGTTCTCAGGGATCTATATAATGGGAATCATAAGATCATCCACCCTGGGAATTCCAGTAGTTAGGACTCTGCGCTTTCACCACAGGGGGCCCAGGTTCGATCCTTGGTGGGAGAATTAAGATCCCACAAGCTACGTGGCATGGCCAAAATAATAATAATAATAATAATAAACAAAGAGATAGATCCTACTTAAACAAAAAAGATCCACCACCCTATCTTTCTCACATTACTGCTGTAAGGCTCCAATGAGATCGTGTGAGAGAAGGTAATTTATGGAGTGTAGATCACTAAACAGAAATAGAACACATTTCTAATAAGGACACTCACTACAACCCTTCCACTTCTAGATAGACCCCACAGGTCCCCAGGTGAATAGCTACTATCTCAATATTTTGTGCCCTGGGACTTGGGTGGTAGAAACACTGTTTTCTACTATATCTGCATTTGACCATTGCCAATGGAGTTCCAACCAGACAAACATATGTTTCCAGAAAAAAAGTCTGTCTATCTATTATATTACTAAACGCCAGCCTTTCTTGAATTCTTCATTTTGTTCATCAATTATTCCCCCATAGGAAAAATAACTGCTCTTAAATTCACAAATGTTAAAAAAAATGTAACGTGTATCTGGCTTGCTTATTAGTTAAATAATACATGTAGTGTATCTTCTCTGTGCCAAGATCTAAACACAAAGAGGAAAGAAACGTATGCCCTTGAAGGTCTTACTGTCTAGTTCAAGCATGTGCCGTTGCCCATTGGGGATGAGCCATGCCAACCCCAGGAAGGGTCAGGGAAGATATGCTCCTTGTCAACTAACATATTTAACCTAGCCATTATGAGTTCACTGAAAGAAAGCTCTGAATTCCTCAATCCTTAAAAATCAAATGAAAACCTTGAGAATGTCACATAACACAATTGTATGACAAAGCATGAATGCCTTATATTCATTCATTCAGCAATCACTCATTGAGTACTTATTCTGTGCACTCTTGATCTAAGGTCTTGGAATAAAAAGCACAAGATACATTTCTTTTTTTAAAAAGGTCATAATTTAACTCTTTTATTTAAAAAAAGGAGCTAGTAGTAAGATAATGCATGGGAATGTCTGTTTTGCAAAAAGTGTAAATTTCTATATAAATAGAAGATATTGTTTTGATTAAATAATTGAGTTATGGAGAAGTTTTCACTCATAGAATTGGTTATAATCAGATTAGCAAGAAATACGTTGTCAAGGGAAATGAAACTAGACTTTATAAGAGCATTTATTGAAATATCTGCTATTCTTTTGTTTAGCCTTAGATCTTAGTTAAGATTAAAAAGCCTTTGAAAATTATCCAGAATAGTTAAATTTTGAGAGCAGAGAGACTCAGGCTAAGTTGATAAGCCTGGTCAGATTAATTACTATAAAAATAAACCCCCAAATCAATTATTTTGTTAAAAATAAATCAACTACATTTTGAAAAGCTTTATTGGCTGTCTCAACTATGAACCACTTTAGTTCTAAAGGTGTTTACTGACAAATTACTTTCTTACCTAACTCTAAGTTTTTAAAAAATGAAAAGTCTCTATTATAAGGCCATTCGGTGTGGTTTAGTGATCTGTGTGTTCTACTATTAATATAAGAAAGCAACATCTCTTTTTGCCTGGTTTGCTTTCCTTTGGGGGTGAATTTAAATTCAAACTCTGCATCTCTTTTTTGTTATTCCATATGTGTTCATAGAAATCACCCACAGAAGCACATGCTATCCAGGTGCACGGAGAACTTGTAGAATACTCCTGGCCTTCCTAAACACTGCTTAGGTACAGTGTATGATTCTGCTTGTGGGGGGAAATGAACTTTTATTACTTCCTGATGCCTCATCATTGTCACTTTAATTTGCTACATCAGATACATACTTCCTATGGCTGCATAATCCTGGAGAATATAATTTCCTTTCCATATCCCATCACCTGGACAACTTCTTATAACAGCTTATGGTTCTAATAGACCTAAAGTGCCCATAATCATATGGGTTAAAACCCTCCCTGGAAATGACTTTGAAACAGTCTCAGATAAAGCGTCCTCTGAGTGGTGGTCTAAATCCCTAGTGTAGCCATCTTGCTGGTTTCACTAGGATGCAGCCCTGTGGAGACAGTGATGGTGCCGCTGCAGATAAATAAGATTTCTCATTGCTCAGGGGTCTCACCTGAGATGCTCATAATTCAAACTCAGTTCCTCCTGGACGTTGTCCTGTGTTTAGACATGGTAACAGGAATTCTCAGTGACAGTCAGGCCCAGATTACCTCCATCTGCTGGGCACTTCTGTTTATTATTTTCCTTATCTCATGTATATGTTCTTGAATTTCCATAACTGCCACACTGTAAAGCATATCTTCTAGATAGCTATTTAAAATGTAAAACTGATGATCGACCTTCAAGATGGCAGAGGAGTAAGAGGTGGAGATCACCTTCCTCCCCACAAATACATCAGAAATACATCTATGTGTGGAACAACTCCTACAGAACACCTACTGAATGCTGGCAGAAGAACTCAGGTTTCCCAAAAGGTAAGAAAATCCCCACGTACCTGGGTAGGGCAAAAGAAAAAAGAAAAAGCAGAGACAAAAGAATAGGGATGGGACCTGCACCAGTGGGAGGGAGCTGTGAAGGAGGAAAGTTTCCACACACTAGGAAGCCCCTTCGCGGGTGGAGATGGGGGGTTGGGCGGGGGAAGCTTCAGAGCCACAGAGGAAAGCGCAGCAACAGGGGTGCAGAGGGCAAAGTGCAGACATTCCCGCACAGAGGATCAGTGCTGACCAGCACTCACCAGCCTGAGAGGCTTGTCTGCTCACCTGCTGGGGCGGGCTGGGGCTGGGAGCTGAGGCTCGGGCTTCGGAGGTTAGATCCCAGGGAGAGGACTGGGGTTGACTGTGTGAACACAGCCTGAAGGGGGCTAGTGCGCCACAGCTACCAGGGAGGGAGTCCGGGAAAATGTCTGGAACTGCCCAAGAGGCAAGAGACCATTGTTTCAAGGTGCACGAGGAGAGGGGATTCAGAGCACCACCTAAACAAGCTCCAGAGATGGGCGTGAGCTGCAGCTATCAGCACAGACACCAGAGACGGGCATGAAACACTAAGGCTGCTGCTGCAGCCACCAAGAAGCCTTTGTTCAAGCGCAGGTCACTATCCACACCCCTCCAGGGAGCCTGTGCAGCCTGCCACGGCCAGGGTCCCGTGATACAGGGACAACTTCCCCAGGAGAACACATGGTGCACCTCAGTATGTTGCAATGTCTTGCTGGCCTCTGGGGCCGCAGGCTCCCCCCACATTCCACACCCTTCCCTCCCCCTAGCCTAAGTGAGCAAGAGCCCCCTAATCAGCCGCTCCTTTAACCCTCTCCTGTCTGGGCAAAGAACAGATACCAGAGGGTGACCTACACGCAGAGGTGGGGGCAGATCCAAAGCTGAATCACAGGAGCTGTGCAAACAAAGAAGAGCAAGGGAAATTTCTCCCAGCAGCCTCAGGAGCAGCAGATTAAACCTCCACAATCGAGTTGATGTACCCTGGATCTGTGGATTACCTGAATAGACAATGAATCATCCCAAAATTGAGGCGGTGGACTTTGGGGGCAACTGTAGACTTGGGGTTTGCTGTATGCAACTGACTAGTTTCTGATTTTTATTTTAATGTTAATATAGTTTTTAGTGCTTGTTATCATTGGTGGATTTCTTTACTGGTTTGGTTTCTCTCTTCTTTTTTTTATTACTTTTTAAATTTTAATTATTTTTTTTAGTTTATATTTTAATAAATTTATTTTATTTTAATTTAATTTTATTTTTTTCTTTCTTTCCTTTTTTTCTCCCTTTTCTTCTGAGCCGTGTTGCTAAGAGTGTCTTGGTGCTCCAGCTGGGTGTCAGGTCTGAGGCTCTAAAGTGGGAGAGCCGAGTTCAGGACATTGGAAGACCAGAGACTTCCCAGTCCCACCTAATATCAGTCGGCGAGAGCTCTCCAAGAGATCTCTGTCTCAATGCTAAGACCCAGCTCCACTCAATTACCAGCAAGCTCCAGTGCTGGACACCCCATGTCAAACCGCTAGCAAGACATGAACACAACCCCACCCATTAGCAGAGAGGCTGCCTAAAATCATAATAAGTTCACAGACACCCCAAAACACACCACTGGATGCAGTCCTACTCACCAGAAAGACAAGATCCAGCCTCATCCACCAGAACACAGGCACCAGTCTCCTCCACCAGGAGGCCTACACAACCCACTGAACCAACCTTACCCACTGGGGGCAGACACCAAAAACAGTGGGAACTACAAACCTGCAGCCTGTGAAAAGGAAACCCCAAACACAGTAAGTTACGCAAAATGAGAAGACAGAGAAAAACACAGCAGATGAAGGAGCAAGGTAAAACCCCACCAGACCAAACAAATGAAGAGGAAATAGTCTACCTGAAAAAGAAATCAGAGAATGATAGTAAGGATGATCCAAAATCTTGGAAATAGAATGGAGAAAATACAAGAAATGTTTAACAAGAACCTAGAAGAACTAAAGAGCAAACAAACAATGATGAAAAACACAATAAATGAAATTTAAAATTCTCTAGAAGGAATCAATAGCAGAATAACTGAGGCAGAAGAACGGATAAATGACCTGGAAGATAAAATATTGGAAATAACTACCACAGAGCAGAAAAAAAGAAAAAAGAATGAAAAGAATTGAGGACAGTCTCAGAGACCTCTGAGACAACATTAAATGCACCAACATTAGAATTATAGGGGTTCCAGAAGAAGAAGAGAAAAAGAAAGGGACTGAGAAAATATTTGAAGAGATTATAGTTGAAAGCTTCCCTAACATGGGAAAGGAAATAGTCAATCAAGTCCAGGAAGCACATAGAATCACACAGAGGATAAATCCAAGGAAAAACACGCCAAGACACATATTAATCAAACTACCAAAAATTAAATACAAAGAAAAAATATTAAAAGCAGCAAGGGAAAAGCAACAAATAACATACAAGGGAATCCCCATAAGGTTAACAGCTGATCTTTCAGCAGAAAGATCCTTCTGCAGGCCAGAAGGGAGTGGCAGGTCATATTTAAAGTGATGAAAGGGAAAAACCTACAACCAAGATTACTCTACCTAGCAAAGATCTCATTCAGTTTCAACAGAGAAATTCAAACCTTTACAGACAAGCAAAATCTAAGAGAATTCAGCACCACCAAGTAAGCTTTACAACAAATGCTAAAGGAACTTCTCTAGGCAGGAGACACAAGAGAAGGGAAAGACCTACCAAAACAAACCCAAAACAATTAACACAATGGTAATAGGAACATACATATTGATAATTACCTAAAATGTAAATGGATTAAATGCTCTAACCAAAAGACATACACTGACTGAATGGATACGAAAACAAGACTTGTATATATGCTGTCTACAAGAGACCCACTTCAGACCTAGGGACACATACAGACTGAAAGTGAGGGGATGGAAAAAGATATTCCATGCAAATGGAATCAAAAGAAAGCTGGAGTAGCAATACTCATATCAGATAAAATAGACTTTAAAATAAAGAATGTTACAAGAGGCATAGAAGGACACTACATAATGATCACGGGATCAGTCCAAGAAAAAGATATAACAATTATAAATATATATGCACCCAACATAGGAGCACCTCAATACATAAGGCAAATGGTAACAGCCATAAAAGGGGAAATCAACAGTAACAAAATAATAGTAGGGGACTTTAACACCCCACTTTCACCAATGGACAGATCATCCAAAATGAAAATAAATAAGGAAACACAAGCTTTAAATGACACATTAAACAAGATGGACTTAATTGATATTTATAGGACATTCCATCCTAAAAAAAGCAGAATTCACTTTCTTCTCAAGTGCTCATGGAATGTTCTCCAGGATAGATCATATCTTGGGTCACAAATCAAGCCTTGGTAAATTTAAGAAAATTGAAATCGTATCAAGTATATTTTCTGAAAACAACACGATGAGACTAGATATCAATTACAGGAAAAAAACTGTAAAAAATGCAAACAGGTTGAGGCTAAAAAATACACTACTAAATAACCAAGAGATCACTGAAGAAATCAAAGAAGAAATAAAAAAATACCTAGAAACAAATGACAATGTAAACACGATGACCCAAAACCTAAGAGATACAGCAAAAGCAGTTCTAAGAGGGAAGTTTACAGCAGCACAATTCTACCTCAAGAAACAAGAAAAATCTCAAATAAACAACTTAACCTTACACCTAAAGCAATTAGAGAAAGAAGAACAAAAAAACCCCAAAGTTAGCAGAAGGAAAGAAATCATAAAGATCCGATCAGAAATAAATGAAAAAAGAAATGAAGGAAATAATAGCAAAGATCAATAAAACTAAAAGCTGGTTCTTTGAGAAGATAAACAAAATTGATAAATCATTAGCCAGACTCATCAAGAAAAAAAGGGAGAAGACTCAAATCAATAGAATTAGAAATGAAAAAGGAGAAGTAACAACTGACACTGAAGAAATACAAAGGATGATGAGAGATTACTGCAAGCAACTATAAGCCAATAAAATGGACAACCTGGAAGAAGTGGACAAATTCTTAGAAAAGTACAACCTTTCAAGACTGAACAAGGAAGAAATAAGAAATATGAAAAGACCAGTCACAAGCATTGAAATTGAAACTGTGATTAAAAATCTTCCAACAAACAAAAGCCCAGGACCAGATGGCTTCACAGGTGAATTCTATCAAACATTTAGAGAAGAGCTAACACCTATCCTTCTCAAACTCTTCCAAAATATAGCAGACTCATTCTACAAGGCCACCATCACCCTGATACCAAAATCAGACACAGATGTCACAAAAAAAGAAAACTACAGAGCAATATCACTGATGAACATAGATGCAAAAATCCACAACAAAATATTAGCAAACAGAATCCAATAGCACATTAAAAGCATCATACACCATGATCAAGTGGGGTTTACCCCAGGAATGCAAAGATTCTTCAATATAGGCAAATCAATTAATGTGATACACCATATTAACAAATTGAAGGAGAAAAACCATATGATCACCTCAATAGATGCAGAAAAAGCTTTTGACAAAATTCAACACCCATTTATGATAAAAACCCTCCAGAAAGTAGGCATAGAGGGAACTTACCTCAACATAATAAAGGCTATATATGACAAACCCACAGTCAACATTGTTCTCAATGGTGAAAAACTGAAACCATTTCCACTAAGATGAGGAACAAGACAAGGTTGTCCACTCTCACTGTTATTATTCAACATAGTTTTGGAAGTTTTAGCTACAGCAATCAGGGAAGAAAGAGAAATAAAAGGAATCCAAATTAGAAAAGAAGAAGTAAAGCTGTCAGTGTTTACAGATGACATGATACTATACATAGAGAATCCTAAAGATGCTACCAGAAAACTACTAGAGCTTATCAATGAATTTGGTAAAGTAGCAGGATATAAAATTAATGCACAGATATCTCTTGCATTCCTATACACTAATGATGAAAAATCTGAAAGAGAAATTAAGGAAACACTCCCATTTACCATTGCAACAAAAAGAATAAAATACCTAGGTATAAACCTATCTAAGGAGACAAAAGACCTTTATGCAGAAAACTATAAGACACTGATGAAAGAAATTAAAGATGATGCAAACAGATGGAGAGTTATAAGATGTTCTTGGATTGGAAGAATCTACATTGTGAAAATGACTCTACTACCCAAAGCAATCTACAGATTCAATGCAATCCCTATCAAACTACCAATGGAATTTTTCACAGAACTGGAAAAAAAAGTTTCACAATTTGTATGGAAACACAAAAGGCCACGAATAACCGAAGCACTCTTGAGAAAGAAAAACGGAGCTGGAGGAATCAGGCTCCCAGACTTCAGACTATACTACAAAGCTACAGTAATCATGACAGTATTGTACTGGCACAAAAACAGAAATATAGATCAATGGAACAGGATGGGAAGCCCAGAGATAAACCCACGGACATATGGTTACCTTATCTTTGATAAAGGAGCCAAGAATATACAATGGAGAAAAGACAGCCTCTTCAATAAGTGGTGCTGGGAAAACTGGACAGCTACATGTAAAAGAATGAAATTAGAACACTCCCTAACACCATACACAAAAATAAACTCAAAATGGATTAAAGACCTAAATGTAAGGCCAGGCACTATAAAACTCTTAGAGGAAAACATAGGCAGAACACTCTATGACATAAATCACAGCAAGATCCTTTTTGACCTACCTCCTACATAAAGGGAAATAAAAACAAAAATAAAAAAAAGGGACCTAATGAAACATAAATCTTTCAGGCAGCAAAGGAAACCATTGAGAAGACGAAAAGACAATCCTCAGAATGGGAGAAAATATTTGCAAATGAAGCAACTGTCAAAGGATTAATCTCCAAAATATATAAGCAGCTCAATATCAAAAACACAAAGAACCCAATCCAAAACTGGGCAGAAGATCTAAATAGACATTTCTCCAAAGAAGATATACAGATTGCCAACAAATACATGAAAGGATGCTCAACATCACTAATCATTAGAGAAATGCAAATCAAAACTATAATGAGGTATCACTTCACACCGGTCAGAATGGCCATCATCAAAAAGTCTACAAACAGTAAATGCTGAAGAGGGTGTGGAGAAAAGGGAACCCTCTTGCTTTGTTGGTGGGAATGTAAATTGATACAGCCACTATGGAAAACAGTATGGAGGTTCCTTAAAAAACTAAAAATAGACCTACCATATGATCCAGCCAATCCCTCTACTGACAATATACACCTGAGAAATCCATAATTCAAAAAGAGTAATGTACCACAATGTTCATTGCAGCTCTATTTACAATAGGCAGGACATGAAAGCAACTTAAGTGTCCATCGACAGATGAATGGATAAAGAAGATGTGGCACATATATACAATGGAATATTACTCAGCCATACAAAGAAACGAAATTGAGTTATTTGTAGTGAGTTGGATAGACCTAGAGTCTGTCATACAGAGTGAAGTAAGTCAGTAAGAGAAAAACAAATACTGTATGCTAGCACATATATATGGAATCTAAAAAAAAAATGGTCCTGAAGAACCTAAGGGCAGGACAAGAATAAAGATGCAGACGTAGAGAATGGACTTGAGGACACGGAGAGTGGGAAGGGTAAGCTGGGACAAAGTGAGAGAGTGGCATGGACATATATGCACTACCAAATGTAAAATAGGTAGCTAATGGGAAGCAGCCACATAACAAAGGAAGATCAGCTCGGTGCTTTGTGACCACCTAGAGGGCTGGGATAAGGAAAGTGAGAGGGACATGCAAGAGGGAGGAGATATGGGGATATATGTATATGTACAGCTGATTCACTTTGTTTTACAGCAGAAACTAACACAACATTGTAAAGCAATTATACTCCAATAAAAATGTCAAAAATAAATAAATAAAATGTAAAACTGCAGTGTCCTGAGTATTAAGCATAAATTAATCAAACGCATTAAAAGAAATCTTAAAATCATGCTGCATTTTAAATGGTATTACTAGGTGTTTGTTTACAAGCACCTTTAGAAATGCAGTTTATTATTTTTAAAGTGACATTTGCGTTTATTAATAGAACCAGTGACTTCCAATGTGTAATGTAGATGCTGGCATGTCAGTGACAATATGTCATAAATGCTGTTTGGGATAAGGCTAGCCACTCCTTTAAGCACTACTCATGAGGGCAGAAAGTTAGGTGTGAACACATAGGTCAAAAACACAAAAGCAAGATGAAAAATATACACAAAAGACAAGAACCAAGTGTACAGGGCACAAACACAGAACAGTGCGTGTTCTTCCATCCATAATCTCACGGGGTATTTGATGAATCATCTTATTCAAGTACTTGACTTATGCTATTAAAAATCTCCGATAAAATTAACTGAGCAGAACTATTATTGTGTATAACCAATACAAGCCTTTATACACAAATTTTAAGATTCTAGGGAGAGCAAATGCAGTAAACATACATCCGGTTTTTTAGATATTCAATAGAGAGGGAAATGTTGGTGATGGGCTGATGAGGGTAGCCTTAAGAGGTAACCAGGGAGCTGGTGATCTAGTGATCTAGTAGTAAGAGAAAAGAGATTTGGATAATACAGACTATTTCAATTGTATGAAAGATTAAAAAAAAAATGAAAAAGAGCTTCTTGTAGCCAAAGTAAAAAGTAATTTTCCATTTAAGTCAACAACTTAAATATAAGAATATTACTCCTAGAAGTTCTCCAGGTTTTGATTCAGAGTTCTGTATTGCTAATTTCATTGACAAATATAATATTTGGCTGGTGGACAAGGATGGGACAGGGGTAGGGGCTGAGGAAATCCTAGAAGCAAACAGCAGGTGAAAATAACATTTGGGAAGCTTGTGTAACAACAAAAGCTCGACTTGGGGAAGATCTGTTAAAACCTTCCTTCAAAATTTCAGAGTAAAATGAATGAGTAGAATAGTGGTCGGTAGCTTTGCCACAGATAAGGTAGTTTGAACCAAATATGATAAAGTGAAGTACGTTCTTAGCAGCCATAAGGTACAAAACAATTTTATGGAAATAATTTTGTACAAATGAAATTATTGTATCCATCTACTTACCAGGAGACATAGTCAGGCTAACATTTATTACACTCTATAGATCATACTGAAATCAGAATTCTTAAGAATTTCCTTGTGACTATTCCTCTGTTTCTGCTGCACAGAGGTGTGAGGGATATTCATGGCTTTAAAGTCAATGAATCTGTGAATTGCTTTGCTTCTTAGCACATGAACTACATGACTCTAGACTCTTGTGTTTTGTTAAGACAGCACAGTATTTGCAATTAGCTGTCTGATGACTATGGCAGAGATACAGTTAAAGACAGTGGAAAGTAGACTGGAGCCAGTGTGGTCTACTGTTAGAGCATTTTATTGCCTGAATATGTTTTTGTGCTTTGGTATTTCAGAGAGGCCTGTCACCCTAGGAAGTCCTTTGCTTAGACAGACAACGGGATCCTGGTGAAAATAATAGCAATTGCAAACTAAACTCTGGAGGCTAGGTTAATTTTCACATAACTCTATTGTATATTGGTATTTCAGTAAAAGAATTGCTGAGTTCAGATTTTCTCAACTGAATTCCGGAATTGGGTTGCTACGATCAATTCCTCAAGAAAAGACATCTTTACAGAGATTTAATGCAGATTGACACATGGAACACAGAAATATATCTCCACAGAGTTTCTCAACCTCCTTGAGCTTATATATAAAACCGAGTCTCTCCAGTGGTAAAAATAAAACAAAATGCAAATTCATCATGGGCACAGTAGTTTTATGTACAAATCAAACTGATTTTAAGCAAGAACATCTGTGCAAACAAGATTGTAAAATGTAATTTCAAGGCTACAAAGGAAGAGAAAGTATGTTGATTGGATTTTAAAATAGGCATGTTAAATGTGCACACCTACTGTAATGTGAGGTGAATGACATAATTTAATGAGTTTAATGAAGATTTGCAGAAAAGCCTAACTAGAGAAGTATTTTTTTCCTTGTTCTTCAATATCGATGTTAAAGAGTATTTGCGGGGCTTCCCTGGTGGCGCAGTTAAGAATCTGCCTGCCAATACAGGGGACACGGGTTCGAGCCCTGGTCCAGAAAGATCCCACATGCCACGGAGCAACTAAGCCCATGTACGCCACAACTACTGAGCCTGAACTCTAGAGCCTGTGGGCCACAACGACTGAGCCTGTGCTCTAGAGCCCATGAGCCACAACTACTGAGCCCACGTGCTGCAACTACTGAAGCCCATGTGCCTAGAACCCATGCTCTGCAATAAGAGAAGCCACCGCACTGAGAAGCCCGTGCATTGCAATGAAGAGTAACCCCCACTTGCCACAACTAGAGAAAGCCTGTGTGCACAGCAATGAAGACCCAACACAGCCAAAAATAAATAAATAAAATAAATTAATTTAAAAAAATTAATAATGTGAAATAGATAGCTAGTGGGAAGCAGCCACATAGCACAGGGAGATAAGCTCGGTGCTTTGTGACCACCTAGAGGGGTGGGATAGGGAAAGTGGGAGGGAGACGCAAGAGGGAGGAGATATGGGGATATATGTATATGTATACCTGATTCACTTTGTTATAAAGCAGAAACTAACACATATTGTAAAGCAATTATACTCCAATAAAGATGTTTAAAAAAAAGAGTATTTGCAAGTGAAGAAATGTCATATGATATCACTTATATGTGGAATCTAAAATATGATACAAATGAACTTATTTACAAAACAGAAACAGACTCACAGACATAGAAAACAAACTTATGGTTACCAAAGGGGAAAGTGGGGAAGGGATGAATTGGGAATTTGGGATTAACAAATACACACTACTATATATAAAATACATAGACAACAAGGACCTACTCTACTGTATAGCACAGGGAACTCTACTCAATATCTTATAGTAAACCACAATGGAAAAGAATATGAAAAAGAATAAATATGTATATGTATGTATATATATGTATAAAACTGAATGACTTTGCTGTACATCAGAAATAAACACAACGTTGTAAATCAATCATACATCAATTTACAAAAAAGGTAATATGAAAAGTTCATTTTTTTCCATTCAGACATTTAACTGAGAACCTACTATGTGCCAAGCACTATACTAAAGGATACATGTTAGTACTGGTTGACTCCTGTCCTCCAGGAACTGACAACATTGTAAAGAAACATAGGAGTAACTTACTGCATTGGGAGGAAAGAGGAAATCATGAGTTCTCTGAGAACACAGGGTAGGGACATCTAAACCATCTCACAAAAATCCAGAAGGTTCCCAGCTTAAATACTGGAACTGAATTTGGAAAGAGGAGTAAAAGGTTATGACCTAAAGAAGATACAGGTTGTTTCCAGAAAGAAGTAGGAGTACATGCAAAGACACAGAAATATGAAATCGCATGAATATCTGGGCAACTGCCAGTGGCTGGGCTCTTCCCCTTTCTCTGAAAGCTCTTCCTTCAGATGGAGGAATGCTCAAAGCAAATATAAAGATTGAGAAGTGCAGGAAGTGGAGGGCTCAATCCAGGTAACACTGACATTGAGTGGGAAAGCAGGAAAGAGGCCAAGGAGGGCAATTGAGAAGGAATGGCCAGAGAAGTAGGAAGACAGGAGAGAATGGTGTCAGAGAAAGTAAGAGTAGGGTATGATTGAAAAAAGGGGAAGTGCTCTATAGCCTCACATGCCACCAAAAGGCCAAATAGGTAAGGATAGAGGATCATAGCTGAGTGTAAGATGACAGAGGCCAATGCTGGCCTTAAAAGTCTCAATGGAGTATTGGCAGATATGGTTAGATTGCAGGATATTGAAGAGTGAATGGTAAATGAGAAATTAGACTCAAGTTTGGGAGGTAGCTGTATATGTATGATAAGAGGGATTTGGGCATGTTGATATAATGTGGGGAACAATCAGAGAGAGGAAAAATATAAAATACAGGAGAAGGAGAAGAAGATAAATGTGGCCAGTTCCTCCCAGATGCAGGAGGGGATAATAAGCAATGTCCACAGAAAGGTTGGCAATGATGTGGGAGAAGGGACAGCTCCCTCATTTAAACAGAAGAAAGAGGTGACAGGCAGAGGGCAGATGGAATATGTCTGATGAGAACACAGAAGAAAAATGATTTTCTAAACTTTACATTCAATGCATCAGCACACAACAGATAAACCTCCTTGTTACCAGACTACAGACTTTGGGAGTTTCATTTCTATTCTTCTCTGCACACTTAATTTTTTGCCTGATTGAATAAATAATGATATTATCAGCTGATGCATACCCTGTACACTTTATCTTCTTTTAAACAATAGTTGATTTTCATCTAATCTTTGAAATGCTAGCCTTTTTTTAGATGGCTTGTAGCTTTTCCTGTTTGTGAACAGACTCATATGTTCAAACATAAAAATAGCACAATAGTCCTGTCATGGTGAAAAATAAAGACCTGCATTAAACTTTATCTCTTTAGTATAAAAAGTAGAGCCATGCTAAAGCTTTCAGGACTATGTAAGCTGGATATACATATAACCTGACAGTCCCGAATCCATCTGTGTATTCTTGAAGCACTTCTGTCTGTAACTTTTATTCCTAGCAACTTTTCTGCTGGAAATGATTAAATAAAAGCTCATCAATCATCTAAAATAAATAAATCAGTATAATTCAACACATAATTTAAAATACATTCATATTTAATGCATACCAATAACATAGCATAACATAATCATGGTAGACTAATGAAAATCAAATGAATTTTCATCAGTATTTACCAATTAAGATTTTTTAGCAAAATGCATAAAATTTTTGATTAGTAAAGAAGCCTATGTAACAAGGAACACTGTAAAAGGGAAAAGAGTAAATCTATTACACAACTAGGTGAACATATCTTCCAGCAAGTTTCTATAGTTAAATAATGTCTTCCATGGAAATTTTCAAGGTGAAGACATTCTTGTTGCAAAAGTGAAGACCCCTTGCATCTCAAAATTTTGGTTTTGATGATATACCTCTATGTAGAGGTTTCAATAAACCATGTTTAGTTATCCTGAGTCATAAGTAGGCCAAAACTTATTTTTAAAAATAGTTAGTACCTCTCCCAAATGCTCCCAAGAAAAATCTGTTCTCATG
The DNA here is from genome assembly GCF_009873245.2 of Balaenoptera musculus. Classification (NCBI taxonomy): domain Eukaryota; kingdom Metazoa; phylum Chordata; class Mammalia; order Artiodactyla; family Balaenopteridae; genus Balaenoptera; species Balaenoptera musculus. Next base: position 66,547,436 of record NC_045796.1, on the reverse strand, counting down.
TTCCAGAATTGCTTTGACTCTTCAGCATAATTGGACTCCACAAGAGCAAACAACAACAAAAAGCATAACGCATATCAGTATTTTCAATGAGTGTGTTGTTAGTTCTTCTTTTAAAGCATGTGACCTTGAAAAAGTAATTTAAACTATTTGGATCTAAATTCTCAACATGCAGAGTGAGGAATTGAATGAATGTCTTTATGGACTCTTCCACCCTGAAATTAGATGGACCTTTAGTGTGCAAAGCATTTGAAATTCATGTTAAGGTGGATTTCCCTAAAATGCAAGATACTTAAACAACCATAAGGGAGGAATCCTGAGCAATGTACCATCTCCTTGTGCCCACTGTGGTCTACTCTCAGCTGCTTTTAATTCAGAGTTAGCAATAGACACAGAGCATTATACAAATCTTTGCCTTTGGATTGTTTTTTCTGGCATTCCTAGAATTTTCTGAGTGCCAAAGCACTAGATAGTTGAATGAGATTATCCATCTAGTTCTACAAAGGCTGACTTGATAAGGAGCCTGGTGAATCAAGTGGGAAGGAAAATGGAGGAAATGAGGTTAGAGAATAAGTAAGGAGGAGATTACCCCTATTGTGCCCTCCAATTTTAGGGAAAAATAATCTAATCGGTTTTGTAAATTTTTATGAAAGCTAACTTCATTTTCAATTCAATATAACACACTGAGCAGATAAATGGACTTCCTTTCCTCCTAAAACCTCACTAAATGATACTGCAAGTATAAACAAAAAGTGATGAAATCATAACAGTACTAAAAACAAGAAAAAAAGATAATAGTAGGAGGGGAATTTAATTAATTTCTGATGGGCAGAGAGCAGATGAGATCATGTAGGTAGAGAAAGAAGGGTGGTAGTGGGGCAGGGTCATTATAAGTTTATGAAAGAACTTGTCACAGAATAGCTGGTTCTGCTCCTCTCTTTGCTCCAAACTAAAGCCTTGAAAAAATGATTTTAAAACAAAGTTAAATGATAGCCTTGGGGAAGCCTATGATGGGGTATTTGGACTGAATTAAAGAAGCCCGTTATAACTTGTCTTGAATCTTTACCATGGACCCAATAGGGAAACATCAGAGGTACCAGCGCCCAAGAGAGTAATACTTAAATACCCCATCTCCAAATGAAAGTCTTGTTTAATTTGGCATTTGTGAGGTGATCCAAATATGGGTGGCTAATCCTTGACCGTGACTCCTGAAGGGAAAATTCTCTGGCTACAAGACCCCATCTACTTGCTCGGAGCCCAGTGTGAACTCTCCCACAGAAAAGAAAAAAAAAAAAAACTTCTGTTTGTTTGTTTGTTTGTTTGTTTTTAAGGAAGAAAAATGATTTAAAAGAATTATATACTAGCTATTTAAACTAGTCCAAAGACTTTTGGATAAGATGAACTGTTAACTATGGATACTCCACTAATTGAGAAAAAAATAGCAAGAAAGAGAAGACCAACTGAACAAAGAAGACAGCTCACACCAGAAGAAATTAGAAAAAATAAGAAACAAGAGAAACATTAAAACACAATTCTAATGAGATGTTTAAGAGAATATTACTTTCATGCAATAAAAATAACCTAATAAAAAACAACATATGTCGCGCACCGCGATGAAGAGTGGCTCCCGCTTGCCGCAACTGGAGAAAGCCCTCGCACAGAAACGAAGACCCAACACAGCCAAAAATAAATATAAATAAATAAATAAATTAAAAAAAAAAAAAACAACATATGAGTCACAGAAAATGAAAGATATTTGAAAAATTAGCAAAATAGTTTTAAAATAATAAAATGGCTCACTAATTAGTCAAGTTGAAACTAGATTAATAATCTCAAAAATAGGTAGAATAATTCATTGCTAATACACATCAAAATGATAAAGAGATGGAATATGAACAAAATGTAAAGAGACATTTTGAATAAAATCACAAAATCCAAAATACACTAATAGGATATATTAAATGAGAAAAGAAGAAAAATAGGAGGAGAAATGATCATAGTAATATTAGAAAAAAAATTCCGAACAAATAAAAGGTATAGATAGATTGATAAAAATCACTACACCAAGCATGGTAAGCAGAAAGAATATGTGCTTTGATCATCTTGATGATACCCTGAGACCTCCGAGTACAATGCAGAAACCCAAAAACTTCCAGAGAATCAAAATGAGGTTGACACCAAGCTTTTCATTAGTGATTGTGATTGTAAGATGACAGCAAAATAAAATATTAAATTTCTAAGGGAGAAGTCTCTAAATCTAGAATTCTATTCCCAACTGTGTCAGGTTCATTGCATGGGTCTCCTTAGATTCTTTAGAACCATTGTAGCCATTGGAGCTGTGGCAGACAATATGCATGCCCACAGTAATATAAACCTGGGACAGATTAGCTAAGCATGCATAGTGTTTTGGCCAGCCCATCACTTTCAGACTTGAATAAGAGATCTGCTTTCTTCAGCAGCTCCCTAAGGACCTAGGTGATGGAACCCAGCAATGCAGGTGAGCTGTCTTCTGTCAGGGCAAACTGACTAATGAAAGAAAGGAGATAGGAGGAAGTGCCTGAAGATAAAATTGTCCCCCGTCTTTCTTCCAATGATCTGTTTTGAGTCATAGTTTGATGCACATACAAAGTCTTTGCTGTGAGTTATGATGCATGTGGATTTGCTTTCCATTCCTCCTTACCTCATCTTGATGCATGGGCTCTGTTTTCTGGAAAACCTGGTCTAAGACACAAATCAATTAATCAAGTGTGACATCAAATAATTTTATATAAGAAAGTACCCAGAGTTTTATGTTTTGCACTTCCTTTAAAAAAATGCTCTTGAGGAAAAACTGTGTCAAAATACCAATAGCAACAACAAAAATCAAAGAGAAAAAGATTCTATATTCAAGAAACAATAGAAATAACCCTGAAGTGTGAAGAAAAGAAATACCAGTGAGTCAACTATATTACACACATAGACTGCATTGGATACCAGTTATAACAGGAAGCCAGAGGAGTCCATGAACAATGTCTTCAAGAAGAAAATATGTTTAGTTATACAAACAGTATAATCTGGAAGATTTTAGTAACGAGAAGAAAGGCAGTTTAAAACTTGGACAAAAACAAAAATCTGTACATGATTCCAGCATTATGAAACAAAATAGGACATGATTTTGAATAATGGGTGGGGTAGGCTTAAAAAGAACACATTGGAGCCTGATGCTAAAATATTCTTTTCAAGTAGCACAATTTTAGGGTCATAGGACTAGATTTACTTCATTTTGTGTCAAAATACTACTTGAGGTAGTGTATTGATAATGCATTACATGCTGTTTACTATCCATTATTTTAGAAAGAACCAAGAGAAAAAAGCATAAAATAATGGATGGTAGTCATAGAAAAGAAATCAAATCAGAATAGCTCTGAGAATATTTAAAATAAAGGTGACTGAGGTGAGAAAATACAAGGAAAAACCAAAGTGGAGAGAAGAGCAGAGGCCAATTTTCTTATGACTGGTAGCAGGGACTTTAAGCCAAGACTCACAAGTTGATGTAACTAAAACTAAGTTAATGAATCAATAAATTAAAGTATAAGCATATTACTTACATATTTAGAGACAACACTTAGAAGAATTAAAAATAACAAAAATCAGGAGTTGAAAGTGGGAAAAAATTGGTAAGTAGTATAATTTTTCTACTTCTCTCATTTATACAAGTGGAGAGCTAATGTGTATGTCTTAAAACACTAAATCAATAGGAAGATATGTACATTTTATTTACATTTACAGTGATAATCAGAAGAAGAATAAAACCAAAATTGTTTAAAAATTGTTAAAAAATATTATTCTGGAAGTGTGAGCCTGGAGTAAAGCAGGAGGGAGATTTAAGCTTTTCATTATATGTTCTTTTGCATTGTTTAAAGTTATTTTTTTTACTCTATTCACTCATTAAAGTGCCTTTTCTTTTAACGAACTAAGACATTTCAACTCTCTTGGTCATGTGGAGAATGAATTAGGAGAAAGGGTGCAAAGACAAGACATAAGGTATGATGTTATTTCAATAGTTAAGGTGAGAGATGTTGAAGCCTAAAATGAAGAAGTAGCAGTTGATTATCAAATACATGAGACATTTAATAGATATTAAGAGATTACTTATTTAATAATTAATTTGCAGTCGGGAACACAAGTGAAGAATCCAAGGCTACTTCTCACTGGAAGTTCTCTTGTGCCCTCAATCTAGATAAATAAGGAATTGAAAAGGAAAAGCATATATTGATTTATTGATAATATTTATTAGAGGGGGAGAATGCAAAGAGTTCAGTTACTCCTTAGTGAATTTTGCCATTTGGAAAAAAAACTCTTGAAACTTCAAAAACTCTTGAAGTTTCTATGAGAATTTAGGTGAAAAAGCCTGGAGCTCAGCTCTTATTTTAAGGTATATACTTGATGATCACAGAATATTAGTGGAAATTAAAAACTATACTAATAAAGGAGATTACTTTTAATATGATATAGTCAGGAGAGTCCAGTACAGAATCCTGGAGACACTTTGAATGTATAGGCATAAGAAGAAGATTCTAAGGGTGATAACATTTGAAGTAGTAATCATAGAAGAAAACAGGGAGTCAGAATTGGCCGGTTTCAAAACTTAGAGGGAGGAACAAACTTTGAATAAGAAGGAGTAGTTAAAGTCCCAGGTAGTTAACTAAGAGAAAGAATGGGAAATAGCCACTAATTTTGGCCTGTCATTGATGATTTCATTATGAGGCCTGTCACTGGAATGACAGATATTCATGAGTGCAAGACGAATGTGTGTTGAAAAAGTAAATGAGAAGTACTCAAAGAGCTTGATTTAAAAATCAGAAATTAATAGAAATGATAGAAATACTTCCCTGCTTATACACTGAGGGAAAAAGAGCTAATACTAACGGAGAAAAAGGAATAGGGATTGAAATTACATAAGTGAAAAGGTGATAAAACAAGGCCAACAAGAGACCATGAAGGTGACATTTGGCCCCACACAGTAAGGAATCACCTTTGAGTTATAGGACAGACTTCTTTTTCTCTGAGTCTCATAGAAAAGAAGTATGCCTGCTATTGTGTGGATAAGACTTTGTAGTTTTGTATTTGAAAGAACTTATCTGTAATAGCTTACATTTTCTTAATGCTACCAAAGACAAGAGCAAGTGCTAAGCCATAGGGAAGAAGACTTGGGACAGCAGTGATGGAAAAATTTGGTGATGGAGAAATATGGATGTTTGGACTATTTCCTCTGGGAAAAGGGAAGTGAGACTGTCCAGCATGAAGTCTGAAGAATTCAAAGCAGAAGAGGACCCAATCAGGACCATGGATCCCATATTGCTAGTGACAACTTGACAGATCATAAAATTTTGTACTATGACATTCTGCAGTTCAGCTGTAGGAGTGGGAAGGTGGGTAGCTGAATTCTAGGTTCTAGGTCCTGACTGCAGGACCAGTGAGGAATCACGGAAGCAAGGGCGTTAAGTATCCTGGCAGGAAAATGGTTCTGCGGATGCAGTACAGATTCTAGTTTGAAGATGAATGGAAGCCAAATGAGAAATATTGATAGACTAAGAGAGAAAAGAAAGTTGAAGGACTGAAGATCTTCTTTAGGCAGAAGATGTGCAGTGATAATAAGGGATTGAAAGATAAAAAATTCTGGAGAAAGAATGGAATATATAGCATTTAATATTTCAGAGAAAGAATGTTTCCAGATGATGATTATGTTGAGGAAATGGTCATGAGAGTGTGAAATAGGAGTTGAGTGGAGTCTGGGTTAGTACTTGAAAGTGAAAGATTTTGAGATGGCTGTGTTGAATGTGTTTTCTACCAAGATGTTGAAAGCTCTAAATAAAATGATGCATGTGAACTTTCTTGATACAAAATAGGTATGCAAAAAATAATCTTCTGTATATGGTAAAAAGAATTTCCATTATTAAAGATTCACAGATATATTAAATGTAGGAATGCACATTAGTTGCTATAGATTACATATTTGCATCCCCTCAAAATTCATTTGTTAAGAACCTAATGCCCAAGGTGATGGTATTAGGTGGGGCCTTCGGGGGGTGATTAGTTCATGAATGTGGAGTCCTCACAAATAGGATTAGTGGCCTTATAAAAGAGGTCCCAGAGAGATCCCTTACCCCTTCAGCTGTGTGAGGACACAGCAGGAACTCAGCAGTCTGCAACCCAGAAGAGGGCCTTCACAAGAATCTAACCATGTTGGCACCCTGATCTTGAACTTTCAACCTACCTCCGGGACTGTGAGAAATAAATTTCTGTTGTTTATAAACCCCAGTCTGTGGTATTTTATTATACCAGCCTGAATGGACTAAGATATATTAGTCTTAAATAGTCTAATATCAATTGAGAAATATAAAAATCAGAGGAAACATCTGTTGTCTACCCTTTCAAACTGGAATGGATAGAACAGACATTTCAAAAATTTCATTGAAGGAATAAGCTTTTTGCCTAAAACAATCAATTTATACAAAAAAATTCTACAGACCAGTATTTGCCAAATCTCCCAACCCAAGTTTTCTATTTCAGTGTTTAGAAGCAAATTTAATTCCATTTCTAATTTTACCTGAAGACAGTGGAGTTTGGTTCAAGTTGCATTGACTATCTAATGATTACATTGTATCTTCTCAACAAAATTGTAATATGTTTTGCCACTTTTTCCACACAAAGATATACTAGGAAGATTTGAAAAAATATTCAAAGAAATTGCAAAGAAGCTTTTATAAACGCAAGGAAACTCTATGTGAATTACTTTCCAGCACTTTACATTTTACATCTTTATCTCCTTAAATTTTACACCTTTTCCAATGCCTCTGAAAGCCATTTTTCATTCATGCATATGCTGATTATCAAAATGTGTGTCACATTCTAATAATCACTCTTTGAATTTTTCAAGACAGAGGACTAAAATATTAAAATTAAAAGTTTTATCTCAAATGACTACATGTATTGCTGTGAAAGTTTAGAATATTTTTTTAATTCGGGCTTGTAATGATTTGACTTTTACTATTTAATTGACTATTGAGAAAATGGAGTGGAAGGTTAAAACTTATCTGATACATATATACTGCTTAAACAACAAACAATTCAGAAGAAAATTACACCTGTCTTCTTGATAGCAGACTGCGTTCATGAATTTTTCAGAAGGTGGGCTTGATGCTGTCACTGAATGGCCCCAGCCTACACTGGAAGTTTGCAGGTGGAATCATAGGGAGTAAATGCTCCTATTCAGTGAAGATATTATTAATAAACATTCACTCCTCAACTTCTTCCACTCCTTTACTCCCATTTTGACACATCAACTGCTCATACCTTCCTTTTTTTTGTTAGATTGTAAGAATTTTAGTTCCAAGGACAATTTTTCAAATGTTATCAGTGACTGAAAACAAGTGGTTATAATGAAAGTGGATTTGCAATCTTCAGTCTGACATTTATAGCTCTGAATGCTATAATTATGAAACCATCCATGTGTGTGCTTTCATAACATATTATGACAGAAGATTACCTTCCAAGTCAAGATTATTCCCCAGATCTGACTTTTCTTCTTTTTCTCTCCACAATATTCCAAATTAGAATTTGGCCAAAAAGAAGCCAAGGAAGACAAAAAAAAGTCTCCATTCACTGAGAGTAGCTTGTTAACATTTTCACTGCTACTAATGTGTTGCTGCAAAACTCTCCCCATTTATAATAATGTTTATTGTAGGCAATATAGGAGGTATGATAATGAGATAAGGGTCAATTCTCCCTGCACACATCCATCAAGCACCCGCCATGAAAATGTTACTATAAAGGAAACAGTGTTATTGGGCACTTTATCCACCAGATATTAAAATATGACATTTTTTTAGTATCCCATTTCAAATCTTTAATCTAGTAACAAGCACTGCCAAATGGAACGCACAGGAGGACTACCTTAGGGTTTTTGGAGCACTGTCATTTCACATATGTGTCATGGTGGAGAGAGGTTGGGTGAGTGAATGTTTCCCATTGAACTTTGATAAGCAATGATCATTTACACTGTCCTTTAATTCACTAATAGGTTTAAAAGGGGAATACAAAGTTAATCGTGAAACCGTCTGGTATAGAGTGGATTAACTCTCAGGCAGGTTTTAAAATCCCCATGTGCCCAAATACTGGAAAACAGTGTTTTATTTGTGTGTGTGTGTGTGTGTGTTCCTTTAAAAAAATCTGATAATATGCTCTGGGGCAGAAGGAGGAACCAGATAGTTTAAAAGAGAGAGAAAAAAAGAAACTACATATTTCACTGAATAATATTTCTGGGTACTAGATTTTTGTGGCACAGACCTGGAGCTTTCTCTTCGAAAATTCATCTCTTATTCTACAATATTTTTACCTTAAGAATTTCCCAGTTTTGTTAAAGATGTATGTACAATTCCTGCCTGTCTGTGTGTGTTTTGTCATTGTTGTTCACTACCCCTCACACTAATACATATTTTAATTGCTTCCAAATTCATATTAATAAACAAATGAACCATGTGGAAGAATTGAAAGAGCTCCAAAACTAAAGAAAACTTGGGTTAGAAATCTCATCTCCACAGTTGGGAAAATCCACTTTTCCCCCTTGTTCCACCAGGCAGGCTCTCTCCAGATTCCCCCAAGCACTCTCAATCTTCTCTCTTCTCCCAGTTTTCCTCATAAGGTCATCACATGTTCAAACCCAGCATCCTGAGTGTCCCTGTTTGGGCTGTGCCATCTGGTGTCGTTAAGAACAAGGAAGCACTGTTCTTCCCGGAGTGCAATCAGACACTTTATGTTACTGCAGCTGTCATCCCAGCACTGTGGCTTCCTGCCATTATGGCTGCAGGGGCTAACTCTGGCTCTGGGAAGACCAGCATCCCTGGAAGAGGCCGGTACCTTGCACACACAGCCCGCCCGCCTTGCTCTGGACAGCTGGTTCCAACACTTGGCAGATGGATACGAATCACGATGAAGTCTAGTCAGTCGACATTATTTCTCAGTTGGAGGGATCATGGTTCTTTCAATTTTTGGAAACTGTTTGATTTTCTTGTTCCTAAGTAGCTCAGCCATTGATGAAACAGACTTCCTAAGGTTCATTGTGTGTTGGCCAGACCTGTGTTAAAATTCATTGTCCACATCCTTCTGGACTCAGGGACAAAAATCTGCTTGAGTTTTGGGGAGACCCTGTTGTCCAAGGAGGGCCTAGAAACTTGGAGAACTCATAATCCCTTGATTCCAGGGCTTCATCGAATGTATAGAAATGAGGGGAGAGAGCAGGTATGGAAGAGAAAATGAACTTATAATTCCCACTACCGGGGCAGCCATGGACACAATCTGGGTTCTAGAGGTGCAGAGTAGGAGCTGCCAGAGCTGATACCCTTCTCACCAGATGATACAGTATTTAGAAGATATGATACTTACTTTGCCCAGACAATTGTTAACAAATAAAACTTTTACAGAGCTTTTTGCTTATGATGGATTAAGAGATTCTAGCCTCTTTTCCGTGATCTCACTTAAAAAAATAATATACAAGGGCTGGATATCCCCACAGTCTCAGAATCCCTAGGGAGTAATGGTACTTATTCAAAGGCTCTCAAGCCCCATGTGGCTCTTGCATAAGCTCTTCAAGTCCTCTCATTTCCATACAAGAATACTGTATTATTCTAGACTCCACAGGGATGACATAATCGTATAGTCCTTCCGGGGAAGCACTGGTTGCAAATGAGGCCATGACATCACATGACACAGATACCATGTGTTAGATCAGTAGACTGTCCCAATTCCAGAATTACAGATTGCTTCTAAGAAAAAATAAGAAATATATATTTATGTATAATCCTTTTATATTTTGTGAATATCAGTTGTTTTATTCGTTGTTTATGGTCAGCTGATGGAGGTATGTAGCCTGAATAATATTTTTTAAATGCCAAATTTCTTTATCTCTTAGGCAAACATGGATTTTGTTCATTAGGCATATTATAAAATAGGGAAATTTTCACTGGATTCTACTTAAATAAAACCCAGTTCATGTGATAGGTAAGACAGTGATATTTCTCTCTCTCTCTCTTTTTTTTTTTTTTTACTATTTTAGATTGCAAAGCAATTAAGAGGAGGCGATAATTTGTTTCACAAGTCTAATTTCTGGCTATGTGATGTAAGGAAACAGGATAATTTTTCTTAAAATGTCAGATTAAGCAATCGGAAGCAAATTTAAAATTTTTTCATTAAAACTGGGCACTGGAAGAATAAAAATTTAGAAATGAAAGCATTCGAAATCCTTAATGTTTTTGACAAGCCCAACCCACACTTCATAGATTGTGGTTCTCTGGAGACATTGGCTGCTCAGTTGAACAGCAGCTTTTACTTCTGTTTTTTTTTAGCCTAAAGATTGGCTTTCCAACCAGAATAAATTACGTTAACAGGTAGGTACTCTATAACCAAACACCCAAAATGTACTTCCAGAGAATTTGAATCTCATATAGTGTATGTTCAAGTTTTCTGTCTTGTGGCACAGTGAAAAAACAATCCAACTATGTTTGTAAGCAACACTTTTACGTAAAACCAGAGCTTTTTTTTTTTCACTCATTATTTGCACCTCTCATTTGAAACTCAGAAATGACTTTATTCTGCTAGTCAACATTCTAGATGGACAGGTAGAACTTCTTTTCCTAGCAATTTTTTTTGGAAGACAGAGAATATATTTTATTCTTTCAGTTTTCTATACAGCAGAGGGTATAGTAAGCAAGCAATCAAATTATTTTAATTTAATAATTAGGCATACATGGTTGGCTAAAGGAAGATGTGCTAAGTGGAGTTTGGTGTTCATTTGGATCCCCACATGCTAATCAAGAATTTTCAAGTAACGGAAACCCAGCTGCGTATGAGTGTGTTTCGTGTTTGGTAATTGCAATCATTGTTGCTTTTGTTGTGGTCATCCATTTACAATGCTTGGTGTCAGTTTATTTGTCTCTTGTAAAAATAAAATACAGTGTGTGTGTGTGGAAAAAAAAAAAAAGAAACCCAGTGGCAATAGCTTAAGCAAGAAAAAAAGGTGAATACATTTAAAAGATGCAATTAAAAAAATGTTTAAGGCTATAGGTGAGTCTCCTAGAACATAAGTACAGAAATGCAGCCCAGGTGCTTAGTAGGAATGGGAGAATATCATCAGGAGAATGGGCAATATTTTTTTTTAATTTATTTTTTACCTTTATCTCTCTCTTTATCCGCCCCCCGCTTTATCTTCCTTTCTTCCTACAAAACAAATTCCTTTGCTTCTCATTCCCTATGACAAGCAGAAGATAATCACTCCGCTATTTTCAATTTACTTCTTATTTCAAGAAGCCGGTTTAGAATAATCTGGAATACTTCAGCTCAGTTTAAAATCCCAAGAGAATGAAACTGGGTGTCCCACTTGGGCCAAGGAACCAACCCTGGTGGCTGAGTGGGACGCGAGTTGATGGTCCAATAATACACCTTGAATGCTAAAGGATATTGGGCTGCCCCTTCCTCCTCCCCAAGGTGCCTTTCCTTAAAAGCCAAACACCCTTCCTCTAGGGACAGCTCATTTTATCAGAGAAAAAGTGGCTAATTTGTGCTCAAATTCATGTGAAGCCCATAATAGTAGCTTGGCTTTCTCTGTTTGATCTAAATAGAATGGCTAGCAAACTCTAAGCAGAAGATAGAAGTTAGCATTCTGGCTAGGTACTTGTTATTTTTCTAAACACATGGACCCAGGAATGGAAGCTCTTATCCTTAATCATCTCATGAATTATTTTTTAAAAATCAAGATATCGGTCTCACTTAAATTTAACTTAGGTTAAATTAAGATGTAGACTTTTTTTCACTTAAGTATCTATTGAATTACTGACAAAAATGTATAGAGAAATCCATAATAGTAGTTCCTACAGTTGTTACTATGTGTGAAATTGAAACGATTTTCCCTTGACAACTCCCTTACAAGTTTATTTATTCTCTTGACAAATAATTCATTGCACCTCGAATATGTACCAGGCACAGTCTGGGGGACTCAAAGTTTAAAAATTAATAAAACAAAGATCTCATCTGCATGAAGTTTACACTGCAGGGGAGGCCAATGACAATAAAAATAAAAACATGTAAATAAATGGAATACATTAGTTGATATAAGCACTAAAGCAGGTTAGGGATTTAGGGAAACAGCATGGGCGAAGGGTTGATAGCGATAACAGAAAAGGGACAGGGTCAGAGCTTTATAGTACATGAAAAACACTCTGGATTTTATTATGTGTGTGACAAGAAGCCATTAGACGATCTGAGCAGAGAAGTGATACAAAATAACTACTGCCTTTAGTGGGGCAAGATTGAATGATGGGTGACCTGTTAGGTCACTGCACTATTTCATTACGTTGGTTGGAGATGCTGATGATTTGGAGTGAGCTGGAAATAGGGAAGATTGTTAGTTGCTCTTAGGTTCAGAGCCAAAATGGATCTGATAGCTTTGGTGTGGGGTGTGAGAAAAAGAAAGAACACAGGGATAGGACCAAGGATTTTAGCCTGAGCTACTAATAGAATAGAAATTTTATTTACTGAGATGAAATAAACTGGTCCAAGAGCAGGTTTTGATGAAAGTGGAGAAACGTACTGGATTGTAAGTGGCACTTAGATTTGTAAGCAAGTACCCATACGCCTACTAATTTGACATGAGAGTGAACTATCCACATTAGCAATGAAAATTTGTGGAAAACAAAATTCAATGCTATAAATAGTAATTAGCATTAAAAGCTATTAGAAACAAAATAAGAAAACTTTTTTTAAGATTTAAAATGTTATCTGTAATTGCCACTGCTTAAGATGAAGTAGGCTTATGCAGAGAGTGAGGGAAGTAGTGGTTTTTACCACACTTAGTAACCTAAGAAAATACTAATTTTTAAGAGATGCCTTATTTTATCTTCTGAACTCCATAATTTTTTTCCCACCGGGGCACCTGCATTTTAATGTTTCCTTCTTATTGTAAAAGACCTCTCCTTCAAAGTGAATCCAGCCTCTTTTTGCTGTTCCTCCCAATTCCCCAGGATTTAAATTCAACTGGTTCTAATAACTAGGTAGGTACTGCCTGTTGGCCAGAGCAGATGGAGATTTTGAGAGACAGGAGAGAGGGCGTCCAGTGAACTGCAGGCAGGTAAAAGTGTAGTTGCTACCCAGTTTTAACCAATTGTTGCCATTGGAGAATGTAAGGATATATTGTAGCCAGTCGTTCTAATTTTATGAGAGAAAATAAATCTATATATTTTTTAAAAAAACATATAAACTATCTCAATATTTAAATATAAGCTGAGTTTTAAAAAGCACTGTAAAGACTAAACCAAACATGCTAATTTCAGTCTCTAAACAGTCTGTAGCATCTGCTATAAATTGGTGCCCCTATTCCCTCACAGAATGTTGATTCCCTGAGTGCCATTAACATCCATTGAACATTAGCAAAAAACCAAAAACAAACAAAAAACTTAAGGATTAAATACATTCTCATTAAGGAGTGGACGGTTTATCCCTAGAGGAGAAAATGTGCCTAAAATCTCAGGATTACAATGAAAGGAGGGAGCTACATAACTAAATGGTTAAGATTCATTGAACAATTTCATGTGTCACCATGCTAATTTTACCTACATAATCTCTTAAAATCCTTAAAATTAATGAATCTAAAAAGTTAAATGGCTTTTCCAAGGATATATGACTAGTTAAGTACTGAGCTGGGCTTTATAAATAATAAAATTAGTCTAATTTCAAGCCCCAGATATATAACTACTCTGTGCTATTGCCTCAAAGAGATTTAAGATATCTGGTTTCCATATTATTTCAGCCATGTTATTGATATTTCATCTAATATGTTTTCTATTTTGAACTCAACAAATATAATTTTATGATTAGATTGTGGACTGTTTTTCTGATAATGGCTTTGCCTGACTCTATAGCGCCTCCTAGTAAGGTATTAAGGAGTTGCTTTGCTATAACCAAAGGTTAAAGTGGTGGTATGAGGGGTGCTTTAAATCTGGAAAAGGCTTGAAGGGGCTTCAGAAACAGATGCTTTGATTTTGAGACTTCAAAGTAGCCGTTTTACTTCAATACACCTCAGAACCTGTCCTTTCATTTGAGTTAGGGTCTGAAATTAATGGGTCTTTCTCATCTGCTCCTTCTTCTTTGTAGGCAATAACCATAAAGACCACGTTCTTTAGCAACTGAAGTTGCTTGATTCCGTTTATGGGTAAGTAATTCTCTCCTCGCTCAGCTTTTGAATTTTGCCTTTTCCAAGCAAGTGAAAAGTGGAACAAACGTTTTGAGATTTTCCCTTAGGAAACATATTCTTCCATACAACAATTATTTCTTTATAGTTGTTTTGAAAGGTATTATTATATGAAACACCACTACATATCACATATATGTATGTTTGAAAGAATATTTAAACATTTTTAAAAGCATATGTAGCCAACACCTAGGTTAAGCATTGGAGATTACTAGTACTTAGAATCACCATGTACGCTTCAATAATTGCATCCTTCACTCTCCCTACTACCATACTCTTCTCCCAAGAGATAACCACTATCCTGACCCTTTGTGTTACTCACTTTCTTACTCATAGATTTAGGCTCTGTATAGAACTAAATGATATATCATTTACTTTTGCCTATTTTTTAAATTCATACAGTGGAATTATATTGCATTCGTTCACGTATGACTTGCCTTTGCTCAATGTTAGTTTGGCGATTTAGACATTTAAACATATATGGTGTACTTCATTCACACCTTCATTGCTTTATAATGTTCTATGGTATGGCCCTATTGATCTGTTATATTCTGGATGGACCTTTGGGTTATTTCCGTTATTTTGCTATGAACACATACCCAAGCATATGTACGCACGTATGAGTGTGTATGTATCATGAACACACATGCTCAGGATGCCAGCTACAATTTCTCTAGCTTTTAGAATTGTCAAATTTTCTATGTAACAACGTTCACACAATGGATGGACCAACTTACACTCTTGCCAACTGTAGTAAGATCTTCTTTGCTCTACATTTTCATTAATACTATATATTTGGCAATTTAGTGGGTGTGAAATGGTATCTTATTTTGGTGTTAGAGTTTGCTCTGGTTGATAATGAAGTTGAAGATAATTTTTCCATTGAGAATCATTTTCTTCTACCTAAATTGTATGGTTTAGAATTTGCTTTAGCAAGGGTTTGTTACCTTTACAAAAACATTTTGTTATTACCTATCTGAAAAAATCTTTACTCTCATTATTGAGAGGTAATTTCATTGGGTATAGAATCCTGGGTGGAAATGATTTTTCCCTCAGCATATTTAAGAAGGTATTTCACCGTTTCAGTCTTCCCTTTTTGCTATTTTCAAGTCACTACATAGTTCAATGCTGTTTCTCTGCCCATGGTCCATTCTTTTTTTTTAGAGAGAGTCTTTTATTTATTTATTTATTTATTTTTATGGCTGTGTTGGGTCTTCGTTTTTGCGCGAGGGCCTTCTCTAGTTGTGGCAAGTGGGGGCCACTCTTCATCGCGGTGCGCGGGCCTCTCACTATCGCGGCCTCTCCCATTGCGGAGCACAGGCTCCAGACGCGCAGTTGTGGCTCACGGGCCCAGTTGCTCCGCGGCATGTGGGATCTTCCGAGATCAGGGCTCGAACCCGTGTCCCCTGCATTGGCAGGCAGATTCTCAACCACTGCGCCACAAGGGAAGCCCCATGGTCTATTCTTATTCGTATGTTTTAAAGATAGTTTCCTCTTTTTTTTGGTTGATGTTGTACACTGTATTAATATATGTAAACGGTGCATTAATTTTTATTTATACTGATTAATTTTTTTGACTTTTCTGATTTTGAACTTGCTACCAAGTTAAATATTAAATATTCTCTTTGAGATTCTATGATCAAATTCTAGAACTTTAATTATTCACACATTAGAATTTATTAATCTAATCTTATGTTTCCTAGCCTTTGTTTTATTAAAAAACACGTTCTATTTCATATCTCCCTCTATTGCATTCCTAAGAATATTTTGCATATGTGCTCTCATTCACTGAATCTCCTATTGGTGAATGTATTCATCATGTTTTAATTGAAATTATTATTTTAAAAATTGTTCTGAAGTTTTTATTTAGCTCTTTTTCAAATCTGTTCAGTTGCTTTTAATAGTATTTTGGTCCCTACTCACATTTTAAGTTTTTAAAAATTTCTTTAAATTTGCTAAATTTGTTATTTATTTTTTATGTTTGATACTGCCAATATCTGTGGTGTTTCAGAGTCTAATACTTCTGTTGGTTGTTTCTACTGGTTCTCCCTTATAGTGAATTATTGCCTTGCATGTTTTATAATCTTTGATTATGAGTTTCTGGTTTTTCTTCATATCTGCATTGATGTTGAGTTTCTCTAGAGAAGGTGTGCATTTGTTCCACAATCAGTTGATGCAAGGCCTACCCAAGACCTTGTTAAATGAAAGTTTAGGCTTGAAGTTCATTTCATGGTTGGTATGGACTTACAGTGTAAATCTGTACTTTGGCAGGCTTGAATATTCTCCGTAGAGATATTTTCTCCTCCACTTATCACCAAGATCAGAGTCTGAAGTAAGTTAAGGTAATCTGGGCACCTTAGGAGCAAAATTTAAGAACTCACCAGAACGACTCAGAATAAATGTCTCCTTAAGAGAGAGGTGCCTTGCTTGTCTAGCCCTAACCCTGACCAAATCAGCGCAGACAGATCACTCTGCTGTCCCTCTGTGTTGCACAGGTAAGCTTTAAGCTTTATCCTCTGTTCTTTATGCCCCATGCAACCACCAAAACAAATATCCAAAGTCTCCACAGTAACCTACAACCTCCAGATGCAAGCCTGCTTTAGAAATTGCCCACTGTACAAGGTTACTATTTTAACTCTACTTTTGGCTCTGTTTATACATATTCTTTTTAAAATAATATGTGGACTGACATTTTAGTTGTTTCAATTAGGATTGCTATTCAGGCTACCCAGTATGCCATACTCCCAGCAAAGAAAATCAATTTTGCTCCATAAAAGTAATTTGATAATTGCATTGTTGCAGTAGTTCTTAAAATAAAACATTGAAGAGAAATATTACCATACACTTATAATAGGACTGGAAAAATATATGCACTTTTTACATTAAAAGAAATATACTCAACTCGGTGTCTTTTTACCATGGTTTAACAAACAAAATCAGTCACTGCACGAATAAAACTGATACTTATTTTTTTTTATCTTTAAAAGCAAAAGGTGACTATGAAACACCAGTCTGCTCTATGATTAATGAAAATAATTCTTCCTTTACCCTTTCAGGGGATTTAAATGCATTTAAAACTAAACCTGCTAATGAAAATGAATATTTATTTGGAAAAATAAGTGGAAGAGGTTATGCACAAACCTGGACCAATTCCAAGTGCCCTAAATTTGGGGGTCATGCCTTTGATCTTATGATATTGTGATTTACAATTAAAAAATCTGTATTTGGTCTTGTCCATTTCTGACACAGCGCTCCTAAAAGCCTTGGAATTTCCTAAGTGAGGAGGACCAAGATGTCTTTTGTTATGTTAATGATGTGACTTTTGGAAAGCACTTAGGTAACCTAAGGTAGGGGTTGGTTGTCTGGGAAACATTCAGTCCCTCCCCCTGACCTCTGGGAAGGGGAGAGGGGCAGGAGATTGAGTTCAATTCACCAATGGCCAATGATTTAGTCAACCCTGCCTAAGTAATGAAGCTTCCAAACAACTCCAGAAGGATGGGGTTTAGAGAGCTTCCCCATCCTGGTAACTGGGACGGGTTGCGGGGAGAATGGTGGGATCAGAGAGCGTAGAAGCTCCACACTTCCACACACTTTGCCCTATATATAATATTTCTTCCATCTGGTGGTCCCTGAGTTACATCCTTTTACAATAGACTGATAATCTAGTGAGTAAAATGTTTCTCTCGAGTTCTGTGAGCCATTCTAGCAAATTAATCAAACCCAAGGAGGGGTCTTTGGAACCTCCAATCTACAGCCTGTGGTCAGAAGCCCACAACCTGGACTTGTGATTGACCTCTGAAGTGTGTGTGGTGGGGGGATGGTGGCCATGTTGCAGGACTGTAGTGAATCGGATGTATTTGAATCTGATGCTACTTCTGGGTAGAAAGTGTCCAAATTGAGTTGAATTATATGACACCCAGCTGGTGTTGCAAAATTGCTTGTTGGTGTGGGGAAAAAAACCCACAATGGAATTTTAATTGGTGATCATGAATATTTTCTTACCCCTGTATTATTCTTGCTTGAATTGCCTGAATGAGTAATGAAGCTTTCATAAAGTGAATAATTTCCTCCGTTCTTTGCATGAGTATCATTTTGCCAACAAGAAGCTAGTGTTTTAATGATCTTCTGACTATGGACTAGCAAATCTTACCCCACAGTGTGAGTCTTGAATTATCAACACGTTGATATTTTAAAGGAGCAAATAATTCAGACATGGGAAAGCCAGTAACTTTGTTTGCCAATTAAAAAGAAGCATACTGTATAAACTAATGATTTATTCTTTAAGGCCACCATGGTGACTATTTCTAGGGTCTAAATAGTTCCATTGAGACCAGTAAGTAGTAATATATCTTCAAAAGTTTCCTAAACCATCAAAAAGCATTGGCACTCAGAAAATGTTTCATTATTTGCCCAAATACAAAATATGCAGGCACCTTGCATTTTTGTATTTACTGTGGTTAATTTCCACCTACCTGGGTTTGTTTAATTTGCTTAAAGAGTAAACGAAATACGATGTCTCCTTTAAAGAAAGAATCATGACTTATGACCATTAAATGCTCTTTCAAACACCACCTGAAACACAAACCTCTCAAAAGCCCTTTAGTCCCTAGATTGTCAGTACATTAAGTCTAGACCCAATGAAGAATCACAGGGTTCATCCCACTGCCTGTTCACTAAGGGCAAAAACAGGTGCAAGGCCTACATTTCTGGCTGCTTGGAGCCTTGTTATTATTTTTATGAATAGTCCTTGCATCAGGAACTCTACAGGGATCCAAGATTTTCCTTGAGCCCAATCAAAGGATTAGTGTGATTCAGGCAGAGATTGAATCAGCATGGAAAACTGTCCATGCTGAGTTCTATTAGAAGGTGCTGCTGAGTGAGATTTGTTACTAATCACAAGGCAAAATTACAGTCTCTTGAAATGAGAAACCAGGAAGCAAAATAATAAAAGTCATTTTAATTATTAAATGACTGTTACAAATTATATGCCATTTATCAGTGCCATAATGAAATACAGTAAGTAGAAAAATATCTATATGTTCCATTCACTATAATTTAATTTTGTCTCATATATTATTTTAATGATTCTTAAACATGTGACTAACAAATTGCTAATTCCCTTCAGCCAGCAATATCTATATTTTAATACAGATGTACCATTTTTATTAACTTTAGTTTAGTGCCTTGTGTTGACTGAAGAACACTGAAAACTCTGAAAGGTCTTCTTTACAAGGTCCAAGTTATCAGTGCCTAATGATGCTAAGTGAGGAATTGCTCCTATTTTAATAGAACAGTCAAGGCCTGGTGTTTCCATTATCTTTCTTCAGACACTTCCCATCCATGCTATTGTTGTGCTGATTAGCCAGCATTATTTGTAAAGACTTTGTAAATTGTAAGTCAGAGATAATAGGTGATTCTTTCTTGTTATTTGAAAACTGAACGTGTTTGATCATTTTTGAAGTTTGTGAAAACTATTGAAATGTCAATATCATTTTACAAAAAGAATGACGTGCTGCTCTACTCAGTACAATTGGATGCAAAATGGCCTTTTTCCTAACACCCTTGAGAACTGACCAAGTACTAATATTACCTGGTAATAGCTGTTTGGTTTAAATTTGTTTATGTTTAAAATTTGATCTATCTATCTATCATCTATCATCTATCTCTCTATGTTTTTAAGCTCCTGAAATAAAACTTTTGACCATGTATACAAATTTTCAGGAAATAAGAGTGTAATTAAAAATGTAAAATGACCTGTTACTGATTAATACTTGATATATCCACGCTTTTCTAAGGCACATAGAAGTGGGGCGTTATAAACATAGTTCATGTTTCTAAAGCTTTCATATTTAACCAAAACACCCTGTAAAATAAATACGCCCTATTCTACTCTTAATATTCTAGTGAACACTTATTAAATGCCTACTACCTGCCAGGCTAAAGTCACTTCTACAAGATGAAAATGCTTAATAATTAATTACCAGAGGAATATGCAAAAGAAATCTGATTTTTTAATTACAATTGGAAGATTCATTCTCCAAAAGAAAATCATTTTAGTAGAAGGAAGTGTTAAAATTTATAGAGTTTTTTTAGATAAACTAGAGATTAATTCAGTACCTTCTCACTGTAGGATGTGTTAGGATAGATAACCAGTGAAAAGAAGAGTGTCAGGTGGTAACTGCTGCACTCTCTTGAATCCTCCTAAAATACTGCATTTCATTGTCAATCTAAGACATCTATTTTTGGTGGGGATAATATTGCAGTGGTGTTGCTTAGTGTTAAGGCAGGCTGACAAGTAGATGTGTTTTCCTTTTGTGTTTCTCTATCCTGAGAAGACAGCTGATGATTTTCCCTATCCTCTGGAAAACTCGTAAAGGAGGTATGCTGAAAAGAGAACGGAATAGAATTAACTAATGGCACAATGTTCATAAAGAAAAAAGAAAAAACAGTATTACTGTCCCATTATTTAGAATGTTCAAAGCACAACTTAGAGTTGGTTCAATCTCCTTCTAACTGAGGCACACAATGGTATTAACATTATTGATTTACCAAATAAGATTCATCTTGGTTTTTTTACACAAAAAGGGAAAAAAATGCTATCGGCTAGAGAAATAATGCTTAGAGATGATACTTAGCGAAAATGTATTGGCAAACAGAAGGCCGAATGCAGAAAGGGAAAGAAGAAGCAAGATGGCATCATCATTGCAGTTATATAAAAACTGAAGCATACAACTTTTGAAAATTTAGACTTTTGAAAAAAATGTGCAAGTTAAACACACTGGCTATGAAAAACTGACAAGGCCTAGAAATATTGGCTTTCGTTAGTTTATAGTAAAATAATTCATCTAGATCATTTTTATATTTGCTTCAAATAAAATTAAAAATAGCTAATTTTTGCAATTCTATCACTAAAAATACACACAGAAATGATTTCAGTGAAAGTTTGGCCTGTTTTCTTTAAAAAAACCCAACATTATCACTAGTACTTTGACTTTTCTGTGTAATCTATAGTAGAATTCATAAAAATTAATTTCTCAGATCATTATTCTGAAGATAATTTTTAATATATTAGCTTGTACTTTATCTTTTAAAATTTATATCCCAACTACAGAACTTTAAAATTCTTTATTACATTATATATATATATATATATATATATATATATATATATATATATATTGGATGTGGCAGTGTGTGAGTACATGTCTGTGAGTATTTTTCTCAAGAAGGCTTTTCTTTTTCTGCAAGTCTCCATCTTTTATAAATTTTCTTTGTGTTCTCCTTACAAAACCTAGAATAATGTTCTATAGGCAATGTGCTATTTCAATTGCTTTAAGAACATCAACATAAATAATAATAGCTAACACTGAGATGGCCCTTAATATGTGCTACAATGTTCTAAACACAGTATGTGAATTACCCAGTGGGTAATTGCTATAACAGTTCCAATTTTGCAGATGCTGAGAGGTTATATAACTTGTCCAGGGTCACATTGCTAGTAACTAGGAAAGCAGTCTGGCTCCAGAGTAGGTAGGTATTCTTTTCTTTTTCTTTCTTTAATTTCTTCCTCCCTTCCTTCCTTCCTCCCTTCCATCCTTCCCCTCTCTTTCTTTCGTTTTTAAAGATCTATTGAAGTATAATCAGCATACAATAAACTGCACATTTTTAAAGAGTACAATTTGATAAATGTTGACTTATGCATGTATCTGTGAAGACATCACCACAATTAAGATAATGCAAGTATTCATTACTCCACAAAATTTCCAACCTGCCGAATTATAATCCCTTCCTTCCATTCCTCACCAACATTTACCCTGCCCCCATGCCAAGATAATCTCATTTGCTTTCTGTTAAATTTATTCTTATTTTCTGGAATTTTATATAGATGAGCTATACAATATGTACTTGCTTCTTTCACTTAGCATAATTATATTGAGATTCACCCATGATGTTGTATGCATTAATAGTTCATTTCTTTATATTTATGTGTAGCATTTCATTGTGTGGCTAGTCCACTGTTTATTTATCCATTCACTTCTTGATGGATATTTGTTGTTTTCCAGTTTTTCACTCATGCAAAGAAAATTACTATGATCATTTATATGCAAGTCTTTGTTGTGAACACATGATTTTATTTTTCTTAAGCAAATACCTAGGGGTGAATGGCTGGATTGTATGACAGGTGCATGTTTAACATGTTTAACATTTTAAGAATCTGCTAAGTTGTTTTCCAAAGTGGTTGTACCATTTTACCCTTCTACCAGCAGTATATGAACGTTCCAGCTCCTTCACATTCTTTACAACACTAGATGTGCTCAGTCTTTTTACTTTTAGCTATTCTAATTGATAAGGAGTAGGATCTCATTGTGGTTTTACTTGCATTTCATAGTGACTAATAACACTATACATTGTTTCACATGCTTTTCTGCCCATAATATATCTTCTTTGGTGAAGTGCCCAAATCTTTGCCCATTTATTGTTGGTTTGTTTGCTTTCATATTATTGAGTTTTGAGAGTTTTTAAAAATAGTTCCTGGATATAAATTCTTTATCAGATATATGATTTGCAAATATTTTCCCAGTGTATGGTTTTAATTTTCATTTTATAACAGTATGTTTCAAAGAGTAGATATTTTTCATTTCAATAAAGCCAATTTATCAATTAATTCTTTTATAGATTATGCTCTTGGTGTCTGTATAAGAGGTCTTTGCCTAACCCAAGGTCATATGATTTCCTCATATGTTTTTATTTTAAATTTTTATAGTTTTAGGTTTTGCATTTTGGTCTAAGACACATCTTGAGCAAATATTTGTACATGGTATAAATGGAGAGTCTATTCTTTTAACATTATTTGTTGAAAAGAATTTTCTTTCTCAACTGAATTTCCTTTGTACCTCTGTAAAAAAAATCAGTTGTTCATGTATATATTTCTGGATTCTCATTTCCATTTATCTATTTGTCTGTCTTCACACTGATGCCACACTGTTTTGATTACTATAGCTTTATAATAATCTTCCAATTTTGTTTTCTTTCAAAGTAGTTTTGGCTCTTCTGGAATCTTTGCATTTTCATATGAATTTTACAGTGTTTGTCACACACATACAAAAAAAATTATCCTAAGAATTTGATTGGGATTTCATTTATATCTATAGCTCAACATGGGAAGAATTAACATCTTTACAAAATTGAGTCTTCTGAAGCATAAGCATGACATATCTTTCATTTATTTCATTCTTTAATTTCTTTCAGCAAAGTTTTATTGTTTTCATTGTATAAATTTTTCACATTAGCTTTTTCCATAAGCATTTCATATTTTTGATCTTATTGTGATATTTTAAACTTTAATTTCTGGTTGTTGGTGTTTAGAAATACCATTGATTTTTACATATTGATCATACAACCTGAAACCTTACTAAACTTACAAATCAATGTTTGTAGCTTTTTTATAGATTCCATCACATTGTCTATATAACTAAACATTCTATCTACAAATAAAGACAGTTTTACTTCTTTCTTTCTAATGTGATACCTTTTTTTCTTTCTTACATTATTTCACTGGCTAGAATCTCCAGTACAATGTTGAATAGAAGTGCTAAGGGTGGATACCCTTATTTTGATTTTACAGGGAAGGTACCCAATTTTTTACTGTTAAAAACTACTTTAGCTGTAGATTTATTATTGGCTCATCTGTTTATGTAGGCTGGGAAGTCAAAATCTGAAGGATAGGCCAGCAGACTGGAGACTTCAGGAAAGAAAAACACTCTCACAGAATCACCCAGAATAATGTTCGATCTACCAAGTGGGCACCCTGTGGCCCAGCCCACCACACTTTCTTTGTTATGAAACTGTGCTGTTCTCTTTCCTCATGAAAATGAAATTCCTGGCACTCAAATAATTAGGTAAATGGGAAAAAATTTGAACTCAAAGTCAGATATCAGGATTTTAGTTCTATTGTGCTTCTATTACCTCTGTGATGTAACTAGAATTCAACATTAGACCACATTCAAGGCTTTTGTACTTACCCAGGTGATAGCACACCTGAACATCATGTTGTACTCTAAGAAAAACTATGCTTTGTAAATATATTAAATTTAATTCCACTAAATAGGAGCTATTTCTTTCAATATAAAACATGACTCTATTATAGGTTAGTGAGGTTAAGTCATCACCACAAGCAAGCAAATCCCAGAATAATCAAAATATTGAAACACATATTCATTCTGATAGATGTATTTTATTATATTTTGCTGTTTGACCATTCACTGTTTACCAGTAATACTAAAAGATAAATGATAGCAGGCACTGTTTAAGAAAATAAATATGGGGACAAACATAAAACTGAGAACATTTATTCGTTAGCTCTTTTTCCCTTATATATTTGGAAAAGACTGCTATTATTTGAAGTGGGAGTGTCTATCTTAGCCTAGCTCAGGGACCATTTGGAACATAGGTTGAAAACAATAGAAAGAAATGATTTTTTTAAGATATATTATATTTCTTTCTTGAACAAAGTCTCTTATAAACTAAGATAATAGAAAACATGAAGTAATTTTGCTTTATTATCTTTTATAGATACCCTTTCTGAAAAATGTAATTCAAGTCACTGTTCTGCAAAAAGAGGGCACTGAGAGACTCATGCTGTGAATGTTCTATAGAAACTCTATTAACTCTGTCTTCATGAGTATAAATGCTCTTTTTTTCTGTTTACCCAATTTCAGAAAGGGTGGTTGTTGGAAACTCAAAATGTTTAAGTCCAGTTTTATATTTGAGTTAATTAAAATCATCTTTTACAACTCACATTTCTTAACTCTTCTGTTAATTCAAAGTATCTTTATTGCTAGAAAAAACGCAAATAGAAGGCACCAATGAAAATGCAATTGATGTATTTAATTAATATACTTTCTCTCTGGTATGCATTCAAGGAGGAGTTTTGGTAATTCTTAGGTGAAAAACAATAGTCACACTAGTAGGGAGTTTCAGCTTTTCTGTCAACATCATGGGCTACAACTTAAAGCTGAGAAGGAGTCCTTATGTCTATCATACTTCCACTGCTATGCAGTCCTTTTCCACTGTCTACAACTGCTTATATGTGCCTAATCTGCATGACATTGTCCTTGGCCCATGAACACTGAGCACCATGAGGTTTCTCAGGATGCTTTTTCCAAGCATTCGCAGGGTGCTTGGAACACTTGAGTTCTTTACTGAGCTCAGAAAGGTACCCCTGGGATTCTAGCACTTAACAGATTTCCTTACAGCATCTGCTCTTCCTATGAAAAATACTTGCCTTCATGGAGCTCTCTCCATCGTCCACTATCCATCACACCCATCATTTTGATCATCATTCCTTCTCCAACCTTCCATTTTGCCATTCAAGGATAGAAACCATCTACTTTTTACTGACTTGTTTTATTTTGCAAAGATGTATGTCTTTAATTTAAGGAAAAATTACTTAGCATTTTCTTCGGAAAGTAGCATTTAAATTAATAGTAGCTCAGAATTAAAATACATAATTGAATGTCCAGCTGGTATAAATAACAGGTTCCTGATGGAAAAATAAATGTGGAAAACCGTGCATTCAATTCTCTCTCACTGGTGATCTAAATTAATGGTGTTCAGGCATGTTGGCCCTTTTTATTCCTAAATTATTCTTTAAGAAACCCACAAATGGAGTTATAGCATCTTCACAGAAGTCCAGTGGAGCCAGCATGCTGTCTGAAGTAATGTTCTCACCTCTAGAGAAGGGAGTGGGCTTTTTGAAATTAGCAAGGATGGCTTTGATATATTCTCCTGCCTGTCATGAAAGACTCCACTTCATCTGTCTTGTGTTCTTCCTGCCTGCTTCTGATTGATTTCATGTAATCCTGATGTGCTCTTTGTCCTTGCCCTTCATGAAGCCAATTTCCTGCAGGTGGTAGTTCATTGCTTTACCATAATACAATGATATCTTGTGGTATCTTTTTTTCCCCCTCCAGTCAAGCTGAGGCATTATCTGCAGAGATAATACAAATATTTTCCCCTAGATAACATTTTAGATATGTCACCTCATTAAACCTCCCTAAGCTCTTTTGATAAGTTGCAAATGTTATCTTATCCACTCAAAAAATTGAGAAATCTAGACTTTGCAAGTTATACAATTTACCTTTAAAGTGCAGGAAAAGTGTCAGGGGTTGAAATGGTATCCTAGAATCAAATTCCAACCTTATTTCCCTTTTTCAGTTGGGCAAAGCTAGACAAATTTGTTCAGGAAATTAGCCATTTCTAAATGACAGAAGCCACTAAATATGGATTCATGTTCCTACTTATTCAAAGTCTGCAGAACTTACTGAATTCTGCCAACCCATGCAGATTGCTTCTAACCCCATCATGAACCCAAGATGCCATTTTTCATAGTAGCTTCTATGGGACTCTTACTTTGTGAGAATACAATGATCAGCTCATAACATTGTAACATATCCATTTACACAAATTGCAATATAATTCACATTATTATCTTACACTTGTAAAATGAGCATAGACAGTGAACCATCACTATTGACCTAATGCATTTGAGTAATATATGTCTAAGGTGTGGGGTGGAAAAGTTCTCCCTTCTTCCCTCCTAGTTTCTTTGGCTGGTCTAATAATTAAATTGACATAAAACAGATTAACAGGAGAAAAACAAATTTAATTGCCTACGTAGGAGAGTCCCATAGACAATATGAGATTCCAAGGCGGTCAGGCAATTAAGGCTTATATACCATCCGAGCTAAGGAGAAGGGGGTGAGGATCTGGGGCTTTAAAGGGGAAGAATTCACAGGGAGACAAGAAGAACAGATGTTTGATAAACAAATTTTTGCCAGACCATGCAGATAAGTCTTTCTGATATACAAAGTCATCTCTGTTAATATCTGTCTTCCTGGTCCAAGTGCCCTATCTAAATTCTTTCAGGCAGTTAAAAGGAAGGTGAAAATCTTTTCCTACATTTGCTGGGTCTTACTTAATTGCTTTCAGCTCAAAACAAGCCACATGCCAAAGTGGCACATTTTTGGATGTTGTATTCTGCTCCCCCCAAATTATTTTGGTGATATTGTCAGTAACTTGAAATTCTGCCTGCCTCAAATTTCCCAAAACATGAAAGAAATATTTCTAGTTTTATAAAATGTGCAAGTGGTATAGTGTTAAACCAGTTCAATCATTAAGGTAGTTTGCTTTGATGCCCCTAAGCTTCAGTTCTGTTAAAGCTATTTGGTTTCTTTTTTTCTGCTACTAACTGAGTCAGCACTATTAGAAAAGCAATACTTTATTATTTTCGTCAAAAGCAAATTACTTGTTCTATTAGCTAGAATTTATAGGACTTAACTGGCTTATTTCAATATTTTATAGATCTTTTCCCATAGAGTTCTAATTTTTGTAAGTATAGTGCTATACTAATTCATTTATCAATAGATAGTTGGAAGCAAATTTTATGTAATTTGGTGTGTAATCTTAACAATTGGCTATAATCCACAGCAACCAAGAGAGAACATCCACTTATTTTATGTTTTTGTTCTACTCATTTCCATTGAACAAATTTTAAAATTCCTTATTTATTATATATTTTTTACTGTAGTATAAGGACTCTGAGTCATCAAACCAAATCTTCCCCTTTCACTGAAATTTTTTTTTTGCCTACAAAATATGTTAGACATTGAGAAGTACAACAATAATACAACCCAATGTTGTTACTTCTCTCTTTTCATGCATTGTCTGATTGGTTATGTATTTTCTCTGGGTTTGATCTTTTATCATTTCTTATAATTATGAACTCACTAGCATATTACCAAAGATCAATGAACTTAGCACCCAATGCAGCATCACCTGGTAGTGTAGTGTACAGGATTTTTAAATTTATAATCTATGTACTAATTATTATTATAAATGATCACAAAAGTGCTGCTATAAAGCTAAGGACCTTGTTATTTCATATGTTAAAACTTCTTTATTAGTAGGTTTATTGTTCTATTGTAAGAATACGTATTTTAAAAGAAGTTGAAAATGTATTAATTTTCATTTTAAAAAATTATAAGAATGAATACAATCTCACTTTAGATTATGAAAGGTTATTCTTAAAAGAAAATTTGGTGGATAGAAGGAATTATGGATAAGAAGGGGGAAGGAGAAATGGTGGGAAAAAAAGGAAAAGGAAGATAGGTTAAGAGAAAGCTATACCAGAGGAGATGACTTTCCTAGGGAGAAGGAAGTAATTTACAAAATGAAGTAGCAGCAACAATTAACAAAAATGCCCAAGAGACTGTGTCAGCCTGAAACAGGTGTGTATTAATCGTCTTCAATGAGAAAAGACCATCCAAGATTGTTTCAGAATTAAAAAAGAAGGAAGAATTAATTTTAAGAGGATAGAGAAAGATTTTTATTTCCCATATTTGGGACAACCTGAAGGAGGCAGAATAGAGGTAAGAAGGATGGTGAAGAGAGAATTTCAAAAGGTCACACAGAAAATGGTTGGCATTTTAAGTGTATTAATAATAACTAATATGACCTAGATTCTCTAAGGTGTGATTTTTTAATAAGATAGAGGTGAGCTATATACTTACTCCAGGTGGTAAAATAACAAAGGTTATCGTAAAAAGAGATATTCATAGACCCGAAACGAAGACACTTCTGCTTTTGTTTTGTTTTGTTGATTTGGAATATTTATTATTGAATAGCTGCTAATTAGACTCAGGAGCTGATATCTTTCTGCAAACATTCTCTCTACTATTCCACTAGGATGTGGACCCAGAGAGGAAGAAGACGATAGAGCAGACATGAAATATTCCAACATGATAAATCTTTTCCAGTCCCTCCAGCCAAAATATCTATACATTTGAAAGCATCAGGATTGATTGCCCTTGATCTTCAGCTACTCTCCAACATAAAGGATATCACATTGAATTTCAAAGCCTCTCAAAGCTTCTGGAACCACAGTATTCCCCTTCCCACCATTTCAATGACTTGTTTTTACAAGTGTCTATTATCAAAGGAAAGCATGCCCTCAGACTAGCACAGGAAAAAGGCACCCAAGTGGCCAGGCAATTCCTTGTCTTTCTCCTTCAGTGTGAGATGTTAGCTTGGAGCTTAAGGAAGCACTGTCCTTTCTCAGAATACAACTTCTGTGTGCAACTTCGTTTATTTTCTACTCTAGCCTAAGCAGGCGCACCACCAGCAAATTAACCCACTAAAAAGAAAACAAACAAAACAATCTTTACCTAGTCTTCAAGTTTAAATGTTTTCACAGAAATCCAAGAACTTGCATAGATTCTAATCTGTTCACAATTTCCCTGTGATGTTTGGTTAGAATTAATACCAGATGCTAACTGTTTAATTATGATTGGCAAGGCTTGCAAACATTTTTGCTGCTTGAGGATAGGTTCAATGAATAAGAACAAATGATGAGAATTATGCAGGGCCATTCAGAGTGTTAGTGACAACGGAATGTCCACAGAAGGGCCTGTTTGTCAGTGCCCATTCAACTCTTTTGAATCTCCTCATATATCTAAATTATACCATTTCCTGAACGCCATTGAGTTGTATTAATTTACAACATAGCAGCAAAGTACCTGCTTTGTTTCATAGTCTTTAAATTGTTCCTAAATCCCTTCTTATTTTAGATTCTGTGGCTCTGGATTTCTTTCAAGATATAGAACCTAATTCTAGTATGTTGGGATTGGGCAGCTATGATCATGTTTAGCTTATTCTATAGTTTATTTTTTTATAGTATATTTTCTTCATTGACCTGTGTCCTAGTCTTTATTGCCTATCTTTCTATAATTATCTCCTCCACCCATCCCTCATTTAACACAGCAGTTTTACCTAACACGATGGTACTTTACTAGTTTCACTGTAATATTCTTGAAAAAAATTACCAAGCCTACACATGAAATTTTTTATGTTGAAGCATCATTGTTATATATAAAGACAGAATAATGTGTTCTGCTGAGTTTCTACTAAACATTTTGAGGAATTCCAACATTTGACAGAAAAAGAAATGTCATTGGAAATGACCCATTCTATAATTAATTACTTCTGGTGAAATACCAACCAAAAGACCAACTTCATTTCTATATTAACAGTTTTCTAAGTTCAGGCTTATACATGTACAAATGTGCTCATCATGATTTCTATTTTGAAAAATGGTGTGTAATGTGTTTATGTTCATTGTAACATCTGTAACTTCAAAGAACCATATGAAAATAAGAATGTCTTTGTTTCTCTGTAATAGTATTGATCTTTTTCCTGAGGTAAATAGGAGACTTTCTTGGAGAGAAAGTGTATTTTAAAGTAAAAGAGAATAAGGTGTATAAACCTGCAGTGGAAGACCTTATAAATTGATCTCTGAAGAGACACAAACTCGATAAACACTTCTCTACCATAAAAGCAATTCTCTCACAAGAATAATTCTGCACTTTTTATTTTTTTTGCTAAAAAGTGCTACTGTCTCTATTCTTTATATCAAGAACACAATCCGTTATTTTTATCTCTTAGCCTTCTTTTCATCTTGGGTAAATGTAGGCTGATTTCATAAGCCATCATTTGAGTGTGTGCCTTATAATCTTCAGTATTCAGATTTTATCCATTAAGAATATGAAAAACCTGTGGGAAGGATTTAAAATATTTTTTCTCTTAAAAATTCTTGAGTTTGCAACTCAGCAAGAGCTTAATTAAAATCAATGGGGAAATTTTTAAAAAGTGGTTAATGCAAGCTATTACTTTTGTTCTTTTAAAACATCTATTTCTTCACACTTTCCTTTTGTTCAACAAGCATTTATCGAGAGTGTACTCTTTGGGTTGACCAAAAAGCTCGTTCGGGTTTTTCCTTAAGATTTTACGGAAAAACCCGAACGAGCTTTTTGGCCAACCCAGTATATGACCAGCACGATATTAGGCACCGATTTGCATTATTGAACAAGCAAAGATTTTCATCCAATAGTCATATAAAAACAAGGCAAAAGTGGCCTGCATTCTCAAGGAAAACCTGTGTCAAAAGGCCCGAGACCATGGGGCTCTTGAGCTGCCCTACTTGAATCACGAGTTTGACTGTGGCTGTAAGAATTATTTCTTAAAAGTTGCAAGTTTCCTTTCTCATGTCTCCACATGGCTCTTCATCTGCAATAAAGCACTTATTTTATTACATCCATACTTGCCTCAAAAAAAGCAGATGTTTGCAAGACCATTATTGGATAAATGTTGGCTAAACAAAGCCAAAACAAGTCCTGCCATTGAGCTCTTCTGAACTTCTGGGCAAGGGTCACAGTGCTCTCGGGCTCATCTTTCCCATATGAGCTCATCCTTCAGCGTGTGTTACCTCCTTTAGGGGTGCAGGGTACCATATGGTGTGCAGAGCAAGTGCTGAAGGAGTGACAGGTAGTGAATCAGTGTTTCTAAACCTTGTCTTATTTTAATAGTTACTTGGGGAGACTTAAAAACACAGATTCCTAGGTCTCCCCCAGTTGCCACATCATAATCTCCTGGGATACATCTGCAAATCTGAATTTTTGCCAGCTCTCCCACTGACCCTATTGATCAGGCGTGTTTGTGAAACATTGTCCTACAAAGAAACCTGAGAAATTGTCTTAAATAGTTTCTGGAGTAAGCACAGTATATAAATAAAAAGTTTAAAGCCTGTTAGAGATGTTACATCTCAGATCTGAAGGATCAGATCAGGCCTTCATGGTCCCAGTAAAATTTAGCAGCTTGCAATTGAGGTGAAGTCTGTATCTCTTTCAAGTTTCTTATGAAGTAGGTAAATAACAACCATTGTACTTTCACAGGTACCGAGATATGGAACCATCCTGTTTTCTATATCCAGTAGGGATGGAGGGGTGTAAGGTTGTGAGGGCAGGTCCCGTAGGAATTAGAAGAAAAGGCAATGAATTCAAATCTGATGAAAACTCAACATTTGTCTTCTCTGTTGCTGTGGACTAGGTGAAATAAAGTCATCTCTGGTGAATATTGCACTGCTTTATTTTAGTAAAACTTTAAAATAATTTATAGAGTTTAGAAAATGATTTTGCAAGATATGTGGAGAAAATCCCTCATCACATACTCAAATCCTGCCAGGAAGAAAATTTACTCCAATAAATATAGTTATGGTATATCTCCTTTGAGTGAAAGTTACTTGGTTCCTTCCAGATGAAAAAGTAAAACCAAAGTCCCCAGTCCACTCTCTGGATAAAAAACTCAATAAGATTGTTAATACGGCCCTAGTTTGCTTATAAAATATGTACTTCTTAACAAACCCTCTTGGGATAGAAAATATCAATTTTAGTAATTCCTTCTTTGAAAAAAGTTAATACTTGTCTAGACACAATACTTTCAGTTTTAGAACTGTGTTCTATCAGAGTTGGTTATACCCAAATGCATCAGAAAAAATTACTCTTTTTCTCATATGTTTTGAAAAATATTTGTGACTTTCTGTATGCACTTTATATTCCCACTGTATGAGATTTTATAAAATTTAATAATTTTGTTCGTATATCTGCTATCACTATCTATACTTTTTATCCTTTTTACCTTTTTGTTATTTTCCTAAGACTATATTAAATCTGCCAGAGTTTTCATTTCTATTCAAGAACTATTTACCGAGGTTGTGAGAAGTGTCAGACACTGTACTAAGGCCCGGAGATACCACGGTGAGTAAAATGAACCCTCAAAATACTTTCTTGGTGTTGCTTCAAACTGAGAAAAGTATTCCAAGTTCAGAAATTTGGGGATTTATACACCTGAAAAACCTTGACATGAGAGGAGCTTAGCATTAAAAAGAATCCTTAAAGATCAACATATAAAACCAGCAACCACCATAGAGCATTTGTTTAGCAGGGGTTTGAAGAATTTCCCTCAATAGGGACAATTCATTTTAGAAAATCCCAACTGTTACAAAATTATTCCTAATGCTAAGCCAAGATTAATGTCCCTAAATATTCTGAGCATGGGTAAAAGTTGCTCATTTCAGGCAGCGTGGAACAAGCCCATCGGCTGTCTTTGATAACATATATGACTTCGTACGCATGTTTCACAAGCATCTCTTCTTATCACTTACCATCTTTGTTTTTGATTATTAATACACTTTACTTCTTTCTGTCACATTATTTTGTATTTACTAATTACTATATTTTTCCTAGCGCCTTCATTTCTTATTTTACTACATCTATTGAAATGATGAATTATATTTTTATTACTCATTTCCCCCTTCACTGGTTTGAACGTTTTACCTTTCATTTTTATTCTTTTAGTGGTTATATCTCTATCATTGGTGGGCTACATAAGAACCTTAGAATTACATTAACTTCCAAATCCATGACTCACCCTCCATTTCTATTAGTATTTTTCTTCTACCTTATTTTGAAATTTCTACATCAAACTGGAAAGCTTCTGAACAACAAAGAAAACAATAGACAGAGTGAAAAAGCAACCTAAGGAACAGTAGAAAATATTTGCAAATCATATATCTGATAAGGGATTAATATCCCAAATATATAAGGAACTCTTACAACCCAATAACAAACAAAAAAATTAAACAATTAAAAAATGGGCAAAGCACTTGAATAAACATTTCTCCAAAGACATATAAATGGCCAACAAGAAATGAAAATCAAAATCACATCACACCTGTGTCACATCACACTTGTTAGGATGACTATTATAAAAATATATATATATATACACAAAAGGTAGGTGTTGGTGAGGATGTGGGAGATTGGTCAACTTATGCTCTGTTGGTGGGAATGTACAATGGTGCAACTGCTATGGAGAACAGCATGGAGGGTCCTCAAAAAATTAAAAATAAAACTCATTTGTGATCCAGCAATCCTGCTTCTGGTATACATCCAAAAGAATTGAAAATAGGGTCTCAAAGAGCTATTTGCATCCTGTGTTCATAGCAACACTATTCACAATAGCTGAGAAATGGAAGCAACCCAAAGGTTCATTGCTGATGAATGGATAAATGGTCTACACAGTCAACGGAACATCATTCAGCTCTGAAAGGGAAGAAAATCCTGTCATATGCAACAACATGGATAAACCTGGAGGGCTTAATACTAAGTGAAATGACCCAGTCACCATAGGACAAATACTTCCTGATTCTACTTATTTGAGGAATCTGGAATAGTCAAATATATAAAACAGAGGGTAGAATGGTGATTGTCAGGGCCTGGAGGGTGGGGGAAACAGGGGCTTGCTATTCAATGAGTATAACGTTTCAGCTGTACAAGATGCATAAATTTTTGAGATCTGCCATACAACATTGAGCCTATAATTAACAATATATGTTTTATGAAGTTAAACATTTGTTTAGAGGGTAAATCTCATGGTAAGTGTTCTTACCACAGTCATTTTTTTAAAAACTGCAGATTGTCATTTTTCTTTTTATATTTGGTAACTTACTTTACTTAAAAATATGTTTATCTGTTTCTTTGTTCAATCGTGTTTCTTCTATTCTCCATCTTTCTCTAGCTTCAGTTTCACTCTTGCTCATTGCTTCATCCTTCCTTAGTGGTTCTTTCAGGGAGCGTATGTGACTAGAAAAATACTCATTTTTTATGCATGAAGATGAATTTATTTTACCTTTATTCTTGACTAATGGTTTATCTCAGCTTAGGGTTTTATGCTGGTCTTTAGTCCTTCAATATATTAAAGGCATTTTCCATGTCTTTTGGTATTTATTATTGTTGTGAAAAGTACACCCTTGTTCTAATTCTCATGCCTGTGTAGCCAATGTGGACTTATTCCTTTAGTAGCTCCTGAGATCTTCTTTCTTTGTCTTATGTGTTCCCTCTTCACAAAAGGGTTTAGTGTGGATTGTTTCTATAACCCCTCTCGGGGCTCAAAGTTTTCTCCTTTCATTTTTTTATCTTACTTTTCAGCGTCCACCACTAGAGAATTCTCAGCAATTTTCTTATTAATATCACCTTTTCTCTGTTCTTTCCTTCTGTATATTCTCTTAGACCTATATTATCTCTCTCATTCTTCTTTCCTAATTGTCTTGACTTACTTTCATATTTTCTACAAGTTTATATGATGGTGCTTTATTCTCAGTGATTTCCTCAGCACTATTCCCTGTTTACTAAATTTTCTTCTCAAGTGTGTATTTGTCTTCTTTACCATTCCACCTTGATGATAATCTCATTCATTGCTTTGGAAGAACATTACAATATGCCTTTAGTATTTCTCACTCTGCAAAAAATTTATGCACAAATTTCATAATTTGTCTTTGACAACTCTTTTCAGATAGGTAACAAATTGGGTAAACATTTAAGAGAAAGAAACAGATATTTGACCCAGAGATTATTGAAGTTTTTATTTAAAGTCTATGTATATTAGTGAAGTTTTTGAAATAATTATGGAAACACAGAGAATTTATTTGGGGATAATGCCAGATGTATTTTCCCCTGCCAGCTATTAACCCTCAGGCAATATCTCACCTCTAGGTCATTACTATAATTATAAGGCAAACATTTAAAAACAACAGAGGTGTAGTAGTATATATATATATATATATATATAGTACTTTAGGCAATATTATCATAATTGGTGTGTATAGGGGATTTCTGGGA
The DNA here is from genome assembly GCF_009873245.2 of Balaenoptera musculus. Classification (NCBI taxonomy): domain Eukaryota; kingdom Metazoa; phylum Chordata; class Mammalia; order Artiodactyla; family Balaenopteridae; genus Balaenoptera; species Balaenoptera musculus. Next base: position 66,511,592 of record NC_045796.1, on the reverse strand, counting down.
CTTTTTGATGAACTCATCACTCACACAATTGGGTTGATTAGATTATCTTTCATTTTCAATTCACATTATTATAATTAACTTGTTCTTATAAGTACTGTTGGGGTAATTTAAGAATATCAGAAGCTGCTTTCAATTATAAGCTTGTATATTGTAGCAAAATAGATTGGAAGTTTACTATTAAATTGAAAACACATCTTATTAGGAACATCTAATTCTGATGAAGAAAAGTGCAATGTGCCATTTATTCTCATCCTGTGGAGGTACAGATGTTAGAGAGGAAAGGGCTTGTTCTTGTTGAGTATTTCATCTCGTGTCTCAGTAAGAATATCTTATCTTGGACTTGCTTCAGCTATTGCAACAGCTGCTAGGTTTCTGATTGGGTTTGAAGCTCTGCCTCTGACTCCTACTAAGATAGTTTGCAGAATGAAGTCAGCAGAAGCCACCACACAATTAAATTGCTCCACAAGGTTGAGAGCTGAGTGATTGCTGTATGTACAATCTCTCATTTCTTCCCAACAAATTAACCTCCCACAACCTGCTTCTTACCATTCAGTCTGTGCTTCTGTTGCCTTCTGATGGGTAATTTGTAGCTTTTCCCTGGCATTCAGCCTAGTGTTATCTGTGAGTATGCTGGTACATTTGTTTGTATTCAGAATTTATTTCGTACCTCCTTTAATATTAGTAACAGTATCTTTGAGTTGAAGTTTTATAATTAATAAATATTTACTGTTTAATGAAATGGCTTGCAGGGTATAAACAGTATGGGTCTTGGGGGCCAACCTGACCACCAAATGCACTGAACCTGATGATACTTTATAAATAAACCATGCATTTAGAATCTGCTCTGCTCAGATTTTATTTGAAACCTATCTGTTTTAGGATTCCACAATCATAAAGTATCAAGGAAAACCAGGAACTGAGAAGAAAGTCAAGAAAATGACTAGAGGCCAAGAAATTAGGTCTATTGGACAGGATATTAGGTCTAGCGGACAATTCAACTAGCACAAGAAGCATTGTGGGCTGGAAAGAGCTTGGTCACTGTGGTTATCTGTATACAGAAAATAGAGGCAGAGAGCAAATATTCAATAAATAAAGAGAAATCAAGGATGTTTCAAAATTGTCTCTGTTGAAGGGGATTTGAGGAACTTTGCCATTTTGGTTTTGTGTTTTGGTTTTTGCATTTATTCCTTAAATAAATGGGTCATGGATATCTCCATTTTTGGCAGGCTAAGTTCCTGCCTCTACCTTCCCATTTAAAATACCCCCCAATCCCAGGATCAATGAAGTCAGGCTATAAATTGTAGTCTATGTCTACAGAGAAGAGAGCAAGTTTATTATAGTAGAGACCATATGATTTAAAATAAGATGACCTGGACTGAAAGGAATCCTGGCTCCGCTCCTTACTATCTATGGGATCGTGGGCAAATCACTCAACTTTTCAATTTTTTCAAATATAAAATGGGAGTAGTAACAGACAATTTGTAGGACTCTTAGCAAATTACTAAGATAAGTGCTAGTGCATTAGAATTATAAAAATAAATGTATAGTTATAAACTTTATGAAATGAAAGAACAATCTGTGGAGTAAAATATTTAGTGTTTTACAAAAGGAGCAAGTAAAAGGATTTTTGCACATTGTACAGGTAAACCCGCAGAAGCTTTGGAACCACTTTTTCTGGAGGTCATGAAATGTTGGGGATGGTTTTAATGTGGCAAACCTAGAAGGTAAAACTAGTTAATTTTTCAGATGCCTTTCCAGCTTTTTGTCTTTTATATAATTAATAGCATAAAATATTTTAATTTTTCCTCCTTGATGATAGCTATCATCTGAGGATGTGAATTAATAAATACTTTAGTAGGATTGTCTTGGTAGAAATAATTTCTGGAATTCCATGGTTTTTCCTGTCAAATTGTTTTCAATATCTAAGTTTTACATAAATACAAACAGAAGAATTATTTCCAAAATGCTAAACCCCATAGATTACTAGATTGGACACATAATGAGAAATATACCTTTGTTTCCAACAACTTAGAATGGACAGACTCAACCTCTTTGTAACTGCAAGCCAGAAGTACACATTAATCAAAGGATTTCCTGGGCTTCCCTGGTGGCGCAGTGGCTGAGAATCTGCCTGGCAATGCAGGGGACACGGGTTCGAGCCCTGGTCTGGGAAGATCCCACATGCCACGGAGCAACTGGGCCCATGAGCCACAATTACTGAGCCTGCGCGTCTGGAGCCTGTGCTCCGCAACAAGAGAGGCCGTGATGGTGAGAGGCCCGCGCACCGCGATGAGGAGTGGTCCCCACTTGCCACAACTAGAGAAAGCCCTCGCACAGAAACGAAGACTCAACACAGTCATAAATAAATAAATAAATAAATAAAAGAACGTGAATTTCTTTAAAAAAAAAAGCAAACTGGGCTATTCATTTCAGTAACAGTCAAGTGGTCTTAGTTTGCATTCAATTTCAAAAAAAAAAAAAAAATCAAAGGATTTCCTTGGCCATGGCTCTGGCTATAGATCTTTAGTAAGATTTAGGTAACACAATGATGGTAACAAACTTGACCAAATATCTGTCAGAGTCATGTCAAAATCTCCACTCCCCAAGATGGAAACCACCACTCTACGTAGTTCTTTTGTTTCCCAGAAGAATACCAGCTTAAGAATTTGGGGTGGGGTGGTAGTGGGGAAAGGGATACCCATACTTTATCCAATATTACTGTTTACCAATATGGATACCAAATGTGTCCAAATGCCTTTAGCTAGAGTCCCAGTGCTCCCAATTCCCTGGCAGGCATTATTTCTTCCCCTTCACAGTCTGCCACCTTCCTACTGCCCTGATGCTACCACTGCACCATTTCTGCTACTACACTGCAGCTGCCATGGACGCCTCTCTTTGTGGGATCCCTAGCTCTGGTTGGGCATACACATGACCTCAGGGTGGCCAAGGTCCTACTGACCAGCTTCCTAGAATCCTCTTGCAATGGTTGGATCTTCCCTGGACTATGTGTGTCCTTCCGTTTGAGACAAGCCATGAAACTCTCCTGTTGAATTTCTATCCTATGCTTTTGCATAACCTCTGGTCCCAAGGAGGTAACATGTTTTTGGGGAAATAATCCCCAAATTTTAAACTCCTTTTCCATATCTTTTCCTCTGAGGGTTATCAGTGGAGTCCACTTCCTTTTCTGTCCCCAACATGGATTAAGGCTCATTGTCAAAACTTTTCTGTCCATTACAGATTTCATTCACTGGATCTTCCCTTTTGACTCCCTCCTCTCCAAATCACCTCACTGACTCTTGTGTTCAGGGTAACTCTTTTTACAAGTGTATCTATTCACTCTTAAAATTTATTGATTTGGGATTCTACATTTGCTGTATTCAGAGATACCTTGCTTACCACCAACAAATAACATGTCCTAGTTTCTCCCCAGGAAAATTTCTGCAAGACCCTATGAGGAGGGGTGTTCTTTGCTGAATTATTAGTTACTATTTTCTGTACTAGTCTATGAATCACTTTTCAAAGATATGAATAAAATGATTTATTTGCATTGATTAATTTGATAGATATTAGCTTAATACCTACAAAGTGCCAGGTCCTAATTCAGGAATATAAAATGAAAAATGGATCTTGTTATTTTTTCATAATTACATAATGTAATTTTATTAAATAAGTGAGTCCATTGTTCTGAAAGAAATCTCTAGTAAATGGGATTATAGTTCACAGCAAGTGTTCCCTCCCATCCCCATCCCAGAGCGCATCTGTCTAGTCATAACTGATATTTTCAGGTCTCCACTTACACTGCCAACAGTTAAATTCCATTCATCTGGCATGTGCAATTACACTCTGATGAAGTTTTGGAGTTTCACCAAATTTTTTTACCAAAATTGTCAACAAATGATTAACTGACTAATTCTTTCCAACACTTCTTCCTTGCCCTCTGACCTACCACCCAGGATGGTAACAAGTGGTGAAATACGGTAAGGGACAGAAAAAAACTCTGGGTAAGAAAAAAACTCTGTGTCTGGGTAAGCCACAGTTGGACCATCAGTCCCCATATGGTGCCAGACTGGGATGTGGTAATGCAATTTTGTTGATTTTCCAGTTCTGTAGCTCTACTTGTTGAAAGAATAGCTCCTATTATTGGAATTGGCAATCTTCCTTTTCTCTTTTCTTGCCAAAATACACACACATATTAAGGAGGGAAAATCTTGAGTAACATACGCCTTAGCATGTAAGACTCGTTCAGTTTTCATTTTCATTTTCTGAGTCCTTTTTTGAAGTAACAATTATCTCCTGTGCCTAGTTATTCTACATTATTTCATTAGCAGGTCTCATTATAGTCTAAAATTTTTGGCCTTGTCCTGATAGTGATGGCTACTCCAAATACCACCATTTGCTGAGGATGGCAGCACTATAAAGTGGTATGGGTTTTTCTTCTGACAACATTAAAAGCATTTATCTATCTAGTCAGTGTATGCTATTCAAGAATTCTGAAGAGCTAACACTTATCCTTTTCAAACTCTTCCAAAATATAGCAGAGGGAGAAACACTCCCAAACTCATTCTGTGAGGTCACCATCACCCTGATACCAAAACCAGACAAAGATGTCACAAAGAAAGAAAACTACAGTCCAATATCACTGATGAACATAGCTGCAAAAATCCTCAACAAAACACTAGCAAACAGAATCCAACAGCACATTAAAAGGATCATACACCATGATCAAGTGGGGTTTACCCCAGGAATGCAAGGATTCTTCAACATATGCAAATCAATCAACGTGATAAACCATATTAACAAACTGAAGGATAAAAACCGTATGATCATCTCAATAGAGGCAAAAAAAAAGCTTTTGACAAAATTCAACACCCATTTATGATAAAAAGCCATCCAGAAAGTAGGGATAGAGGGAACTTACCTCAACATAGTAAAGGCCATATATGACAAACCCACAGACAACATCATTCTCAATGGTGAAAAACTGAAACCATTTCCTCTAAGATAAGGAACAAGACAAGGTTGTCCACTCTCAGCACTATTATTCAACATAGTTTTGGAAGTTTTAGCCACAGCAATCAGAGAAGAAAAAGAAATAAAAGGGATCCAAATCGGAAAAAAATAAGTAAAATTGTCAGTGTTTGCAGATGACATGATACTATACATAGAGAATCCTAAAGATGCTACCAGAAAACTACTAGAGCTAATCAGTGAGTTTGGTAAAGTATCAGGATACAAAATTAATGCGCAGAAATCCCTTGCATTCCTATACAATAATGATGAAAAATATGAAAGAGAAATTAAGGAAACACTCCCATTTACCACTGCAACAAAAAGAATAAAATACCTAGGAATAAACCTACCTAAGGAGACTAAAGACCTATATGCAGAAAAGTATAAGACACTGATGAGAGAAGTTAAACATGATACAAACAGATGGAGAGATATACCATGTTCTTGGATTGGAAGAATCAACATTGTGAAAATGACTCTACTACCCAAAGCAATCTACAGATTCAATGCAATCCCTCTCAAACTACCAATGGCATTTTGCACAGAACTAGAACAAAAAATTTCACAATTTGTATGGGAACACGAAAGTCCCTGAATAGCCAAAGCAATCTTGAGAAAGAAAAACAGAGCTGGAGGAATCAGGCTCCCGGACTTCAGACTATACTACAAAGCTGCAGTAATCAAGACAGTATGGTGCTGGCACGAAAACAGAAATATAGATCAATGGAACAGGATAGAAAGCCCAGAGGTAACCCCACGCACCTATGGTCACCTTATTTTTGATAAAGGAGGCAAGAATATACAATGGAGAAACGACAGCCTCTTCAATAAGTGGTGCTGGGAAAACTGGACAGCTACATGTAAAAGAATGAAATTAGAACACTCCCTAACTAACACCATACCCAAAAAGAAACACAAAATGGATTAAAGGCCTAAATGTAAGGCCAGACACTCTAAAACTCTTAGAGGAAATCATAGGCAGAACACTTTATGACATAAATCACAGCAAGATTCTTTTTTACCCACCTCTTAGAGTAATGGAAATAAAAACAAAAATAAACAAATGGGACCAAATGAAACTTAAAAGCTTTTGCTCAGCAAAGGAAACCATATACAAGACGAAAAGGCAACCCTCAGAATGGGAGAAAATATTTGCAAATGAAGCAACTGACAAAGGATCAATCTCCAAAATTTACAAAAAGCTCATGCAGCTCAATATCAAAAAAACAAACAACCCAATCCAAAAATGGGCAGAAGAGCTAAATAGACATCTCTCCAAAGAAGATATACAGATTGCCAACAAACACATGAAAGGATGCTCAACATCATTAATCATTAGAGAAATGCAAATCAAAACTACAATGAGGTATCACCTCACACCAGTCAGAATGGCCATCATCAAAAAATCTACAAACAATAAATGCTGGAGAGGGTGTGGAGGAAAGGGAACCCTCTTGCACTGTTGGTGGAATGTAAATTGATACAGCCACTATGGAGAACAGTATGCAGGTTCCTTAAAAGCTAAAAATAGAAGTACCATACAATCCAGCAGTCCCACTACTGGGCATATACCCTGAGAAAACCATAATTCAAAAAGAGTCATGTACCACAATGTTCATTGCAGCTCTATTTACAATAGCCAGGACATGGAAGCAACCTAAGTGTCCATCAACAGATGAATGGATAAAGAAGATGTGGCACATATATACAATGGAATATTATTCAGCCATAAAAAGAAATGAAATTGAGTTATTTGTAGTGAGGTGGATGGACCTAGAGACTGTCATACAGAGTGAAGTAAGTCAGAAAGAGAAAAACAAATACCGCATGCTAACACATATATATGGAATCTAAAAAAAAAAAAAGCTTCTGAAGAATCTAGGGGCAGGAAAGGAATAAAGATGCAGACGTAGAGAATGGACTTGAGGACACAGGGAGGGGGAAGTGTAAACTGGGATGAAGCGAAAGAGTGGCATTGACATATATACACTACCAAATTGTAAATTAGACAGCTAGTGGGAAGAAGCCGCATAGCACAGGGAGATCAGCTCTGTGCTTTGTGACCACCTAGAGGGGTGGGTTAGGGAGGATGGGAAGGAGACGCAAGAGGGAAGAGACATGAGGATATACGTATATGTATAGCTGATTCACTTTGTTATAAAGCAGAAACTAACACACCATTGTGAGGCAATTATACTCCAATAAAGATGTTAAAAAAAAAAAGAATTCTGGAACATAGATTCTATAAAATAATATTAATCAATATGTTCTCTCTATCCTCTGTATCCAGTTTAAGAAATCATGAATGTTTTAATATGTTTGCTTCTTATATCACGCATGCTTCAATGTCATTTCCAATAAACAAAGGAATCACTGTACTAGGAGGATTGGTTACACTTATTTGAAGAATGAATCAATTATTGACTGTTCTACAAAAGTATAAAACAAATTTTCTGCTAATAATTTAATGACTAGGTACACACACATACACACAGACAAACATGCCCACACATACACACACATCCCAAGACAAGCCACCTAAGTTTTTATCTGAACCCAGAAGGAATTAATCCAGACTTTTGAAAGCGGAGAAGCTCATGGTGAACTCCATTATAAAAGTCACATTATTCTAACATAAAATAGAACTTGACATTTGGCCTAATTATACTTTCCAAGTCTTTAATATTCTGCTTATCATTATGGATATTTAAATAAGGAAAACTACTCTGATAACTTTTGCCCTTTTTATGTTTCATAGTCTTCTTTGAATTAAAAAGAAATTAAAGTTTTCTCAACTAGAAGTTTTAATAGATAAATTAATAATACATAAAAATAAATAATGCTAAAACTTTTTCCCTAATATTTTAGAGCAAGGAAATTTTCTATATTAGGAAAAGCATCTAGTACTCTTTCCCAAATATATTTTAAGGAAGATAAAGTCTTAAATGAGTTATGACTCTATGCAGCTTTGAACTTTGACTTATTCAATCCCAATCATCCTTAAAAATTCTAGGGTTTTCTTCAACCTTTTCCTAAATATGGTTTAGTATTACTTTAATGGATTTACACAAACCAGAGAGAGGGTTCCAATGATTCATCTCATTGTACTTCGTTATGTGCCCAGAGAACTACTAAATTTCAGATTGTCAGTTTGATTTATATGACAGAATACTGAGTCACTTACTTAGGTGTTACATTAACTAGACAGCCAGCTGAGATCAATGATTTTGACATTGCAGAATTACATAATGTTTTTAGATATCTATAATTTATTTTAGAGTTATTGAAATGAGATTTCTTTTTATCTTCTCTTTTCCAGGTTTTAGTTTTTAAATTTTTACCATATGAATTTATTACACATCAGGGCGCCATTCTATAATATTTTCAATTTGAATAAATTTTTAGAAAAATTTATTCATTTAGATATAGAGAGATTAATTAACGAATGGCTTAGGTGATGGAATCACAACACATTTTCTTTAAACAAGATGAAATTATCAAGGTGAATAAAAAGTTGCTAAGTTGGTGGGCTCAACCAAGGTAAGAATACGGAGTGATTTTACTTCAGAGGCATAAACTAAATATGATTACTTTAATTCACCTATAATTGAGCATTTATTAGTTTTAATACATGGAAACAATAGATTAGGTTTGGTGTATTTTCTGCTTTGTTCTTTTTCAAGGTAAAAATGCAATTCTTGCCTTGGAGAACTCATCCTTTATCATGGTTTAATTATTTAGATCTCTATTATATGTGCCCATATCAATCATTAATTATTGGCTGTAATTTGATGATTTCTAATTTAACTTTTCTTACAAAAATTGGACCTTAAACTCAACACATCCAAAATTATACTCACCATCATCTCTTACATCTAAAGCAATACCTTCTACAGCTTTCATGGTATGCTTGAAGCACTCTTGTGTTCCCACTCTCTATGGCTTAAAACCTTAGAATCAATACCCTTCTCTCCCTCAGAACATCAAAAATGTTGCTAAGACTTACAAAATATATCTCTAATTCATCCCTCAAGTATATTTCCTCCACCTACTACTCTCCATTTTCACTTTCCTTTGACTGTGACAGTGGCTTTCTAAATGACTATTCCCAACATTGGTTTTTCTTCATTATATCCATCCTATATTCTGTGGTCAGATTAATATTTCTGGATCATAGCCCTGATGAGTAAATATCCAGTCCACTTGAGACTTTATGACTAGTCGTGAATTTACCTACCTTTGTGTCATTTAGAAAACAGTTATCGTAATCCTTGCACATAGTAAGCTGTTCAATAAACCTGCCTCAAATGACTAAATGAATGATGGAATGAAACCTCTCTCCACACTAACACATTCTATCATATTATAATAGTAAACGTATTACAGATAAAATTTTGTAATTGCAAAATTATAGAACCCCTCAATGCCTTGTTTTTTTGTTCTCTGTTATATGCTCCCACATCAAATACTGAATATGAAATTCTTCAAAGCTCCGGTAACATCTCTTACCTTCTCCTTCATGGTTTCTGTGATTGCTGCAGGAAAAGTCAGGCTCTGCACCCTTGTATTTTCCTTGCAATATACATTTTCTCAGTTTTTTTTAGTAGTTTGTTAGGTGTATAATCTGAGTGGCCTGCTTCTACTACTTTCCTGTTTAGTCATATTATCAGCAACTTCTGGATTCTACTGCAGAACACTCACCTTACCAGCACAAAAATGGGAACCCTCCTGCAAAATGACTCCTCCTCCAAAAGTTTTTCTGGATGTCCTCAAAGGTATACATCTTACACTTATTGAATCTAGTTCAGTCCCATCCCCAGATGATATTCACCACGATCTTCCTCTTCTGTTCCAGCTTACACTTAATACCATTTGAAGAAGTCCCACTGTTCATACCCATTTTGAGAATGACACTGAGTGTACCCTGCAGCTTCTCAAGGCTCTGAGTTCTTGATCCTCCTGTATCAAACTAGAAAAATATCTTGAGTCAAAAGTGGAAAGAATGACCTTTAACTCTGGGCCTTGCTTCCACCTGAGCTCTAATAATGCAGTACTGCTCAAGTGCAAAGCCTCTTGTAAAGATAACCCATTTCTCTTCTAGTCTTAACCCACCCATGCCAATAGAACACTCGCCCCAACAGAGCCAGGGCCAGCTGAGCTTTCCTTAGACCAGATTATTTTCCAGAACACACATCCATGGTCTGCAACCTGTCAGGGGCCCATGCCGCCTGCCAACTTAGCTGCCTCTTACATCTCCAGAAGATGAGGCTCTCATCTCTACCTTCTGCAGTGTCAGCTTGATCCAGGGTATTCCACATGTTGGCTTCATTACTCAATCACATCTAGATAGAGTAATCCTTAACTTATTAGCTTGCTTCCCTTATCGCAATTCCCTTTCTTTCTCCTTATCTCAATCTATTTTTTCACTAAGACTGTGCATGAATGGATGACCTATATTTCTAAGTGGATTTATCACTAGTTGGCTCCATATTCCTTCTGTATTGTTCACTCTGTTCAGCCTTAGAGCCTCCCAATTACCCCCTTCACCATTTTAGCAATAAGCTTTTCCGCTTTGTCTCTCCTTATTCCCCAGTAGACAACACTTCAATAAGTAAAAGGAAAGCATCTCTCTCTTCCCCCTCCAACTCTCCAAAGCTTTCATGAATGTTCTTTCTCTTGCCAAAAGCACTCTTCCTATGCCTGCACCCAACTCAGAACCTATTCATCCTTGGCCTGAGTCAAGTACTATCTTCTGTGTGTTGCCTCTACTAAAGTCTCTGAGTGATTTTGATGTGATTTTGATTTTTTTACCTTCATGACTTTATTTTTATTCAAAATAAAAAAGGAAGTTCTGTGCCAGAGTTCACATCGTATGCCTCTTCTATATTGACTGTGACTTACAACGTGATGATATGTGTTCATTAAACTGAATGAAGTCAACTTGAAGTAAGACAGGGCAACTACTGGTCCTCTTTCAATGCCTTTCCGCATGATGGTTATCCATCTTAAGTACACTTTCCCCATACTCTACTGTAGCTAATTAAATGCATTTTTTCCTTTTTCTCTCAAGTTACTGTGGAATTTTCTTTCTTCTATGTTTCTGTCCAAAGCACCCTTATGTCCCTCTTATTGCAGTTGCCAGCCCTGCTTTGGAACACTTTGCTTGCTTAACCGTCTTTCCCAAAGGTCCCATCTCCTGACAGCAGGGACTGTTTTCCCCCTTGAAGTCCCTAGGAAATAGCAAAATATTTGGTACATATTTAACACACAATATGTATCTATTGTTTGTTAAATTCTGAATGAAAATAAGATATAGCTATTTTTATTGAATTATTGGATCACATTATATGTAGTGTATTATTGTATTATATATGTACTGTATTGCATTTTTTTATTGTAGAGATAAATTTTCTACCTTCTACATCTAAAATAGGGGTGATAACATGATATCACTTATATGGGGAATCTAAAAAAAATAATACAAATGAAATTATATACAAAATAGAAATAGACCCACAGATATAGAAGACAAATTTATGGTTACCAAAAGGGAAAGGAGGGGGGAGGGATAAATTAGGAGTTTGGGATTAACATATACACACTACCATATATAAAATACATAACCAACAAGGATCTACTGTATAGCACAGGGAACTATATCAATATTTTGTAATAACCTATAAGGGAAAAGAATCTGAAAAAAAATATATGTATGTGTAACTGAATCACTTTGCTGTACACCTGAAACTAACACAACATTGTAAATCAATTATACTTCAATTTAAAAATAAATAAATTAAAAAAATTTTTTTAAAAACCCAAACAAGTAAATATAAAAAAAACAGAAATAGACTCACCAATATAGAGAACAAACCAGTGGGGAGAGAGAAGGGGGGAAGGCAAGATAGAGGTAGGAGACTAAGAGATACTAACTACTATGTATAAAATAAATAAGCAACAACAATATATTGTACAACACAGGAAAATATACTCATTATTTTCGCATAGAATTTATAAAGCTCCAAAGCTAATAGCAGCAGAGTTCTAAGAATATTCAGTACTTTCAGCAGCAGCAGTAACCTTGCAAGGGGGCCACATTGATGGAAATAAGATGTTTTGGGATGAACAAACTTCCATATTATAAAAACTTTTTGAGAGGTGGGAGGTTGTTCTACATTTTACCTATCTTAATACACATGCAGTGAATGATTATTTAATATTTCTTCAGATTCATGTTGACTATCTTTCTCATACATATTTCTTTCAGGGCTTAAGAAAGGAGAGATCATGCTTAAACTATGTCATCTTCTGCCAGAAATAACTTCATATAAAGTCTACAAGACACCATATTAGAGGTTACTTTGGGAGAGACAGACCAAAATAATAAGATCCTCATGATAAGAATAAATGAATAATGTCTATGCTGCTTTCATTACTTTTGTTCCCTGTGACAAAGATAAAGTTAATTATTCAGCGATAGCAAAGAAGTCTGTTTATTGAATGTGACATGCTAGATGCAATTCTGGATTGCAGTGTATTGTAATACTAAAGATCAAGCAACTTTTAATCAGAATCAAATGCAATTTTTAATTGAGCCCATTTATTACACACGTGAGCTGTATTGAAAATTCTCCCAAATCAAAACTCAGTAAAGATTATTGCAATTAAAAAGTGACTCTTATAGGCTGTCTTTCTCTTTTTGCTTAGATTCTCTTTAAATAAGTTACATTTTAAATCAACCCATTATAAATTATTTTTGTTAAAAGTTAGAATTGATTTAATGTGAACTGTATGCTTTTTTCATAAATTTGTCCTGTTTCTTTTTGACCTCTAGCTTGTTTCACATTCTTTGTCTTCACTTAAAAGTGTTCATTGATACACTGTGTCTAGATGATGCCATGACATCTGAATGAAAGATTTGGTATTTGTCACCCACATGCTTTGCCTTCTTGATGCCATCTGGATGTTTGGCCCTGTACTTACAAACCATCTGGGTTTGTTACTATACTTTCCACTTTGCATCCAGATGTTTTGGCATTGTGTGGACAAAGTATGTGGCATTGTCTATAAAATGTAATTACATAAAAATAAATAATACTATGTAAGCAATTAAGGGAGCAACATTTTCCCATCTACAAATCTCAACAAATTTTTCTTAGTAATGTTGTCATGGCAGAATAGATTTTCCTTGCTGTATTTTAAAAATTTTAATTTCATTTCTGAGCAATAAGGGATAAGTATAAAACATTCTATCAAATTCAAAGGAAATAGTCACTATTTTAACAGTTTCTAACATAAACATCTGTGATTCAAGATATTTTTAACTTTTAGTTATATTTTATTAATTGCAAGTATGATATACTTATGGAAATCTGACTTTAAAAGTAATAACAAAATATTTTTAAATTCTTCCAAATTAAATTCAATGTATTAAGAAAATTTATCTTAAATCACATTTTACAAAAATCTGTTGTACAAATCTTTTATACAGCAACATATATTTCCCCAATCATCTGCTCAGATCTCTAATATAGATTTTTGTTTCCATAATTCTGGTACCTATGTACCTGTACATCTTGTACTATTGCTCTAGAGAAGAAAAAATATATATATATAATTATATACTACTCCAGATCACTATGGCAACCAATATCTCTGATTAGACTTGCTTTCAAATCTTCGTATTATTTAACACACGGAGAATGTATATTATATAATAAGCATGCATTTCCAAAGAAAGGATAAGATCCAAGGGAGCTAATCTAAAAGTGATAAATATATCCCAGAAGTTTCCTGGGACCACTTCCAACTGTCTGTAAGGAAGAGTATATAATCTTACGAGTCCATGGAAGATTTTGGCCAAAGCTTCCTAAACATGTGGTGTGAGAGTCTCACTCAACTGGCTCAGTTTATCTCAGATGTAATAGCTTTAAGTCTGGGCCCAGGATTTAAGAGATGGGAATAGACTAGAACCCTAATATATAAAATATTCCTGAAAGAAGATATTTAGCCTGAAAAAGACAAGACAGAAGAGGGGAGAAATAATGGGAAAAATTTCTTCAAATACTTAAGAGCGATAATAATTAAAATGTATTAGAAATTATTTATGCCCTCAAGGGCAGAACTAGAATTAGAATTCAAAAAAATGTTTTGCTTCAATGCCATGGAAGAGCAGCATGACTTGTGGAAGTGAGTTCCCTATCACCAAACGATTCATGCAGGGAACTCAATTATAAGTTAGGAACTTAATTAGATGACTGCTAGTTTCTTCTCAAAAAATGTTTTAATGTCTTCAGTGGCCAGAATACTGCCTGATACATAATGGATGGTTAACACATATGTAATGGACAAATTCTAAAGTTATATTTCAGGTACCATTGTTCAAACTGAGACAAGCAGGTTTATGATGTTTCTAGTACGGCCATTTGCACCCTCCAGGGCACTCTATTTGGTTGAATAAAATGTGACAGGTACCTTCTGGACTTGTACAAGTAGTGGGCCCTGTAAGAACCTGATTACCTAAGAAATTTCAGGTAACATGATTTTATGTGGTTGTAAATTTTGAAGTCAGTGTGTAAGGCCAAATTAAGTAGATTCACATATAGCTAAGAAAATCTACCGTATTAAAGACTAAAGTATTATCTCCCAGAAGTCCAATAAGGAGAGTTTTTCCCTTGGCCCTGAAACAATCTGGTCAGTTGAATAATAAATGAAGTAGCTGGCTTCCATTTTGGGGACATTCTGAAATAAAGGTATGAATTTTATACACTTTACAATAGTACTCAGTTCAGCAAGATGGTCCCAGTCTAAGAGGCCCTTGAGAATGGAAACTGATGGGATGTGGTTAAGTACACATGCCTTGTCATGCTCACTCAGGACAGATGCACAATATATGGAATTGGCCATATGGTATGAATATGAATTGCTATTTCTTTCTCTGTATATCTCCCGAGTATATATACTTGATTTTGCATAAGTTAAATATATGCATAATAAAATTCCACTCTACTTGATCAACTTTCAAAAATGTAATTTGCCTCATAGCTACCTTCAGCAACAGTGCATGATGTTCCCAGTCTGAGACCCAAATAACTCCCATCCTCACGCAGTCATATTGCTTCCCTGGAGTCACCAGGCTACCACAATAAAGATAGAGTAATCTCATTTGCAAGAGCTTTATAGATCTTATGATCCTTGATGCACAATAGAAACAAGGAGAAAGTTTTTCCAAGTCTCAAGCATAGAAATAAACTTTTTCCAAGGAATATATTTCCAAAACCTCTCTCCCACTGAAATATCACTTATCATCCCTCCTGCTTCATAGACCTCCTCTCATAATTATAAAAACTCACATACTAAAATAAGCAGTAAGGCTATTATGGAGGGATGTGCACATTTACCCATGGGGTCTCAGCCTCTTTGCTTATTTTCTCTTTTTCCATATGCTGAGATAGTCAGCAGCAGCCAATCATCCCTTAAGAAGCCACTATCTGGATCATCACCCTCCCTACATCTTGTCTTAGGATATATTTCTATAAGTGGTATGAGTCCTTTCCACATGCAGTGTCAAAACATCAAGAGAAATGCAAGCACTAAGCTTAAATAGATCTTATATCACATAGAGAAGTAAAGATTTCAATTCTAATTAACTATTTTCCAATTGCAAAAGAGAACTACAAAATGTTCTAAGAGGAAAGGAAATGCACTGGGCAGTACTACAGATAAGAAAAGTTCTATCCAGATGGGAAAATTACGCTATTCAAAGAGAAGGAATGCAATCAATTCACTGAGGCAAGAGTGAGATTTCCACTGCACAACTTTGCCCTCCAAACAGGGAGGAAGACGGTAAAACACCAACTCTCCCTTACTTAATTATTAAACTTGAACGTTAATTCATTTATTCAACTAATATTTATGAAGTCCCTACTACATGCTAGGCAACTGTGCAAGCATAGAAAACACAACAGTGTGTAAGATAGACTTGGTCCTAATTTGCAACATGCTTGAATGGTTTTAAGATCTGGTGGAGTTAAGTGCATTGGACCAGCTAGTGGCTCATCCCAGGAGACAAAGTCCACATCCTGCTTAGGCACCAGGATTCAGTCCATAGAGAAGTATTGTTGCTTTGGATGAACATTCTGCACTGGAGAAGTTCCAAGAGAGACATGGATAATGGAAAGAAATACCCCAAGAAGAGGCTCAGATGGACCTGCAGATATGGCTACCAGGGAGGATCTCATACAGATTCTGCGTGAACTTTTTAGGCATATAGAGAGCCACTGTTTAGCATTTTTGTCCAACCGACTTACACACATTCAGTTTACGTATAATTTTCAAAATAACATTTAACCACTGCATACTGAACAGAATATTCTCAAATAAAGTATTATTCTCAATGTATATCAAACTCATCAACTTTAGCAGAAACTTAATGTGCTTTTTGATTTAGGAGATAAAAATTGTGCTAACAAGTCCTCCATGTGATGTAAGGCATGGTGCCCTCAAAGGAGACACCAGAGGTGGCATTAGCAGGACCATAGATTGCGATTATTTGGAATATAAATTCTTAGGAAAACAAACTCTCCAAAATTGCATTGGCTGTTTCTAGATAAAGATGAGTTTTACTTCAAATGCACGCATCTTTCCTAGAAAAGCACTATAGCAGCAAATGAGCACTGAACTAGTTGGTTTCTTTCATTGAATCATTTTTTGCCTTTCTTGCAGACTAATTGAAGGCAACCAACATTTACTGAAAGGATATTCTAAAAGTAGACAGGCTAGGATTAGATTGTAATAGGAACTTTATATCATTTTAATGAGTTGAATAGTGCCCACTTCAAAATTCATGTCCACCCAGAATCTCAGAATGTGACCTTATTTGGAAATAAAATTTTTATAGATGCAATTAACTAAGATGAGGTCATACTGGATTCGGGTCTTATTAAGCCATAAAGGGGAGTAGATGGCCATGTGAAAACAGAGGCAGAGACTGGAGTTACACTTTCACAAGCAAAGGAAAGCCTGGGGCCATCAGAAGCTGGAAGAGGCAAGGAAGAATTCTTCTTTAGAGCCATCGAAGGGAGAATGACTTTGACCACACCTTGATTTCAGACTTCTAGCCACCAGAATTGTGAGAATAAATTTGTTTTTAGCCACCTGGTTCCTGGTACTTTGTCATGGTAGCCCTAAGCTAGTATATAATGCTAAAGAGTTGTGCAGACTTTGACTATGAGATTGTCTGGAACAGTTGATGTGATTGACTGAGCAAAAACAAACAAACAAACAAACAACTTTTTTTTTTTTTTTTTAGAGACGGCCTTAAGCACCTGATCAAATGAATGAGGTATGTCCTTCTGGGACATCTGGGAAGCTGAATAGTGATGAGGCTTTAGAGAGGGCCACCAAGGCTGTGAAAGCTAAGTTCAACCACGTTCAACCAAGGACTGAAAAGGAACCAGTTGGGCAAACAGGAACAGAGTATAGTAAACAAAGAACACAGAACAACTCTGTAATGTGTGTGTGTATGATTCTGTGGGATTTTATGACTCCAGTCACTCACACAGTACAATGCTAGTGCACTTTAATATCATTTATATGATCCATAGTTCCTTCCTTTCATTCTTTATTTTACATACTTTTATGACAAGTAATACTTTGAATGGCTTATTTTCTATGATTTATTACTTTTCATTCCTATGGTCAAGTTAACATGAACACTTTGTGGGGTAGATAAAAAGTTAACCTGTCAGGGTATCTCTTCTATCCTAGAGTGTATTTCAGAAGCATCAGTTGATCTAGCCTCCTTCCTTACCCTAACCACTCCTCCTCGCCAACACTGGGTCTGGCTCATTGTTTGGTGGTACACAGAATGACTCAGAATGTTTTTTGAGCTCACCTGTGTGGATCATGATCCAATGACAATGAAACCAGGGGCAGGTGTGTGTGTGTACAGTGTGTGTCGATTCATGGTGATCCTGCTACCAGAAAGGTCAATAATATATCCAACATGAAACATGTCTTGTTTTTTGACTGTATTCCAATGACCAACACATTTGGCCTATTACATATAGCTTCTCAATAAAGGTATGGGAGACATTTTAAGAGAAAAACTACATGGTAGGCCTTTGTAAGGACAGAGAAGTAATCTAGGTCCTAAATGTAGAGTTTTTACAATGATTCCATATAGGGGCAGGGGCTTGAGTTACTCATCAAGGCAATATCCTCACGGTATGTCTTTGCCTTTTGGCCTGTCAGATTTAAGTCTGGAAACAGTGCTGAGCTTTGCAGAGCTTTGCTAGGCAGCTATTTGCAACAATTAACAAAGTGACAGAAATTAGAAAAAGGAAAAATGGGGCCTGGGTTCCTTGTTAGTTTAGAAAAACCTGTCATGAGGTGTACACTGTAGAGTTACAGCAGAACTCAGCAGCCCATGCTTATTGGTTACTTCATACGTTCACTCAAAGATTGTGTTCAGGGACTTGAGGGAGTCAGTTAGACCAATCAGTTGGTCATCTGATTTTATGTTACTAAATGAAAGATGGGTGACCCAGTAATTCAATATCTACAAGGAGATATGTTTATAAGGAGAACTCCTCAAAAAAAGGAAAAATGAATTAAATAGGATGGATTAAAATTGTCTGGTATGGAAGATATTGTCCACTTTCATTAATCTTTCAATCAACACATGCTTAGGGCTTGCAATAAACATGGCACCACACTACATTGCATTGCACTAGGCACTGGGATACAAAGACTTCAGGGACGTGTTGTTAAAGGAGGTGTGATGTGTGACAGAATCATAAACAGCAAATAACAGCAGTGTGTTCATTCATTCATCCATTCATGCATTTATGCCACAAATGCTCATTAACACCTTCTATGAGTCAGGCATTTGGGCCAAGCTTTGAGTATACAGAGATGGAACAACGTGGTCCATGCCCTCATGGAATTTATAGGTATGAAGCAAATCATTACACGTGTTCCACACAACTAAAAAGAAATGCAGTATGCGCTAGAAATACTTAACATGTGAACCAGCCTCATCTTGGTGGCTGGGTAAGGTTACCTGGATGAAAGACTGTCTACACTGAGACAGAACGCTAAATAGGAGTGAAATTCTGGGGAGTGATCCAGGCATAAATAATATTATGTAGAAAACCTGAGTTAAAAGAGCATAAACTTATAAGCTGAAAGATATTCTATTTAACTGAAGCCTATATTTTTAAAAGGAGAATAGTGAGAAAGGAACTAAATAGGTGAGCAAGTGTCCAATCACACACCTTGAGGACTTGTTAGGAATAAAGCTGTTAATCCTTAAATCCTTAATTCTTAAAATCTTAATCCTTATAAGCAATAGAAACCATTGAACGAATGGGGAGTAAAATGATCAGATGTGCATTTTAAAAATATCCCTTAAGGTGTAGTATAGAGTCTGAGTCATAGGAAATCAAGACTGGGAGCTGGATGACCGGTCATGAAGGCATTGCAGATCCCAAGAGAGAGACGATACCTTGGACAAGAATGGTGGTAGTGGGAAAGAGACTGATGGTGTCAAGAAACGTCACAAGTTAGAAGTTAGAAGATTGGCGACCCATTCGATAAGGAGAATGAAAGAGGGAGACCTTTAGAATGAGGCTCAAAGTCTGACATGAACAAGACGTATCTGTTGAGCCACTTACTAGAAGAGGGCATATTGAAGGAGAAAAGTCTATGGCATGTTAAAGTGCCTGTGAAACATGAGAGTCACGATCTGAACAGGCTTCTCCAGGCCAATTGATGCAGCATCAATCTAAACTGCCTATAGGGACAGAAGTAAATCGCAATTTTCTGCTTGTTGTGGAAATGGAGTCTTTTCACTGTTTAACTTCCATCCCTTTCTTATGAGAACGCATCTTTCTTCAAGTTAGAAAATGTTGCCTCATCACTCCAAAAGCTGCAATGCTTTTACAGACCTCACCTCTCTGGTCTGATCAAAAACATCTCCTGGGATTTGTGAATGTAGAACTAGGAAATATCCAAGTGAATCTCTCTCCAGTGGAGGTGGACATCGATGTGAACCCTGGAGCAGTTCATTGCCATTTCCCTTGTGCAAGGATGGTTGGCATAAGAGAGAGGGAGACAAGATGCGTAGATTACTGCTCTCGGTGCAGAGAAGTGGCATCTACTGGATAAACTTAAAGAATTTAAGTGAAGGGTACATATATATTAGGAAGAATATTAAAACACAGAAATTGCTTATGCTCTGAAGTGAAAGATACACCAAGGTTTCTTTAGCTATGTTTCCAAAAGAAGCAAAAGTGACACTGTTGAAATACCACACTGACGGGCACTAAGTGTTCTGTGCTCTCTGCTTCTTGATGTCTCCTTGATACAAGAAAAATCTGAGCTCTACTCCTGTTCTCTGCTAGTCAAGGAAATTTTTCTCACCTTGAAAAATTATTTCCTGATTTTACCAGTAAACTGTGCCATGACTCTTCAATGTAGAAATATATCTGTACAGTGTAGTTTGGGAAGCCATCCTCTACCAGAAAGACCTCAAGTTCTAATCCCAAGTTAAAATGGAGAAAGTTAGCTACCCAAATCGTTACCCAAACAGGAGAAAAAGCTACAGGCTTACATTGTTGCTTTTAAGTTCTGGCAAATACACAAGAGAGGACCCAAATCAAGCAATGATCACAACTGACTATCTTTCCCAGATCTCAACTCGGTTCAGGATAAGTGGTCCACTTTTTCCTCTTTTACATACAGACCATTTCAAGAGTCCCACAAAAATGTTTTGTTCATTCATTGCTACTTTTAAAAGTTTGAGGCTACAGGGCTGCCAGGCGTTGCTAGGAATCATCTGCCTTGGAAAATTTGTCCTTGTTGAACTCAGCCTGGACCTCAGCTGTCCTAACCCAAAGTTGTAACAGAATCACTAGTTGTTTTCATCGCTAGTATTTACGTAGGCAGCAATGTGAATAATTGGAAATGAGATGCGTTAAGTTACATCTTAACACATCTGTAAGATGCGTTACACTTAATGAGTTAAGTGTAAAATACACCAGATTTCAGAGATTTAGTGTGAAAAAAGAATGTAAAATAAATCATTAATAAGTTTTCAATATTGTTTATATTAAAATAATATTTTGGATGTATTGAGTTAGATAAAATGTATTATTAAAATTAATTACACCCCTTGTTTTACTGGGTTTTTAAAATTGGAGTATAATTGCTTTACAATGTTGTGTTAGTTTCTGCTGTACAACGAAGTGAATCAGCTATATGTATACATATATCCCCTCCCTCCTGGACCTCCCTCCCATCCCCCCGATCCCACCTCTCTAGGTCATCACAGAGAAAAGAGCTGAGCTCCCTGTGCTATACCACAGGTTCCCATTAGCTATCTATTTTACACATAAATACACTGTTTTTAATGTAATTACTAGAAAGTTTAAAATTACATGTGTGTCTTGAATTCATGTATCATGTTATATTTCCATTGGACGTGTAGTCTGCCAGCTCTGACAAGGGATTAAGTGGAATTATTCACAGGTTTAAAAAATGTGCTGTGGGAAGGGAAGGTGGATCACAATATTTGTTGTTTTGAAATTTAGTGATAAAAACATGATTTGGGTCAGGGTGAGAACAGAAATAAAGAAATCAGTTACCTGAATTTTGCATGAGTCCAAACAAGACATGACAGGAAACTGACTTGGAAACTGTAGCTTGGAAGAAAAATAACTGATTTAGGACATATCTTAGGTTTAGGATAGGGGGTACTTGGGGTTGGGGAGAATGTTTGGATTAAGGAAATTGGGGGAATTCAGAATGTTACCTCCAGTGTCTGAGTAGATGTGGGAATAGGATAATGTCTTTAACTGAGAGGGAAAGAAAGCAAACTTCTTATATCCTCAAAGTGAACAAAGGAACTGACTTGAGAGTGTTAATAGCAATTAGTCAACTAAAAATCAACTGTCTTACAATAGCTTCAAATAATTTGTCCCAATTTAAATTCTTAAATGGAGTGAAAATATTTAGCAAACCATCTAATGAGTATCTTCTTCCCAAAAGAAGTTTCTGGGAAAAAATTTGTAAAGCAGAAAATTTTCCCTAAAACAAAAATTTTTCTTCCTTTGATAACAAAATAACATAAGTGTGATATACAAACTAACCAAATTTAATTATATTATTAGACTTGTAACATCATAACTGAGTCACAGAGACCTGTGATATAAACAAATTCAACTCTTATAATGGGTATGTTAAGAAGGGGGGAAATAAATAACATGTTCAAAAGAGGCTACTTCGAAAAGTCCAAAATTCAAATAATTGCAATTAACCTCAATAGAATTATTAATTTTATAGTTTATGATTCTTCACATTACTATGCTGATTGGAGCACATAATGTTGAAATCCAAAGTGTATTTAATATGGAAAGAATTCTGAATATTATTATTAATAAAATATTAACGGATTAAATAGCCTATTAAAAGTTAAATTGCAGAAAATCTGAGTAGATTTGAAAAATCCAGCTAGCTGCTGTCTATAGGTGACACACCTAAAAAAAATAAAAAACAAAAGTAAAAGGAGAGAATGCGGAAATAGGAATTCTGAATAAATCTCTAACAAGTCAAAAGATTAAATTAGTCATTTACAAAACTTCTTATAAAGAAAATTTGACTGGTGAAATCTACAAATATTTAAAGATTTCACAACAGTCCTTCACAAAGTCTTCAAGAAAAATTAAAATTAAAATTAAAAAAAAAAACACCAACCCATTCTATGAGGCCAGTATTACCTTTTATCAAAACCAGATAAAGATGTCGTATGCAAAGAAAATTATACAACTACAATACCTTATTGGTATTCTGATTTCTCGTTTTTTGCATCCTGCATAGTATCTCACACCTCAGATTAGAATGTGGCATCTTTTGTCTTGGGTCTTTGATGTAATCAAGACAGTAGAAGTTTCATTTTTAAATATTTTGCTTTATAGCTGTTATGCTGACATAGGATTTATGGATTTTTCCAAAATAAATTTTTAGAAAAAGAATAAAATGAATGGGCTAAGCCCCTTCTCACTGCCGTACAATCATATGTCTAAGACAGATCGACAAAGAATACAATTAGCATAACTCATAATTTAAAGTCAGGGAAAAATTATTGGTTAAAATGGAACAAAAGGACTCAAGAAGTCATATAATTCTTTAAATAAGTTTTTTTTAAAATTTCAAGAAATTTGTAGATTGCCACAAGTTTGCTAATGAATCCAAAGATTTCAACTCTTGTTAAGTCATTTAAGAAGTCAGCATCATGGAAGTAATTGGAAGCTTAGCTCATGAATAAAATGATGTTTTGATACTCTACCTCCCTTTGAGGTGATTTTAGAGGGTCTATTGCTCATATTTCAATGGCAGGTTAGCAATTTCCAGGACCAGTAACCAGTGGCGGAAATGGAAGAGGAGGGCATGGTCTTACCCCCTTTTAGTTGTTGAAGGCTGTGTGTTTACACAGAGTAAATTCTGCAGTGAATGCACAGATGGTTAATCAATTGCAAGTGTTCTCCTTTATCTGGCAAAATGCCACTCAAACTCAAAATTACACTCAAAAATAATAAATGACAGTTCGGCATCCCAAGATATCTATCCTACACTCCTGTTACCAAAGAAAATGCAAGGGAAAAGGATGCATTCATTTACTCATTCACTCACTCGCTCAGTTCACACAAGAGCACCCACTACATACAAGGCAGGTATGAGATACTGCAGTGCTACTTACAAACCCGTTTCGAGCTTGATGTTACAAGCTTTATAAAGTGGCACGTAAGAGGCAGGTACCTTGCCAGTCATTTGTAATGGATTTCCTCTTTTCTCGTTCTTTGTATCTCCAGCTAGGTTACCTGGAGTTACTGATATAGTGAATCTCTAGTTTTGGCATCACTCTATTTCTGGACTAATTCTAACCAAGTAGCCCATAATCAGGAGGTTGATGGTGGTGTGGTGAAGAAAATCATTGTCTGGAGTTATCCTTATTACTGTAAGGCTGGTCTTTAGAACATCAAAGGAAAAACTCTAGGTATCTCCGTGGTCACTGAGACATAACATTCTCTTCATATTTGCAATATTAACTTTCCTCTGATAACAGGGCCTGTTTTCATCTGCTGTTCATATTCCAGCCTCCTGTGTACATGGAGCCCATCCCTGAACCCCAGCTCACTTATCCTTATAATCTTCATTTATAATCTTCTAACCTACTCCTGGCTACCTTTGGGATGTCAGTGATGCTATAGAAAATCCCAACATCTTCAGATCTTTCCACATACTGGTCAAAATTTATCAGAGTCCATTTGAAAAAGGGAATTTATAAAAAGCTATGAAAATCAAACATCTGCCTCTTAATTTAAAAAAGAACAGAAGGTTACCTTGATTACAAGCCCCGAGAGAGTGCTTAATGGAAAAGAAGCAATGCTTCCCCCCCAAATAAGACGGTCATTTGGAATGGTAGTGGAATGGATGCAGGGCACGTACCATGGGTATTAGGCAGGAAAAGCACCATGTATCAATCCCAGTGAATGATCAGAATTGGATCCGATAATTTAGCTCCTGGCAGATAGTGAATAGATGGATGAGGCCCAGAATATCCTTTGTCTCTTTTCTCACCTTCAACCAAGCAGCCACGACCTTCCCATCTGCACTGGAAACTATACTCTGTTCCCGATGGACAAATGTTTGAGAATGTTATTTTTCTGCCTAGTTTTGACTATTACCGCTACTTGTAACATCAGTTCTTAACCATTTTTAAATCCATGTGTAACTCTGAAAATCTGATAAATACTTAGGAACCATTTCCTTAGGAACAAATGCTCATAAACATGTGTATTTACATTATACTTGAAGGGATATATGAAACTCCTGAAACATATTAATATTGTAAAGGTAATAAATAATATTTATTGAAATTTATCTGTGGTGGTCACTCTTAAATGTTTGACATGCGACATGTAATTAATCTTCATGACAAATCTAAAGGTGAGTACTCTTATCATCTAATTGACAGATTAGAAAATGAAGATCTATAGGTGCTAAATTAAATAACTTGGGCAATATCTCACAAACAGTATATTCTGGCAATGGATTCAAGCCAGGCCAATGTGATTAGAGAACCCACATTCTTACATAATACAATATACTCTTTAACTATGCTAACTACTGTGATGAATACCAAATGATCAAAATTTGGTCTATAACATCCAAAGGCTTGCTCACTATCTAGTGGCAAAGATAGGATGTATCAAAAAGAACGACAGGGAAAAGGAGAGTGTGAAATGTGGTAAAAGAGTTAGGAAATGCTAAGGGAGAACAAAGCAGTAGTTTTTTGCCATTAGGGCAAGTTCAATGTGTCCACTACTGACTTAGAGATATATACGTGGCACTCATGGACAAATGAACTGGGATCGTAAAGGATGGTTTTCACAGGAAGACAGTGAGGAAGAGGTGAGCATTCTAGGATAAATACAGTGTAGCAATGAGAGCCAAGATGGAGAAATGGGCAAGACCTTGCATGAGTGCTCTGGCCATCAGGAGAAGTTAGTTGTCTCCCTACCATCAAGTAGTCAAGGACACTGGGACTCAGTTTCCTACTCTCTGTAGTGGAAATTGTATGTACTTGATGACTCTGGAGACCTGAACTTGAGGATTTATTGAATCACTTTTAATGAATAATTTAATTAAAACAAGTTATATACATAATAATTTATGAAATATTGGGAGGAATAGAGGGAAGAATGATACATATTTATTATTTTTTAAGAGTTTACAGTCAGTTTGGAAAAAAGTCATACCGTTGAAAATAAATTGAAAAGCAATTAACATAGATAGATAGACACACAGAGAGACCTAACTATGAAATGATCTATCTGTTCTTTTTTGTTCCATTGAGCGAGGAATAACTGTCTCAAATTCATGGATACAATACAATCTTTTATTGTGGCTGCTGTGATTGCTTTCTAAGAAGGGGGAATTTTAAAGGAAATAAGACTACTGAAAAGCAGTGCGCTTTAGGCAACATGGAAAATATAAAGCTTTTTATGATTAAATTATTTAATATTTTCTACCTAATTTCAGAATTGTATTGAGGCCACAGAACATATATTTAAAAGGTGTGTGAGGGATGCCATTCATTAAAGACCAGGAAAAAGTAGTTGAAACTTTATTAAAAATTGACTAATAGACACTCTAGATAATTGAAATGACAGCTTGTTTTGACAGCTGCAAGCAAAAATGCACTTTTTCAAAACAGTGAGTGAAAATCTTTTTAATTTCCAGAAAGAAAAAAAAAATGATGTACAGGTTTAACTTAATTCGATCAGCTCATAAAGTGTAATAATAAAAGGTAACTCTTCACCTGACTAGCGAAACTCTGGTAATTGGAGGTCCTGCCAATCACTGTGCTTTGGGGCTGGATGTGAAGACCTTTGAAGGCCCTCAAGTGGAAGAGGTAATTTCCTCCAAGATCCTAGGGGAAACAGAAATCAACACAGGAGCAACCAAATATCCCCAGGATAACCTTTATAAATACCACTCAGTGTTAAATTTGGAGATCATGAAACACTTCCAGGAATGTTTTTTCAGCCAAACCTCCGAACAAGTAGAATGAAGTAGAAACAATTCATCACCCAATGTAATGGCACCCATAGGTATTTTGTAATTATTCTATAAATGCTAAAATGTGTGACCAAAAAAATAAGAGATAAGTTTCCTAATCAACAAAACAAGTCAAGTCTCAGGTCAAGAATAATCCGTGTAACATTAAATTGTACCTTATTACGACATGGCTGCTTGATTTTATTACATTTGTATCCATAAAGGAAACAAAAAGGACAAACAAATGCAGTTGATGAACTAAATCATGCCTTTTTAAACTCACATTATATCTGATTAGAAAAGGAAAAAGTCCAGCCTCAGGATCTGAGCTCCATGCTCTCTTGATTTATTTTATTATTTTGTTTCAGATCTAAGTAGTCATTTTATTTGAGACACAGCCAGCTGAGAATTTAAATTTCACTTTTATGATAGTTTTCGTTATCCTTTGGCTAAGAGGGCACACAAATGGACCCACCAAAAACTAAAACCAGTTCATAAAAATATGATTATATATTTTTATATTTATCTACACTTTATGTGGGAGAGTTTGGTATAAAGTACATTTGATTAAAATGTTCCAGAGCATAGAATTGCCAGGAACAATTTAAGCTCCATAAATGTTTCCTTTAAATTGAATCAAAGAAGGCTGAGAATTCTATAACACTCTGCGGAAATTCAATGCTTAGTTTTTAAATGAAACAATTTCAAAAATTGGAGCTCCGTCATCATTTTCAGCCATCAGAAACACTATCATAATACAGAGCTTTGATTTCTCCTCATCCCAAGCTCATCCACACTGAAACTTTCACTTACAATCCACAAAGTGAGGCAGAAGGCTGAAAAAGTATGTGTTTTAGATCATCTGAGCAAATGGTCTCTTCTGTTCACAGGTAAATCTATTCCTTTACTTAAGCCGTAACTTTTTGACCTTAAAAGTGAAAATATTCCATTAATTAAATTTCTCAGGTCTGTTTAAATCACAAGGCACTCATTCTTTTTTTCATAGCTAAAGATTTAAATCGCTTATGTTTAATATCTTACGTGTAAACAAGGGCTATAAATTATTGATTGGTTAATATGGTCCATGAATGAATGCATTGTTCTCAAAGTAGACTGATTTTGCTTTCTAAAGAAAGAAACAAATCAAAATCTTTAATGTCTGTGAGGTGTTATACAGAAAAAAATGCTTTTAAAATTTAGTAGGAACAAATGAAAATGTGCATTTAGTTAGATTGTCTCTGGTGAAAGTATATTTCATTCAAAACTTTTATTAACATAAAGAATTGTGTTACTATATTAAATGATATTAAAATATATAGCAACATATATAGATGTTAAAACACATATTTAGCCATTACTCTATTTAAGGGTATAAATTAATTTTGCAAAATTCAAAAGCTAATATTTGTTTTAAAATACAGAAATATAAACTACAAACATTCAGGAAACTAGGAGCAAAGATTAGATGTACATAAGCATGTCTATAATAAAGATGAACTAAGGAATTTAGTTGATGCAGAAGCCAATCTGGAAATTCCAGAATGAAAAAGTTGACAGTAGCTTCAGATTCAAAATGACAGTAAAGATTTTCAGAGACAAATGAATCCAAGGAATGAGGAAGCAATGGTATTGCTTAACCGTATATTGTGTCTAATATGTTAAATAAAGAAAGGAGATGGATTTGCACTGATGGATTAAAGTACATTGTGGCCTAAGAATATAATCCAGGAAAGGAATGCAGCAAAAGTGAAAGACATTCTTCTAGCTTAAGCTCAGGAAATACTCAAAGTTCAGAGTAGGAGAAGTCAAATTCTGAACTCAAAGTTCAGAGAGAGTGGACGTGGGCCATAATGATTGTTAGAAACAGTGTTGACTATTAAAAATTGTTATCATTATTGAAACATCTGGGCCAGTCAGCCCCTCATCCTTCTCTCCTCGTCCCCACTCTTCACAACCAATATAAAGAGACAGGCAACAGTACCACTAAATCTAAATCTGGAGAATAACTCTGAAGATAATAGCATATCTGCCTGGGGAAGTTTAGTGTGGGTGTGCCTTCAAGAGAAGCAATAAAGGGACTGCTATAGTTTTAGACAGACAAAAACAAAACCAAAGAAAAACACGCAAAAATAGTTCTCCACAAGAGAAAACAATACAAATATTTTTATACTAATATAAAGATCTTTATTATGTTTTTACTTTTAAACTAACAAATATTGAGTGTGAGGTATTGGTTTAAATGTTTTCTATGTACCTTACAACAACCCTATGTTAAAAATTCTATTATTTATATTTAGCAGGAAAAAGGTACAAAACAGATCAAGTAAATTATACCAAGTCATGGAATTTACCAGTGGCGGAGCCAAAATTTGAACCAGACAGACTTGGTTTTAGAACTGATGCGCTTAACTCCTGATCTGGGCTGCTTCTCCTCTGTGATGCCAGGGGAGGGCTGAGTCCAAGTCTGCCTGTCTCCTTCTACTCTCCCTGACTTTATTTTCTAAAAATGAATTACACACACAATAGCCCCTTAACAGACCGCCGAATCACTTTTAAGCTTCTTTTACAGGGAAGACAATTTTAGGAATAAACTTAAAATTCTGCACGAACCCCCTTTTCCAGCTAACCCAGTCCATTTTTCAGATATGAATGACTCAGATAGTATCATCAGCTGTTTAACAAAAAACAGCAACACAAAAAGAGAAGAATGAAGAGAAATAAATCCAATGAATGATCCCACAGGAAAGTGATTATTTTTAATATAAGAAGAGAAAAAATATATATATATGTAGTTATAAACGTTATCTATATATATATTATACGTATTCTTTTTCATATTCTTTTCCCTTATAGGTTATTACAAAATATTGGGTTCCCTGTGCTATACAGTAGGTCCTTGTTGGTTATCTATTTTATATGTAGTAGTGTGTATATGTTAATCCCAAACTCCTAATTTATCTCTCCCCCATCCCTTTCCCCTTTGGTAACCATAAGTTTGTTTTCCATGTCTGTGTGTCTATTTTGCAAATTTAACTTTTAATTTTGCCAATGCAGAAGGGAATACTAAATATTTCTCTAATATAGGCATTTCATTCATTTTTTAAAACACTGTTCCTGCAATCTATCATACTTTAACACTTGGATTGTTTCATTATCTCCTTAAAAAGTGCTCCACACCCATTTTTGATCCTTCTAAGCCCTTCTCTATATCTGCAGTGATCCTCAAATGGAAATGTGATCATCATCTCCCCTGCTTAAAAATCATTGCTTTAATAAAGAGCACTGTCATTAAAATATATCTCTGCATGATCTGATCTCTGCTCTTCTCTTTCCTCCTTCTTTTTCATGTTCAGATAAATAAATTGTATTACATGTTCTACTAATTATTTTGAATATTAATGAGTCTGACACTAACGGCAATGTCCATTTAACATAGTGTTAGCCAGAACACTGAACCCAGGGAAACTTACCCAAGAAAATGTTACAAATTTTTTCCTTCACTTTGAGGGACATGGCACCATGTACCTTTCAGCCTGGAGGTTTTTGCACTCCAAATGGACATGCTTATTTCAGAGTCCAGATTTAGTTAGAACTTAATCATCATATTCCCATTGGATCATCTTCCCCAAGAAGTCACACACAATCTCTGAGGACCCTCAGATCATGTCTAGTATCTTATTTATCTCCCTATGACCCTGAGATTATTAGACAAACTAAGCATACAAAACAGAACTGGCAAGATTCAATCAACTTGATCAAGTGTTTAGCCTGACCCATATAATTATTCAATATTGAACTTTCTCCATTTTGAGATATAAAATAAAAATGTGAAAATTTCAGGAAAAAAAAAAGCTTTCTTTTAGATACAATAGATTATTTTTTAAGTGCCTAATATAATTCCAACCTAGTGACTGGAAGTAGAAAATAAAATTCTAGTTCTGGTAGCATGAAGGAAAGTACAGAGCATAATAGAGTATCAATAAGTAAGATGGATGAAAGTGGGTGGCAATTTGACTATACATCTGGTGAAGGTAGAATTTTGAGAAAGTAGAGTTTACATAACATTGCATCATTATATAGCTCAGGGTGTAATATCTCGAATGCAAATTTTAAATAACTCGGATATATGGCCAAAACTGAAATAAGCATTTCTCTCTTTTGAAAGGCACAGCTGTGGCATTTAAAGATGAGTTATAGAACTTGTGTTCCAAAGTGTATGAGAATTACAGCCAACACAGCTTCAAAACATAAACCAGATATAAATAAAAGGAAGGAATCAAGCGCTTATCCTACTTTTTCTATATGAACTATAGAATTGGGTAACCAAAGAGTAGATGAAGAAAAGTGTCTCTTCATGAGAATATTTCAACAAACACATGAAGAAGGGTTGACGGAATTGCAATTTCAGCATTTCACAAATCCTAATGAATGAAAGGATCCAGGGATTGGGTATTAAGGGCTTCTACTTTTATCAAAAGAGAAAATTGGTTATTAAACACCTCATGAAGAATACAACACTGGTTATAATGTAGTTTTCAAAAAGAAAGAAAAGAAAGAAAGAAAAGCTAGCCTGAGTTAGATTAAGCCTCTAGATTCAACTACAAATTTGGAAGAAAAGCAGAGGAACATGTTAAACTACAGAGGAATGAAATCAGCAAGTTTCAGCCTGTAGAAAACTATAGGACAGATAAGGGTCTTTAAACAAATGGATTTCAGGAGAGAAAAATGATAGAGGGGGATTTGATAGATTAAAACAAAAATATTTTCAAAACTAACAGGCAAAACTAAACCTCAGCATCTATGGAAGCACAATTAAATGATAAAGTAAGGGGGTAGTTAGTATAAAAGTCAGGAGAGGTAAATCTTAGAAGAGGCTATGATTGGGGTCCACATAGGGAACTTTGTGGTGGTTGATGAGGTTTTATTTCCCGACATGAGTGGTGTTTACAAGAATGTTCCCCTTCAGATAATTTAGACAACTAAACATTTGTTTTATGAGATTTTCTTATATTTCTTATTTAAGAAAAATAATAAGTTAAAAAAAATAGGAAGAGGAAATAAGTTACTTTAACATACTCTGGAATTTGGTATCATATCATAGTTAGAGTGAGTTAATGTCTTTAATTAGCAAAATCCTGAGTTAACTATCCCAAATAATCTATTTTGTTCAAAGAATCTAGGTTGGTGTTTAGAAAATGTGGCATAGCCCTAATACTTGTATTAATGTCAAATTATTTTGCGCTTTCTATATCCTTTGCTTCTTTAATTAAAATGCATATTCATTAGTTAAATTTTTAGAATTTGGAAAGCTCATTGGGATAGTTGCTGGTAATAGGATTAGAATGGAATTCATATATAGATTGGTGGGCTATTAAGATTTTTAATACATTCAACTTACCACCACTGAGTGTTATAAAAATTAGCTGCAGATTTAATAAAGTACTTTAAAGTCTTTACAGGAAAGTACCATATAAATACATAGCAAGCCATAATAATAACAATTGTAATTTATCCTGTTGCCTAAATAAAACCATGGTCAGTTAACCTAGACTGATGAATTTGTACACTGGGAAGACTGAGATAAGTAGAAACCTAAGGGAAACAGTAGAAAAAATAAAGAGTAGGAAATTTACCATCTTAAACATCACAGAAGTACAAGAAAGCTGAGAATGATTAGTTATGTTAGATATTACTAATATTTACCTACATGTTTTCCACCTAACACCTGCATCATTTAAGACACAAATGATCCCAAACATAGCTCTCAAATTTCTGGATTTATTGACATGTTTATATAACAATTTCAAACTTGATATTTTATAACAAAATTAAAAATAAATATGACTGACTGCCTTTTAAGTCATTTTGGTTAATAAAAACTTCCTTCATATGGAAAATATTACATATTTAAAATTATTCACTGGAACCTAATAAATCCTTATTTTTCCTGTGGCCTCTCTCCTGAAAATTGTCTCAGTTGGTGAATGCTTTAAGATATGTGTATGACTCTACACAAACCAAATAGTCCATAGACACCTTTTATTTGTTAAACACAAGCCCAATGCCTCTTAAGTCAGAACAAGCCTGGGGAAGAGAGAAGGAAGTCGGTTTATAAGACCCCTGAGTTGCAAGCCCAGGCAGTTGGATCTATCAGGAGATGGTCATTCATCTCCCACATCAGTGGCATCTTCATCAGTAGATCTCCTGGGCCAAGTTCTCCTGAGTCCAGCAAGTAGTCTTCAGTT
The DNA here is from genome assembly GCF_009873245.2 of Balaenoptera musculus. Lineage (NCBI taxonomy): Eukaryota > Metazoa > Chordata > Mammalia > Artiodactyla > Balaenopteridae > Balaenoptera > Balaenoptera musculus. The sequence goes on along the minus strand of NC_045796.1, from coordinate 66,478,713 downwards.
TCTGAACAGAGGGCCTCCATGACCCTCAGTCTCACTGAGACCTGCAGAAGATGGCCTAGTTTTTCTTTTTAATCTGGTTCTGGAAGGCAGGATCTGCCTTAGGAAACATTTCAGAGGAAGTGTTTATGGCTCCCCTGTCATCTCCCCGCCCTTTCCCAGCCTCTCCTCCATCTATGAAAACCCCCTTCTCCCTTAACTCCCCCTTCATCTGGGTTTTGACTAGTTCTATAATGGGAGCACTGGAGAAGAATTGGAGGGCAGAGGTAATTTCTCTTTCTTACTCTGCCTCACAACTTACAGAAAAAAAGAACCCTCAAGCTGACATGCTTTAAGATGAGAAAATTTCTTATAAGAGAGGGAAACATCTGTGAACCACTCCAAATGAATCACCCCATATCTTGAAGAAAAGACTCTTAAAACCACGCTACTAAAGACCAGATTATAGCTAACAAATAAGAGAGAGTAAATATTAAAGAGAAAAATCAAGATACTGGTCATGAAGAGCTTTGTAGTTTGACTGGATGACTTTACTTAAAAGTAATAAGTAATTATCCATTACTTATAATAATAAAGTAAAATTATTACTATCACTGTTATCAATACTAAAGAAGAAAGCTTGTATACTAGAAATCTTTTTGGAGATATCAGAGTTGTAAAGTCCCCATTCATTAAAGCTATTTATTAACTGGATTTATCGCTGGCAAATGTGAAGGCATTTAATAGCTGTGGATGTTTGGGGACTAGTGCGCCTTTCATTTGCATGTTGCTCCATTCTTTAACCTTCTGCTTTGCTTGGTATTTTAGGAAAATATTTTTTCAAGCTTCTTTGACAGCTGGGTTTTGACTAGTTCCATAATGGGAGCACCGGAGCAGAACTGGAGGGCAGAGGTAAATTCTCTTTTTTGCTCTCCCTCACAACCTACAGAAAAAGCTGCACCTCCCTGGTGGTCCAGATCACATGGCCTGGCTTTCAGATTCTGGGTACCCCACTGCCTCCCACCTTTCATTTAGCCGTTGGGTTTTTCCAGCTTCCTACTCTTGCTAGTCTGGGTTAACTAAGTGCTTTAAATTGTTCAATTGGATTTTCAGTTCTTTCTTCATTTGCATATCCAGTTTATCCAAATGTTGCCTGAATTAAATTCTCTTTACTTTGAAGAATCTATCATGTTTTCTGTTTTCCTGACAAGAACCAAAGGGATGCGGCAAGTATGGAAGCACCGTGCGCTGTCTGCACTCAATGAGAGGGCGTCCAAGCTTGCACAGCTGTCAGACAACTTTGGAATCCTTCAGCTGGTTTCATGTTCCCAACCTCCCAATCCTGCTGCGGATCTGTGTCAGCAGGACCACAGCACTCTCCTGGGGGAGAAGAAAAATGATGGAGGTTGCAGGTCCCATGCAAAAGGCTTCTCCCTATGTCTCTGTACTACACGGACTCACACATAAACCAGGGTGGAAGACAGAATCCAGGCAGCAATAAAGATTTGATGGCGGAAGCACCAGGCTCTGTAAATATCCCTTTATGAAAAGAAGAAAAAGAGAAAATGCATATATTTAATTTACAAAGAATCCCATATCTGATGACATTGGATGATGGTAACACATTACCAAAAATAGAGAAACTCTATGGAATGCCAGACAGATGAATTAATATAGGCTTAGAAGACTTGGATTCAAGCCCTAGTTTTGATCTTTACTTTCTGTGTGAACACAGAAAGCCAGAAAATAGCACTGAAACTCACTTTTCTCATCTGTGAAATAGGAATGGTAGCGGTAATTTTTAACAGTGAATAGTTAACACCTACCTTGTCAGCTATATAGCAGCTGCTTCTACCTCAAAAAGGAGATATATTTTCAGTGGGCAGGTAGTTACTTTCAATGCCTCTGCCAGCCTTTCTGTGAGGATAGAGCAGGCAGCAGAACAGGGTAATGAGGTACTGGATATGCAAAATTAGCCTCAGAGTCAATGGGGGTATCAAATGTGTATCAATGGGAGTATCAAAGAAAGGTGACAGGAGTGCCTTGAAGGACACTGGGAGATAAGTAACATAGGTAGAAGAGAAGTGGCCAGGAGAATACCAGTGGTGGGTAACAGGAGTATTTATAGCAGGGAACTCAGTCTGATTTAAGGTTCTTTGCTTTGCCCAAAACCTATATACAAATTGCCAGTTTTGGAAAACGTTAAGGACGGGGAACTGGAACTTAAAGCAAGAAGTGAACATGAAAATGTAAGCTTTTCCCTTCTACCTGGAGATTTGTAGGGATCTTGGGGAGGACTCCAGTCTGCGTTGAATGGGGCTTGATTCCAATTCATTTAACTCTCAAAGAAAAAGGAATCTCAGCGAATATATGGACCAAATAATATACAGGAGAGCACGTGACAAACAGGTAGCACTAAACAAATCTCATTCATTGTTTTTAATGTTCCTCTCAAATAATTAGTAATGGTGATTCCGAGAGCTTTCCTTTATTTAAATTTTGTATTAGATAACTGTTTCAATTTTTAATTAGTAATCATCAGTCTCCTGTCCTATATAACTACTTTCGCATATAGGAAATGACAGGACTAAACACTTGCTACAAACTAGGTTCTTACAGCACTATTCAAATAAAAGCACATGTAGGACATTGATGGAACCATAGTCCAAACATCCAGACAGTTTCCTATCATTACAGTTAATTGTGATCTTAATTTGACTAAGGTCCACTCAGGTAAGTATCATTCAGATGTCATCTTCCTGTTTTCATCCCCTGGCCTTGTATATTGGCTAGACGTTGTTCTGAAAGCCTTGTGTTTGACTCTACACCCCAGTGAAAGCCTGCTCCAGTAATTGCTTCATTAATGGAAGACTGCTTGATATTGAATATCTTCATGTAGCTTTAAAAGTCTCCTAAAAGCCATAAGTTCCTTAGTGATATCAAATCACACCATCATTGCACCTGTAATAGAAAACACAGGTAAAAAATAGTGCCCTGCTATCTGTATATTGGAAATGCTTGTCTTAATTAATATGCATTATTTTGAAAGAAAGAATGCACTAGTTAATATATAGTTTGTAAAAATAAATGTGCATTGCATTTAGGTAAGTGTAACTACATGAAAATGATGCTTTGACTTCAATGAGCACCACTGGAATTTAAATGAACCAAAAATAAAAAAACAAAAAAACCTCATTGAATTTTTTTCCTTAAATGCAGGCAAATATACAATGCAATATCATATATTTCCCAAGTAACTTTCTCTGATAATATTTCTTTGAGGAAGATCGAGAAGCAAAACACAGATTGTCATTACTGCATTTTCTGTATTTCATGCATTCTTTTTAAAAACATGGCTAATGTAAAACCATGGTGATTTTCCCTGCCTAGTTAAAAGATATATCTTCTAAGCATAGTGATATTTGGCATTTTCATATTTCTTGCAATACCATACAACCAAGTAAGCCTGGTTAACTTTAAAATTGTTTCATGTTTAGAATCAGCAGATTGTGGGTATTATTTGTTCCTTTGTTCATTTTTTAATGATATGGGATGACAGGTATCCTTTTTTGAAGGAGTAGTGTTTGTCCAGCAAGGTTAACAGTCAAGGGGGTTCTATAATGTGCCTGGCCTAACTTCCATTTTAAAAACAGAAATAATTTCTAGAAGAGGAAACTTTCTTTAATAGAGTGAAATATATTCCTATTTCATTCTGGAAGGGATTAAGCCAGAGGTATGATTGGTGCTGTAGTATACTAGAAACAATGAATTTAATGTACTTAATTATAATAACACTTCCTATCTTCTTAGCAATTTTCTCTCTCTCTTCTTCACCATCAGCATCCCCTTCTCATCCTTCATGCCAGAATTTATTTTCCATCCCTTTATGAGGTTATACCATTTGAAATTAGTAAATATTTGCACTTGTCTTATGATTGTCAAAGTAATCAATGCATATTGGTGGAGCCATAATTAGCAAGGTCCATGAAAGTGCGTTAAGAAATACTGCCATAATCTGAAAAATAAATCCAAGCAGCATATCACATCTCTGCAATGGAAGTTACCTTCTAGATGAATAACTCCCTAGGCTGAGACTATCGCAGAATTGGAATGCAATCCATTTTGCACTATGGTTCCATTACTAATATTTATTCAAATATGAGCTTTCATATGCTAAGTACATATCTCCTCGCACATTTGAAATGGGTATCTTACACATATAATCAGCAAAAAGATTTTCGTCAGAAAGAAAATTATAAATGATAATATATCAAGTTTCTTCTAGTATAAGAATTCAAATACTGTTCAGTAAGGCTATGTGTTTGTTCAGAGAGCTTATATTCCAATCTTGTGTGTCTGTCTTCTAGTTACCAGAAGGACTTATTCTGCAAGTATACAAGTGTGTGTGTGCCTTGTAGTTCATTACAAAATTCATATCAAATTAAAGGGGCAAAAACATCTCAATTCCTTATGACATATTTAAAAAGTCATTTTTTTTTTCTGAAGTATACCTCACTCCAGTTACTTTACATGGGAAGAATTTCACTTCATGTATTGAATATAAGATTCATTGAATTTCACATTTCTCCTGTCATATATTTGTTTAACCTACATTTGAGAGCTGAAATGGTCAATGGTACATTTTGGAGGTTTTTTTTTCTTCATTTATTTCTTAAAATTCATCTATTTTACACAAAAACAGAGTCTCCAAAATTCTTGCAGATAAAAGAATATGGCTACCGAGTGGAAAACAGATAGCAGGAGGAAAAACGTTCTAAGAAGCACAGGGAATGAAAAGAAGAATGCATTTGGTTGACATCTGAAATGGGAAAGAGAGTCAATGAGGCAAAGAGATTCCGAAAGGTACTTCCAGAAGTTGGGAAAGTTTTCTCTCTGACGCTAGTAGGATTATGTTAAGGGACCAAGAGAAAGCTAATGTTATGTGTCAAAGGGTTAGTGGCTGCATGGTCTATAGAAAAGAATGAAGCTCCTGCACATGGTCAGGGAAGTGTCTGGAATATGTTAAAACAAATCATGGCAACTTTAAACAGAGCCTCACATCATTCACAACCCTATGGAAAGAAGGGTCCTTTATTGGAAGACTAGGTTTACACTACTTGAGATGGATGCAAGGGAGTTCATAAAGAGAATCAAAAACAATCCATTGGATTGTCTCCAGTTTGGGGCTGCTATGAATAATATTGTTATGGACATTTACAAAATCATCTTCATGTGGCCATATATCTTAACTTCTCTTGGGTAGATTCCTAAGACTGGAATTGCTAAGTTGAATACTAAGTTTATGTTTAGCTTTTAAAGGAAGTGTCAATTGTTTTTCAAATAGCTATATAATTTTGTATTTCCATCAGCAATATATGTGTTCCAGTTTCTCTATATCTTCTCTTTTACGTGAGAGTAGAAGCATAGAAGGCTTATTGGCTCAAGATTTTTTAACAGAGTCTAAGACCTATCACTGGCTGAGCACTAAGCTATGCAGATGTAGAGATGCCCTCTAGGAAGCTACGCTTAAAACTAAAATCAAGAAGGGGGAAAACTCCCAGAGCAGAAACATCGGTGACCATACATTATAGAGGAGAGAAAATACTTTACAAATTTAACCCAGGTAAATAAATAAATGAGCAAATGAAACAAAACCAAACCAGAACCACAGGTTGAGAAGTGAATTCAAAGGTCAGGGCATATTTAGAGTGTGTCTCGCTTTTATTTGCTGCTAAGCCCCTGTGAATAAATGTGCAGGCACCTTCAGCCAAGGATGTGTGTGTAGCTTTGGCTTACTCTGACCTCTGCAGTATTTTAGGCTAGGATCAACCTGAGATAGATAAAAAATTTATCAAGCCCTGCTGGTTGTCACACCTTCTGGAACTTCCTGTTAAATCACTCACTCATTTGCAGATCTGTTGTTTGCCCCAGGTAGTGCTGTAACCTCTGGCTAGCTGAGCTGCTTGATTTTCTTATTCGCTTTCCATTTTAAATGACAAGAATCCAACTCCTCTTGCAGTGGAGTTGAACCTGAGGGTTTTCAAGACCTGTCCTGCTTTGGCTGAATCTCCACAGCAACAGTACTGGGGGCAGGGGTTGGGAGAAGACTGGGAACAGCCTCAGGGAAGAATTCCAAGCACTCCTGTTCCCCTTTGCCAAGTTGAGTCAGTTGCATTTGTAAACTCTCCTTGGTATATTGTAGGCCTTTGATTGATCTTAACGGTGCTGAAATGATTGTCTTTTGAAAGTTTGGGCCAGTTTTATAGTTGCTCTTTGAGGAGAGAATTTGTTGATCTCCTCACTCCAGAAGTGAATCCTCTGGATTATCTTTTATCTTCCCTAAAATACATCCCTTGAAATCATCTAGGAAGACTAGATCCAAGTAAATTACAGTACATGTGGTGGAAAAAAAAAAAAAAAAAATCTGTGTTTACCCCTGTATATTCTTCCCTCAAAAACAGCTTAAAGAACTAAAATTATCTAAAAGATTAAGAAGAAAGAGAATGAAGAGGAGGTTGAAAGCAGATAAGTGATATGAAGGGAACATTGGAAGATGGTGGGTACAGGAACTCAGCAGATGACAAAAGCTTGCATGTCAGACTGTAAGGGGTGGGGCGGTGAGGGGGAGGGGTAAACAGGCAGCAGCTAATTCATACTACAGAACCCAGAAGAGGGTCAGAAATTTGAGGTGCCAGGCACCTGGAAACCAACTGCCCAAAAACAGAAGAGTGGATGAAAGATACAACCTCATAAATGAAAAAGGCAGCAAACAAAATAACTACAACAACAGATAAATACGGATATATTTTAGTAATATATAAATGGAAGGAAGTACAAGAAGATTATGTAGAGCTTGGCATTCCTTATAATATTAAAATAAAATAGTATACGTATGATTATATGTGTATCATGGGTTATTAAACTATGGCCTGAGGACCAAATCTACCTGTTTTTTGTGGTTGTTTCTTGAGCTAATGTGTCTTCTATACGTGTAAATGGTTGAAAAACACATTTTGAGGCCCATAATACAGATTTATTGGAATATAGCCAAGCTTGTTAGTTTATACGTCATCTATAGTTGCTTTTTTACTACAATAACAGAGTGAGTAGTTGAGACTGAAACCATATGGCCCTCAAAACTGTATCCAGCCTTTTCCAGGAGAAGTTTGCCAAACATATATATTCACACATACATACACATACATACACACTCATATATATACACATATAAGCATATTAAATTTTAAAACACTAAAATAAACATATAAACCTACATATAGTTATATTTGCACACATATATATTTAAATGTGAAATGTAAATGTTTTTATTTATAAACATATATAGTCATATATTTATAAACACGTGTATCATAAATGCATATATTTGTAATACCCATAGATAAGATAATCATAAACTCAGGAATCAGGGAAGCAGTTGCCTCAGATGAGGGGATACCAGGAAATGGGTTGAAGGAGACCATGTAGTTAGATGTAAGTTATTGTCAAATGTTTAGTCTTTATGTTTAAGTGTGCTTATTAAAAATAAATAGATGAGGGGCAAGATAGGCATGGGGATTAAGAGGTACAAACTACTGTGTATAAAATAAATAAGCTATAATTGTTGTAATATATATATTGCAACACAGGGGATATAGCTAATATTCTGTAATAACTATAAATAGAATATAACCTTTGAAAATTGTGAATCATTATGTTGAAACATATAAAATTGTACATCAACTATACCTCAGTAAAAATAAATATAAAAAATAGAAGATAGATAGATAGATAGATAGATAAGAGGTCCATGCATAGACCAAAGATTAGAGTGTTTTGTAAATGAGAGAATATGATTAATTGAATTATGTGCAATGGACATGCATTAAATTTTAAAAAATTATCTTCCTAATTAGCAATTAGGCCTCTTGATATCCTTGCCCATCTCATGCAACCTGAAAGTTACTTTTACCATCCAAGAAAGAGACTGAAGTTTTACTCTTCAGAGGGATGGAATAAGAAGCAGTACCAGGCATGGCTGAAAGTAGGAGAGTGGAACCAAATTGAAAGTAGGAGAAATAAAGGAACTCATCTCTTTTTATGTATATTTATATATATACTTTTTTTTTTCCACCGAGACTTCTTTAAATAGTCATAGACCAGCATTCTTAGATATGTATATGTATATCTAAGTTAGATGTGTATAGATCTATTTGATATGTATATGTAGGTTCTTAGATATGCATATATATATATATACATGAATTCTTTGTTGGTCTATGAATGTCACTTTTTATGGCATCATGTTCTTATTTCATGGATGTAATACAATAGTAATTTTTATTTTTTTAATTAATTTATTTATTTTTGGCTGCATTGGGTCTTTGTTGCTGCTCATGGGCTTTCTCTGATTGTGGCCAGCGGAGGCTACTCTTCGTTGCGGTGCACGGGCTTCTCATTGTGGTGGCTTCTCTTGTTGCGGAGTGCGTGCTCTAGGCGCGCGGGCTTCAGTAGTTGTGGCTCGTGGGCTCTAGAGCACAGGCTCAGTAGTTGTGGCGCGCAGGCTTATTTGTTCCGTGGCATGTGGGATCTTCCCAGACCATGGATCGAACCCCTGTCCCCTGCATTGGCAGGTGGATTCTTAACCCCTGCACCACCAGGCAAGTCCCTAGAATAGTAATTTTTAAAGTAACCAAATTTATTGAACACTTAATGTTCCAAATGGAACAAACTTTAATAGGACTTCAGGAAATAGACAATAGAGAAACCAAGGGGGAGAAATTATTAAAGAAATAATATATAAATATTACCTATATTGGTAGAGCATGCATTTCCACATTGAAAGGGAACACCACATTATAACCAACATAATAAAACTTTAAAAGACCTACTAAAATACACTACCTTATTAAACTTCAAAATTCCAGGAATACAGAGAAGATGCCAAAATCTTCCAGAGGAGAAAAAGTAGGCAGGTAAAGATTTGGTAATCAGTATAGCATCAGATATATGTGATATAATACTAAAATCTGGAAGAAAGTGGAATTACATTTTCAAGTTTCTTTTACAATTTATATCCAACTTTAAATTCTATATCATGCCAAAATATGAAACAGGAGTGATAGCAGAACATTTTCATGCATGCAAATTCTTAAAATTTTAGTATTTCATACTTCCTTTTCTAGGAGGTTTCCAAAGTTTTATTTCATCAATATGAGGGCAACAATGAAAACAGAGGAAGGTGTGGGATCAAGGGAGTTCATCCAGCTCAGGAGAGAAACAAAGGCAGTTCCAATCCTAAGGCCGTTTTAGGATGACCACCGTGCCAGTGTGCATAGCAGACTGCTACAAGCTTTATGGGAGCCAGAGGGTAGTGGCTCAAGTAGGAGGAGTTCCATGCCCCCGCCTGCCTTAAATATTGGATCTGAGAAGATTTGTGATGTGATGATATAAAGTGGAGTTTTAAAAAATTCTGTGAGTATAGTATTTAATATAACTACAGATTAAACTAAGAAAAGAATGTATCTACTCATCATTCCATTTTAACCAAAAAAATCCATCTTTGTTTAGTGTGATATATCCCCTGGGAAAACTCATCTCATCTATACCTACTGACTATGGACCATATCCTCCATTGATACCATGAGTATTGTGGTGGTTGATATATCAGTATTAATTAAAAATAATATCACAAGTACAGACAAAACTTCAGTTAGCAATTTATGAAACCAGCATTAAACAAATGAAAACCTTTTAAAACTCTCTAAGAAAAAACTTAATCAATATAATTTCAATTAGTAAGAAAATTCGACTTAACTTACTTAATCAAAAATTTCAGCATTATTTAGAATAATTTTTATTGGCCTGTCTGAGCAATATTCTCTTTGTGAACTCTGCATCTTTTTTGGATATTTTAATAATGATTCTTCTCTTAGCTATTATAAATAATTATACATGCACACATACACATATGGGCATAACCTGCCCACCTCTGAATAACACATGTTTATTGAAATTCAAGGGCAAGGAGTTGGCACTTGGGAAACTTAGGGTGAATGTCCAGTTGACAATCTGGAAATCTCATCAGGTACTCCCGAAGAATATTCTCCAAACACTCAAATCTGCTCTCCACTTCTTTCCAAGTTACTGGCACTTGTCATCTCCTGCCAATAAAACTAAATCCTTTTTCCATTCTCTTGGCTCAGTGTTGCCTCACAATGTTTTTTGTCCAGCTGCAAGAAGTGTTGTCTTTTCTCTGTTGCCAATTATTTCCTCAGCCAATACATTTTTCTTCATTGCCTCTTCAAAATACTTCACACTTATGTAATACTTTCTTAAGTAGGCTCTCAAAGTTCTTCCAAATATATGACTTCATTAGTCTTCTTGGTGATCCTCTAATGAATGCAGGTATAAACAACCCCAAATTTGTCAATAAGCTGGATTCTCAAAAGTCATTTGGATGTTGGTTGTTTGGAACCCAGAGGCAAATTATGGGGTTTGGATCTCAGGGCAGCTCAAACATACTTACATGAATCTATAACTAAAGAATAATTCTGTGTAAATGACACTACATGGATCATCTAGTACGTATCATGATGTTTCTGCAGGATTATGAATCAAAAAGTTCAACTGAGGATTCTGGGAAAGTATTTTTCCTTGGTTGACCTCCCAGCAACAGTTTGGGAATGTCTACGCAGTCCTCAACTTTAATTCACATAATGGGGGTAATTGGAGGACTGATCCAGCCCTTATCCACAAGTGGAGTCGTAGTTCCATCTGGAAGGTGTCTGACAGAATGTAGGAAAGGGACATGGAAGCAGAAGTGTAATAGTGAGCTGCAGAAGCTATGGGGCTAAGTTTCTATTTTATGAGTTCACCTTTGTTTGCTATTTTTTAACTTCTAGTTTCCCAGGGTTTGGCCCATAGATACTATTTTCATCATCAATTGCTTGATAATTTCCATCAAGGTTTCTCACTTCCTTGGTACATTGTGAACTAGAAAACAGTTAATGCAGACTCTATCTTCCTATTCCTCCAAGTTAAAAAAAACAAAACAAAAACAAAAAAATCACTTTGGGAACAGTGTAAATATTCATAGTAAATATTTACAGCTTTGAAGAGATACAATCAAATTTCATGGAGGAGAATATATACCTGTATATTGGTAATGATACTGGTCATGATATACATAAATGATTGGGATTATATTGATACATTCTTTAAAGAACTGCTCAGTCTAAATACTTCTCTAATATTTTAGAGGAAAAAACTCAGCTTTTTTGACACTGTAGCACAGAAGAAGTACAGCTTCTGAAAGTATGAGAAAGAGAGAGATTAGTATTTATGGTGAGGGCAGGATGGGATCATTTATTCACAGATGTAAGTTAAGAAGAGTTGGACACTGCCAATGAATCACCCACAAGTGGTTAAGAAGAGAGGTGCTATGAGGAGAGAAAGAGAGAAGGAGAGAGAGAGAAAGATGGAGATGAGTTTGTGTACGCAGATTACTCGGTAAACGTGTATGGAGAAGGGGCTCAATGTGAGAGGAAAAGGGAAAGGACTGAAAACGGGGGCATGAAAAATATTTCAGGGGTACACAGTGATATAGAAAGAAGGTAATTGCTAGAGATGATGCACACAGCTTCTTTATGTTCCCATATTGTTGATAATTTTCTGATTTTTCCCCCATTGTCACAGAAAAAATAGAATTCGTGTTTTATGCTAGAATAAAATTTTTAAAAATTGAGGTACAGTTGATTTACAATATTATAAAAGTTTCAGGTGTACAACACAGTGATTCACAATCTTTAAAGATTATACTCCACTTGTGGTTATTGTAAAACATCGGCTATATTCCCTGTGCTGTACAATATATCCTTGTAGCTTATTTATTTTATACATACTAGTTTATACCTCTTGATCCCCTACCTTTGTCTTGCACCTCCTCTCTTTCCTCCCCTAAGTGGTAACCACTAGTTTGTTCTCTATATCTGTGAGTCTTCTTCTTTTTTGTTCTATTCACTAGTTTGTTTTATTTTTTACATTCCACATATAAGTGATAACATCCAGCATTTATCTCTCTCACTCTGACTTATTTCACTAAGCATAATAAATACCCTCCAAGTCCATTCATGTTATTGCAAATGGCAAAGTTCCATTCTTTTTTATGGCTGAATAATATTCCATTGTGTGTATATGTGTGTGTGTGTGTGTGTGTGTTTGTGCGTGCGCGCGTGCGTGTATGCCACATCTCCTTTATCCATTCATCTCTTGATGGACACTCAGGCGACTTTCATATCCTGCTAACTGTAAATAATGCTGCTATGAACATCGGGTTCATGTATCTTTTCAAATTAATGTTTTTGATTTCTTCAAATATATACCTAGGGGTGGAATTGCTGGGGCATATAGTGGCTCTATTTTTAGTTTTTTGAGGAACCTGTAGAGTGTTTTCCACAGAGGCTGTACCAATTTACATTCCCACCAGTGTACGAGGTTACCCTTTTCTCAATACCAAATAACATTTTTTATTTGTGGTCTATTTGGTGATAGCTATTCTGACAGGTGTGAGATGATATCTCATTGTGGTTTTGCTTTGCATTTCTCTGATGATTGCCGTTGTTAAACATATAACTTTTTTTTACAATCTGCATAGTTGATTTCATATGCAATCAGTTTTCAAGTTCTGAAAGTTCTAATTATTTTTGTTCGTGTTTACTTTTCCTTTGTGAAAAGTTTTATGAGGCTGAGAATTTGAGACATTACGTGCAGACATCAGGGAAGCAAAGTAAAATACAAGAAGGGAGGAATACCATGATATTGGTGGTGGCACTTACTTACCATTTCTTTCTTCCTCTGATGCCATGCCATTTAGGGAGAAGTAGACCAACTACTTGACATCTTCTCTTTTTCTCTTAGAGCCATTTATCTTATCTCATGATTTACTCTATCACCTGGGATACCAAATGAGAAACTATCTCTGGGGATGTGGGGATTCCGAACCTTTGCTAGCATTTGGAATAACAAGAGTTGGAGAAGAGGAGAGAGATGAAGTAGGTGCCCAAGTCTTTAGGGTTTGGGGAGGAGCTTCTGTGCCACTGATCATTTGAGGTTGTTGCCAGGCTGAGTGTCTAATGTTTTGAACTGAGTAGGTCTTGGAGGTTATTGATCCTGATACCTCATCTAAAGGATAGTTTTAGATCAATTGCATAACACACGGGAACAGATAGGGTTCCCAGAAACAATTACTGAAGGAAATTATTTATCTAATAGCTTAGTAGTCTTACTGAAAAAAATCAGTAAATTTGAAATGCAAAATCATCCACGGAGAAAGTTCTTTTTCTAAATTCCGTTAACTTACCATTAAAGGTGACTTGAACCTTCAGAAGATGCCAGAGCTAAAGCAACAGTAAGCAGAGGTATCATTAATAATTATATACTAATGCTCCAGTTTGTACATAAACACGATTCCTGGTCAGTAGGTATAAATGAGGCATAAACAAGCACATCTGGAAGGTTCTAGATATACAGTAAGTTGATTGATTGATAATAAATAATGGATCACATTTGGCCATTTGAATTAATTTGGAAATGAAGTCAGCTGTAAATAGATTATAAGACTAATGCTGCAATATTAAAAGTAATTAATGAGTTAAGTTTCAACATGGTCTCAACAGTAGAACTGCAGACTTTGCAGGCACTCAGGAGAACAGATTCTGCATGTGGATTCTGAATTAATTTATTATGTACACACAGCTAAATTCATTTTAGGAGAGTGTCATGTAAACTCTAAAAATAATGATGTTACACACATCTGCTTTTTCATTTTGTTAATTAAAAAAAATTTTTTTTTAAATAAATTTATTTATTTATTTTTGGCTGCGTTGGGTCTTCGTTGCTGTGCGCAGGCTTTCTCTAGTTGCAGCCAGAGGGGGCTACTCTTCAATGCGGTAAGTGGACTTCTCATTGAGGTGGCTTCTCTTTGTTGCAGAGCATGGGCTCTAGGTGCACGGGCTTCAGTAGTTGTGACACACGGGCTTAGTTGCTCCATGGCGTGTGAAATCTTCCCGGACCAGGGCTCGAACCCGTGTCCCCTGCATTGGCAGGCAGATTCTTTACCATTGCGCCACCAGGGAAGTCCACATCCACTTTTTTAAAGACCACGTTCATTTTGCAATATAGCTTAAAATATTTTTTAGTCTAATCATACGAAAGTGAAACAATGCAAATCTTCTCTCCTATAGTAATTTTTATGCTTTTAGATAAAAAATGTTTGTGTATGACATTTTTTAAGTTGAAAAAATAAGCTGTTTTAAAGAAAGAAACTAAATGAATGCTCTCATCCACTCTCCTTTTCATATAAATCATTTGGTTGAAGAGTGTTAGTATGTATGTCTCCTGTTCAGTGTTTTAGAAAGTCATTTAGAGAACACTACAATCTGTGAGTATAATACTCGCCGTAAACTGATGATATGTTGACTGTCACAGAAGGGCTACACTTTTGTTTTTTTGTGACGAGGTCACCGTCTATATTTCAGCATTGAATTTCAATGCGCATATATTCCACTTAAAAGTCTTTAGAGCATGGTGATTAAGTGCTGGGAGCAGAGAATGTCTAAAGTTATAAAAGTAGAGAAGCAAAAGATGTGATACTTCACCTGATCCATTTAACTGCCAGTTCAATAATGTCTCTCCTAATTTGTTTTTATTTAAGATATGTAACATTTTGAGGTTTCTGAAGGATGGGTGCTATTCTTTTTTTTTTTTTCTGAATGGTGCCATGAGTCATTAAATGGCCACTCTGTAGTTCTTGATACCTACCTGGAATGGGTTGCAATATACTTGTGAGGCTCTGTTGCTTGGTGATCTCCTTCAGTGTGTCAGAGAATTTGCTTTTTAGCCTTAACTTCTAATCTACGCCAGTGTAACACATAGTCTTATTGATACAGGCCTAAATTATTGCTCTCACACAAATTAACATTTTCTCTTCACAATAATCATGTAAGGTAAATATTAGTCCAAACTGACAGCTGCAGAAACCACAGCTCAGGGAGATTACCCAAGATGCTTCTATCAATTACTTGAACCTAGATCTTCTGACTCAAAAGAGCATCTTAGTTTCAAAATGTCATAGAGATGAATATGTTTTGATATGAATGTGAAGATGTGTTATTAATTATATTTTGAGTTATTCCTAGAGTTCTTTTCTTTGCTACTTTTCTGCCAAGATGAGTGAAAATTTTAAATGCTTTGAAAGAAGGAATTAATGGGGCAGTCTGAGATTGTAACAATAACTCTCATGCAAAAATCAAAGCAGAGTAGAGACAAGACACTGCTATTTTTATTTTCTATTGCTATTTCTATGATGCATGATTTTTATCGAAGATACTGTCCCTGAGTCTATGTGATTATAAAGTGTATATTTTATATAATATTAGTTTGCCTTAGTTAAATGGCCGGTTGTTTTAAACTAGCATAGTACTAATCAGATGCATATATTCTCTTGTAAGGAATACGAAATGTGATTTCTAGATGGGGAGGTTGTATTTGGAATTCTCTGCATCTTTTATTCTCCCATTGTCAAATGGATCATCGCATTTTCAACACTTAATTATCTTTTCACCTAATTGTGTCTTATTTAACTTGATCATTTAAACTGCGAATGTGACTTTTTAATGTTCATCTTGTCTTTATATAAATGAACTGCTAGTTTCTAACTTGACTTTTGCTTAACATATGAAATCTGAAATTTATAAAAGGAAAAGAGAGAAGTGAGAATTAAAAAAATAGTGTTTGCAAATGAGAACAGTTTTCAGTAACTTAGCTACTAGACCTTGACACGTTCCTTGAACTAGGCATTGGGTCACTCCCATTTTTCATAGCTTGTTACATAATTAACTAAATCATAAAAATGGAACTAGTCCATTGTGACAAACTGAAATGTCTAAAAGCCTGCCTAAGGCACTGCACTGTGCAACTGTTTAAGAAAATTCCATCTCTTCTGAGTTGGTGATGGATAATGTGACAAAAATATTCCGATTAAATTCTAACTTTGGAATACTTAATAAATTAGTAACAGCATTAGAAGTGCCACTTTTATTCACCTGTCAAGGAGGAGGGCTGTGGTGCTGATCTTTTTGCCCTCTTTGTCTGCTTTCATGGGAGCTGCTTGCAGCTGAGGGGGTCGTATCTTATGAAGGTACAAGATGACAGCAAGGTAAGACATGTGGTTCCTTTGATGCCTTTGTACTTACTCATTTCTTCTCTTCAGACTTGGAGTCACTGAAGAACACAGTGTTTTTCTTTGACAGCTTGAAACCTTAACTCTCTCTTCCTCATCATCATTTTCCAATCTTTTTTTGTATTACGGAAAAATTATTTACTTTTAGTGCTTTAGGGCATTGCTCAGTGAGGTGTTTCTCTGCATAAAAGAGATATATAGTTTGAAGCGATATTGAAGATGTAATTAAGTAAAATTATAATTTGTGAACAGGTCATTGAATGAAAGTTTACATGTTAGCATATACATTTCCCACGAGGGTTTTGTGGCACATGCAAGGATGAAATGAGTTATATGTTTTTACACAAATTAATTAAAAATCATTTAATCATTATTATAATTACTTTAGCAGAGTTATTCATAAGTTATTGTAGGTATTGTTTTTGTGTACTTGCATACTTGCAGCCATGTGTAGAGTGATATACTAGAAAAACACACCATACTAGTAGTTAGAGCATGGAAGGTTTAATCCTTCCATGAAGTAATGTGACTAGCAAAATTTTTCTAGTTGGTTTCAGGACAAGATTTGTTGAGACCTAATGGGCAAATGGCTTTTCCACAATGGTGAACTTCCATTTTAAAGTTAGGAAACAAATCACTGAGGCATTTCCTCTATTTTGAGGAACAATTTGTGATCTTCCTTTGAATCTATGGTTCTGTTCTAGGGTGATTTCCCTGCTCCTCTCAACGCTGGTCTCGGTAATTCTAACTTTGGCTTGGACAAACTGTATCCATTCTCACGTGGGCCCAACATCAAGTGGCTTGTTATCCAGACCTATTTACATTGGTTCCTGTTTTTCCTTTTTAGTTTGCTTCCTTGGTATTTTTTCCCTATCCCAACATGACTACCATATTTCTGACCACTTTGATAACTTGGCAACTATTGATATTTGCCTGATTTCAAAGGATTCTTCTATAGTGGTTTAGGAGGAAGGGACTTAATTCTAACTTGGAAAATTCCAATTCTGGATAATAATAATGATATTATTACTATTGCTACTACTAGTAATAGTAATGGTCATAGAAAAAGTTCACAGCAGGTTAAATTTGATATCTATTTCCTGACCCATCACATCACTTGCTGTAACCAGGTGAGGACCTTTCTTTTCACTGACTAACCAGGTAATGCCAGAGAGACCTTTAAGAATACCTACCTAAGTGACTAGGTTAAGCACAGGAAGCTCAGTTGTGAAAAGGAGAATACTGTCATATTACTTCAGAGAGAGAAAAATCTCCTGAATAACTACACAAGTCATGAGCAAAAAAAAAAAAAAAAAAAATTCCTAACCAGGGAGTGTTTCCAGACACTCTCTTCCCAGGGAATTTACAACTATTTGCATTGTACATTCTATCACAGTATAGTTGAAGTCCTAGTTTCTTTATATTTTTAATTTTTTATTTACTCACACTCTAGTATGAGTTGTGTTGTATTCATCTTTGTATTCTAGTTCCAACACAGGTTTGGTCACATAATTGTTATTATTATGGTTGTTGAATGAAAGAATGCATAACATAGTCTGGAAGTCAGTCCAAATACAATTCATAGGCATCTCCATGGAACATCTAAAACTAGGACAGGATGAGTGTGCACATTTGTCTTTTCTTAAAGTCAGTTCAACCATCATTTTTAAATAGAGCCTCAAAGAGTTGCTGAAAATTATGATTTAGGATTATTGTAATTTGTATTGAGATATGAATCCCCCAGCATAGTGCAGTCTACAAAGTAGGTGCATAACAAATACCTGTTGAATGAATGTGTAAATTAATGGGTGAATCCATTAAAAATCCACCAAAAAATGTAACTACTAAAAAATTCCAGCCACCTCAAAGATTAAAAAAAGAAGAAAGGAAGGAAGAGAGGAAGGAAGGAAAATGGAGGAAAAGAAGGAGGGAAGGAGGAAGGGAGAGATGGAGACAAGGAGAGGGATTAAGGGTGAAGTAGGCTTGGCAGTGAGCATTGGAACTATTGACATAGAATTTTCCTAATTTTTTTTACATATATCCAAAACAAAATGCAAAATCATTAATAGCTTTTGAAGTAAAAGATGCACATAGTTATAACACCTTAAAATAATAGAAAAGGGAAGAAGGATGTCAAAGATGACTCCAGGTTTCTGGCTTATTAAACTAAGTAAATGGTTGTGCCATTCATGGAAATAGGAGCCCCTAGACACGAGTCAGTTTATGCAGAAAGATCATGTGTTTGATATTAGGTGAAGTTGGAAGTACCTTTGAGACAGGCAAATGCTAGAGTTAAATAGCTATAGGAGAGGTGGAGGATATAGCATGTCGGTTTGAAAGTGGGTTTGTGGCAATTAGATGGTAATTAGAGCCATAGGTGGGGATGAGCTGGAGTAAATAAAAGGCACATGTTGAGAAGTCGTTATCTATTCATTTCACTGTATACCACCTTGTATTATATATAAAAGACTGTAAGTCAATTATGTCAGTTAAAAAGTTTCTGATTAATAAATGAGGTTTTGTTTGTTTGTTTTGGCCGTGCGGGGAGGCATGCAGGATCTTAGTTCCTTGACCAGGGATAGAACCTGTGCCCCCTGCAGTGGAAGCTCGGAGTCTTAACCACTGGACCACCAGGGAAGTTCCCTAAATGAGATTTTATAGACTTCCTTTTTGCCTCTCTGCCTTTTACTTCCTATCATTTATACTTGATATTGTACAAATAACTGCCCACCCTCATTTCTCTTCATACACTCGAAAAAGTAGGTTTTTTATGTAAAATTCATTTATTTCTTCATTCACAAAATGTGTCTCATATAAATTCATGTATTATATACATTAGTACAAGCTTCTGGTGGGGAATTATGGCATCATTACCTATTTGTTCTTAAAAATGCTACTTTTTAAGGATGTTAAAATTCACTGCTTCTACACTAATAATTCTGTATGTTGTAAAACAAGCTAAACTGGAAAAACAATTAAAGCCTCTGGAAAAATATTACTTAAGGTAAGAAAATAACATTTTTTTCAAATTTCACATTCAAAATCCAAGGAAAAAAATCTTTATGTTTATCCAGAGCTGCGTTCACTATATTACACTCAGAGCTAAACTTTCCATGCATGTTCTGCTTTGTCCTTATAGTCACTTTTTAAAATAGTCCCCTTGGAAAGATAATTCTTCTGATACAGAAAAAACAACAAAGAGGAGCAAAATGTTTTGGAAATAATTCCAAGAGTTGATGTCCACAACCATCACTGAAAAAAAATGTTTTATTTTTCTTCCCTAAGAAGATTTATTTCCGAAACTTCCTCTTTCAGATTTTTATATTTGAATAGAGTTCTCATATAAGTTGTAATGTGTGAGTACTGTCTACCTACCCTTCAGAAAAGCAAACCATGGAGAAATACCAAAGAAGAACATGGAAATGTGTCAACATGTCACAATTTTCATGGCAGATTATTAGTGTGAGTTTTCTTCAATTCTCTAATTCTGTCTGGCTTCATCAGAAGATATTCATTCTTCCTACAAGAAATCTTGTTACTTGTAACTGTTCACATTTCACTAAAAGTAGGCAAAATTAGTGGATAAAATCAACTATTCTATTTACCGTCTGCATCTTCTTCACTAGATTGTTAAACTTCTGATGACTTCATTTTGTTTCATTTAGTCCAGTTTTTTTTTTTTTTTTTCGTTCTCCCCATCAGGTTGGCCTGAATTCTCTAGTCTTCAATTCCTGGAAATGGAAATGTATAGCTGCTTTTTGGTCCCTAACATTGCTGCATAGCTCTACTGCAATGGATACTGCTGATTTTCTTCTGAAAACTGTCTATTCATTTGACTTCCATGTATTCTCTCCAGGTTTTCCATGTGTCTCTGTGATACTGATTGTTCTAGTTTTCTCTCCTCCCTCCCATCGTGAACACTGATACTCTCCCAGCCACTTGCTCCTTAAATATTATTACTTTGGGTTCCTACTTTGGCTTTTAGCGTTTGCTTCTGTGTATTTTCTTCAGATGGTCTCATGTACCCTCACAGTTTTAACTATCATCTGCATGTAGATAACTTTCAGATGCTTCTTGAACTACGATTTGTCTGAGATTTAGATCATAAGGATATTTGAATTATTTCACACCCTCTTTCACTTCAGTATGCCTAAAACTGCCCTTGCATCTTCATTCCTCACCACCACACATCTAATCCACCAAGTCAGAGGCCTGGGTGCCACTCCAGAGCGCTTCTTCACACCTCCACATCCTGCCATATATAGTAAGTTCTGCCACCTTTACCTACAAACTCACATAATGACTTCAACCAAGCTCCACACATGTATTTACCGTTCTGGTTTAGAGCTTATCCTTGATCTCACTTTAATTATTCTAGTAGCCCCTTACAGGAATCCCTGCCAGAAGTACCCATTTTAACATCACAATAGTCCATAAAGTACCATATTTATTTATCCATAAAAATATATTTCATCATTAAAAACAGTTTATTTTGTACATCATTGAAAATAGTTCTAGACATTAATCCTAAAGTTATTGTATTCAAGAAAGAGTAAATTGTCTTAAAGAATTATGCCTAATAAATTGTTAAAAGTTTAAAAGCTGGGAAACTTCATTCTAGCGTAGAAAATTTTAATTTTCTGGGTTCCAAAATACCTTAGATATATTTTGTGTGATATTTGGCAAATAATATAAAATCAGCTCTTGCATTAAACTTACTTTGAAGTTTCAGATTTAGTTAAGCAGGCCTCCTCTGTGGCTACCCAAACCTCCCTAGACATATTTTAACACAACACATTATATGGAAATTTTTGATTTATGATTTACACATTTTTCTTTCCCATTATACCATAAAAATCCTATCCTTTTTTTTTGTTTTGTTTTCCCTCTATTTAGTACTTTGTCTAGCATACGTAAAGTACTTAGTAAATATTTATGAGCTCACATATTAGGATTAAGTGCATATTATTAAGTAAAGACACTAGTTCTCAATTCTTAGAGTATGAAACATACTTGATAAAATTTGGTGACTTAGTCTGTGTAAATAGCTGACCTTCTGTGATGTGATGTGGTGTGCAAAACCTCTATTTTACATTTTTCATATAAACGGGGAAAATGTTATATTAAGCCCTGTTAGACCAAGG
Source organism: Balaenoptera musculus (assembly GCF_009873245.2). Lineage (NCBI taxonomy): Eukaryota > Metazoa > Chordata > Mammalia > Artiodactyla > Balaenopteridae > Balaenoptera > Balaenoptera musculus. Next base: position 66,457,356 of record NC_045796.1, on the reverse strand, counting down.
GTTAAAGTGAGAATTCAGTGTTCTAGCACATATTTGTTTATATCACATAAGGGCACAGCACTAATGTGCTTTGAAGTGATTACTGCTGTGGTAAAATACTGGAAAAAAAAAATACAATCCAATGTGACATGGGAGAGTGGAAATCTAAATCAAAGCAGAGCATGCATATTGTTTTTACATTGTACCTGCCAGTCAAGCTAAAATTTTATGAAGAACTGAGAAGCAATTTTCACTCATGTACATTATATCATGTAGGTCATATTCTTTTATGTAAATCTCTTTCACTTGGGTGTTTAAATATCAATATAGTGTAGTTCTAAAAAGTATGGCTTTTATTTCTTTCTCTCTTTAATTCATTCTGAGCTTTGGAGAGCAAATGTTTTATGGAACATGACACTTACAAGGGACATTGTCTGAAGAGGTGTTAAAACATGAGCTGCATGTGTTTTGGATAACAGTGGTATTGCAGGAGAATGCTTCTTCCGCCATTGTACTTTGTCCCACAAACAAGGAACAGGGAGATGAGGGCTTGGAAGATGTGTATTAATTCACAGGTGAAATGAAACAGAAAAGATAAAGGCTCAAGTTTATCCCTTGGGGGAGACTAGACATCCATTAGCTTTAAGATCGTTTTGTTTCACATTTCCGTAGAGCTAACTGACAAATTCCACATTTTTGCATCCATTTTCCCCAAATATCCAATGCTTCGTGTTATGAAAATCTCTCTTTGCCAGTTAATTATAATGTTGGGCATTGTCTTGTGTATATTAGCTTTTTCTTTCTTTATACGAATGTGATCAATAATAGCGTTCCTAGATTCTGCCAGGACACGTCATTTTTGACTTTCTGCCTGGGAAAGAAACAAAACAAAGCAAGGCAAAACAAAAAATCCCAAATACACACAAATACACACGTCGCTTGTCCATAATTATTCCTATAGTAATAAACAATGATTTGTGAACTAAACATGTGAAACTCCAGGTCATCTGTTTAATGTTTCCTTATTTACTATTTATGAAAATATCATTAAAGTGACATATATTATTTTCATTATTTGGAATTTGATTAAGATAAATACATGTAGCATACTACTAATTAATTCTAGTGATTCTTTTTTAGTTCTGAAAATCCATTTATGACAAAATATACACTTTAAAAGATTCTGGAATTAAGGACCCAAGCAGGTGAAAGAGTTCATATATCCTTAATCAATTGTTCATTTAATAATTGTATCATTCATAGTTGTAACAGAAAACAGAAATCTCAGACAAGATAATTGAAAAGAATTTAACGAAAGGACTAATTACAAAGGTGAGGGCAGGGTTAAGTGATAACGGAAAAAGCTGGTGAAGGATCTCAGTCGTAGCAACCTCATTCTGCATGTGAACTTTCTTATCAAACGTAACATGTTTAAAACCTAAGTAGTATTTCCTCCCGGAAATGGGCTTCAGTTGCAGCCTTTTCATCACAGTTGAAGCCAGTTTCATACTTCAAGCTTCTCAAGCCCAAAATCATGGAATCATCCCTGATTCTTCTCTTTAGGCTACACTGTATATCTAATCAATCAATAAATCCCTTTGACTCCACCATCAAAGTAGTCCCAGAATCGGAACACATTTTACGACTTCTACTGTTCCAATACCAACCTCCAAGCCTGAATTACTGTGACAGCCTCTTAGCTGGTCTCCGCAATTGTACCCAGGCTCCCTAACAGACTGTCTTCAAGACTCTCACTGTAATCATTTTAAAGTGTGAATTAGATCCTGTCACTTCTCTGCTCAAAACCCTGCCATGGTTCACACTTCATCCACTTATAGCCCATAGGGCACCACATAGCCTCACTGTGTTTCTTTTGTTTTCATCTGCTTCCTCTATCCTCTTTTCTCAGTATAGTCTAGCCATTCTGACCTTTTTCTTTGAACAAACAAGCCATGTCCTTGTCTAAGGGACTTTGTAGCCCCGTTGCCTTGGCCCAGAGTGTTCTCCCACGTCTTCCCTCTGAAATTCACATGGCTATCTCACACATCTGTTTTAAGTCTTTGCTCAAATGCCATTTAAATATATTATTCTATTGTCTCTGACTTCCGTTGGTTCTGCTAAAAATTTTGCTATCCATCTAGATCTTGTAGCTAATCCATATTTTTTTCTTGCTTGTTGATTTTAAAATTTCTTTTCTTTTTTTTTAGTGTCCTCTAGTATCACTGTAAAGTAACTGAGTGTTTCTACCCTGATTGGGACTCAGGCATTCTGAATTCATCTTTCATCAATTCTAAAACATAACTCTGAATATTTTCTTCAGTGTTTACTTAATCTTTATTTGTGTCTAATCTGCAGTTTAATTTATCTATTGAGTGTTTCATTTCAAAGACTATATTTTTAACTATTAAAAGATTCATTGGATTTTCTACAAAGCTGACTGATCTTATTTCACAGTCTTATTTTATAGTATTTACCTGAAAGTTCTATTAAACGAAAATTCCATTATATAATGGTGGTTGTTTCCATTGATTTGTTCAAGGTAAAGTGTTTACTCATGTATTTTCTAATTTCAAAAACTCAAACCTGAAAAAATACGTAATAATAGCAGTCTAGAGTTGATGAATAAATGAATTTGGACACGGGACAGAAACAAATGCAGAACTTCTCCAAAGAGAAACACTCTTGATCTAACCACAAAGGTATTTCACCAATAAAATTCTGAATCAGGACAAATCTCAGGGCAAATCAGGACCAACCCAAGAGAGACAAATTTCCTTCTGCTGCAGGTCATCTTAACTTATTTTTTTCTACTCCACCAGCTTCTGAAGAAGTAACCCTCAGTTGCTCTTAGCTTTTTTGTGGAACTTATATTTAACTCACTCTGCTTTCCCAAGGCCTCATCGCTTTTGTCTGCTCCTGTGATAACAACTATAATCCTGGTTTACAGACCCTAACAATCATTTCCCCAACCCTGCTAGGGTTTTATCTCAGTTTCTGGTCCCTGTGGATTTGCAAACCCAACTGCACATTTAAAGGATATTTGGGACTTCCCTCGTGGCACAGTGGTTAAGAATCCACCTGCCAATGCAGGGGACACGGGTTCGATCCCTGGTCCGGGAAGATCCCACATGCCGCGGAGCAACTAAGCCCGTGTGTGCCACAACTACTGAGCCTGCGCTCTAGAGCCCGTGAGTCACAACTACTGAGCCCACGTGCCACAACTACTGACACTAGAGCCCACACTCCACAACAAGAGAAGCCACCTCAATGAGAAGCCCGCGCACCGTGACGAAGAGTAGCCCCCGCTCACCTCAACTATAGAAAGCCCGTGTGCAGCAATGAAGACCCAACACAGCCAAAGATAAATAAATAAAATTTTTTTAAAAAGGATATTTGTTATCTATTTCAGTAGTTGCAGACTGTATGATCATCCATAATAAGGTATTACAAAGCGCTAGACATTCTATATGTTATGTTCTCTGATTACAGAAGTGAATAATAATTCATAGTCCAGTTTATCTCCATATTTTTAAAATTTTCTATCCATGAGTCTTATTAGCTTTTTTCTAAGATTAAATGGTGCTTATTCAATAAAATCAGGTCTAAAAATTGCAGATCGTTATTCTCCTGTGTTCTGTTGCTACGATAGTGAGTTCAAATATACCTGAATACCTGTTCTTCTTCAATAAAATAGGTAAATTTGATGAGCTCCTAATTTTATAATTTTAGATTATATGCATAACTAAAATGTTTGTAAAATATTATGTTTCAAAGTATGGTATATAAATATGCCTCATAATCAATTAAAATTTCTCACTGCATTCTCATACAAGAGTATTTTTTCCACATGCCTCAATGTCAGCGAACAACATTGGTGCAAAGTGAAATTATTTCAGACTAGACATAAAGAAGCAATCCAGAGTTTTCGTCCCTGCATGTGACAGTGTACAAGTCGGGGAAGGGGGATGTCAATATAACATCTAGTTTTAAACCAAACTAAAGGTCTAGAAAGGATGTTAGTAGCAAACCTTGTAATTCTTTCTGGCTCTGAGAAACTGATCTTAGCAACACTCGTATAAGCCTTCCTGGCTGCTTGTAGAGTACCACTTAAGAACATTACCTTTTTTAAAAAATTTTTTATTTATTTATTTATTTATTTATAGCTGTGTTGGGTCTTCGTTTCTGTGCGAGAGCTTTCTCTAGTTGTGGCAAGTGGGGGCCACTCTTCATCACGGTGGGCGGGCCTCTCACTATCGTGGCCTCTCTTGTTGCGGAGCACAGGCTCCAGACGCGCAGGCTCAGTAATTGTGGCTCACGGGCCTAGTTGCTCCGTGGCATGTGGGATCCTCCCAGACCAGGGCTCGAACCTGTGTCCCCTGCATAGGCAGGCGGACTCTCAACCACTGCGCCACCAGGGAAGCCCAAGAACATTACCTTTTGACCTTGTCCACAGATGCTGGAACTCAACCAAGCCCAGGACCAGGTGTGATTACATACCTGCTAAGGAGGTTCTCAATGTCCTCTACGTGGGAAGCAGGTGTGTTATGATGGATTATCAAGTTGCTGTTCAAATTGTAGGTTGACATAGGCTACCCCTAAGTCTTTTCAGCAAAGACAAACAAAGCTCCAAACAACTTGACTAGTGGAAAAACAATGTGGCCTTCCCACAGGAAGAAATCCCTAAAATGACCCTCTTGTCATAGCAGGTTCTCTGAATAGTTTCCAGATGGTGATGGAGTGTCCTCACAGCTCCACTATCCCTAAGGGGCAGGAGCTAGAAGGACAGCCTCAGGCCCTGCGGGGGAAAGGTTTTCTGTATAAAGCCAAATGGCCTGATTAAACCACTCCCCCAGTGCCTTTAGATTATTGAGCACTTCGTTCTAACCAGCTAAACTGACACCGTAATGGTGCCTTAGGTAGCAACATCTTCTCACATTGCCAAGGAATAGTGCTAGCGTGTATATAAAAGGTGGCAGTCAACAGGTAAAACGTGGGCTGAATCAGGTAACAAACAAGGCATAGCTGAGCCAGAAACACAAAGAGCATTTATTCACAAACCAAAGCTACTCTTCTATGAAGGCACTGTGGACAAGACTGCTGTTCTCATGCTGATTTTCCCTGTTATCCCTTTACATTCTGACAACAACACAGCCTGCAGAAGCACTATCCAACAGGGGCATGTCTGTGTATCTACCCCTTGCCTTGTTTCTGTAACCCTAAACTCTAACTGCTTCCCGTTTCTTTTTCCCACTTCTTTCTCTTAAACAAATACACGCAGAGGAAAACCGCCAGGCAAATGTCTGGGTTTGTAAAAGGGCTAATATTCCATAATGGAGTTTTAATATTCTTCTAAGGCTTACTCTCTTTTGCTCTTTTTTTTTTTTTTTTCAGCCATGTCATTTGGTATCTATGACAAGAATCTAAATATTCAGTAAGATCACATTCCTTGATATTTTACATTTCCTGACCTACAATGACATGGATATTCTCATCCACACACTTCAGAATGTTAACATATTTGTGTGTTGTTCTCATTTTTGGTACATGATGAAATAGCCGTTATTTTATAACAACAGGGTCCAGCTAATTCCAGAGAACTGAAGAAATTATTTCATAGACCTTAGTTCTCCTCTCCAAAAAAGGTTACAAGATACTTCAGGTCAGAGGTCGTAATCCTGCTATATATTATATTATTTTAAATACATACGTATGTTATTGAATTTTAAAATAATAGAGTCAACATCACAATCATGTAAATTAACCAAATGAAATTGAAATTAAACATGCACAAAATAGTGAAAAGATACTAAATTATATAAGGCAAGATATACATAAAAACTTCAGAGGCTAACAAATGTTTTCTTCATTTAGAATCTAAAAATTTAGTGTCCCCTCTGCTTGTTAAAAAGAAACATAAGTTTTTTCTGATATAATTTGTTAACAAACACACAAATCGCCTACACCATTTTTGTTATTTGATTCCTGCTTTCAACTCTCTGGATTTTGTTGGATGTATTGAACCAGCACGTCTTACATTCAGTTAATTGGTTTGCGTCCCTGGCTTTTGCTCTGTAATTGCCTATGCCTCCGTGATTAGTGTTCCCTCGCTATTAGTCTGTCATTTGGGAACTCAAGACTTGTGTATCATGAAGTGATGATGATACAAAGATGGTTTCATACACAACCGGAATCTACAGAAATTAGAATGCTAAGTTTATGTCCCATTTTCTTCGTTCTCATGAGGAAGGGTACTCTGCAATAAACATTTTTGTATTTGGTGCTTTGTTCCATACAGACAAAAACAGATCACATAAGCTACTTTCTCTTGAGTGTGTGATTTACGAATTATCCCCTATCCTCTAATTGCTATATCAGAAGTGGAGTTGCTTGTGGAAGCTTAATTTAAAATCCTTGAATGAACAGTTAGTATTGCCTGTCTAATATTTTGTGTGAGTTCATTTTCAAACACACCAGCCATGGAACACTATACCAAAGGACTAAGAAAAGAAGATACACTCAGGAGGCATTTTTCCTTATCTGTCATGCAAATGAGTGTCTTTGGATGGGTAATAACAATTTGATGTTGTTTGAAGGTGTGCCTTTTTTATGCAACTCAAATCAGAACACAATTAATGCAAACGCATATATAACAAGCAAGCAGATAAATGAATATCTTCTTTGTGTCCTAAAAAAAATTTACAACTGCTGATGACAAGAGAAAATAATGAAGAGAAGGTTGGACCAGGAGTCAGAATATGTAGGCTCCTTAACTGATCTTCCACTAAGCACATAGAATCTTCCAAGTTAAAGGTCGTTTAACCCAACTTTCATTCAATATAGGAATTCCTTTAAATATCTCTGAAAAGGGCCTTTTAACTTGACTTACATCTTGGAAACCTACCATCCTACAAGGCAGCTCATTTCATTGAGAGAAATAAAATCTATTCCCCCTTTACCATTCATGACTCTAGGTTCTGCCCATTTAGATTCACGTAAAACAAATCAAAACCCTTTAGCAATTAATGACTCCTCAAATATTTACAAATAGTTATCACAGTAGCTCTAATGCATTTTTAAATGTTACACCAGTAACCTTAGGATTGCATGGAAGTCTCCAGACGTGGTCTTTCCTATGACTGTTATTTATTTTTCTTTCGATACTATCTTTAATTACTTCAGAACTCACTAATTAATTTTTCATTACTGACTAATTTGGTAGATTTTTTCAGATGAATTCAATTGAATCTAGGTCTGCTACATTGCTGTTGAAAATGTGTGTACAGAGATTGGCATGTTTGCTAAGAAAGGAGACCCAAATTACGTTACCCCAGGTAGTGAGGCTTTCAGGAGAATTTGCCTTGAAATCTCTGGTTTTCAACTTGACATATCAAGAAAGGCAATATCTTCAGCACCACAGAGTTGGTTGCACTCACATATTTATTAAATGCCAAAGATTGATATGCCATTCAAAAGCCAGTTTCTTCATGTATAGTGAACAACATGCACCTTGGCAGATGAAATTTAGAAGAATAGACTATGTCTGCCTTCTAATGAAGTCACCCACTCTACTAGTGTGTTGATATCAAGAACACTGAATTAGATACCAGAGAGTAAGTTCATGAACTTAGACTCAGAGGACGGGTTGGAGGAAAATCCTGACAGCTATTTCATTCAACTCAAGGAGAAGTCTAATGAGCAATCCCTGCTCAGGAACAGAGTGTATCTCCCAGGGGAATGAGATGATCAGATGCCCCAGATTCAGGGTGTCTCTACTCAAGGAAGCAGTTAGACATACCACCAAGTTTTGCTTTTCTGAACCCATTTATTCTATCGTTACTATTTCCATACTTTGGGTTTCTTTATTAAATATATTAGGTCATTTTTTGTTTTGGAAACATTTTAGCTTTTACGGTATTATTGATTTCATTAGTCAAACTCTCAGAGTTCTTGGAGTGATATGCTCTTCCCTGGACTCCTGCTCCCATCTAGTTATCTAGTTATCTGCTATTTATCTGTTTCAATTAAATTCAAGGTTTAACATTTGTTGATATTTATTTCTATCTTCTTATTTCATCCTCAAGTCCCTTACTGAGGTTTTTATTATCCACTACAGTAGTGAATAGATTTGAGTACTATTCATCATTTATAAGGATATCCTCTAAACTTTAGATCAGTGTGATCCATGAATGACACTAGTTGTACCTTTTCTATTTCTATCTTTTATCGTGATGATGAGACAACCACTTAACATCTGAGGGACTCAATTTCCCAATCTATTCAGGGAGCATAGTAATTTGAACAACTTTAACTGTACTTCTCTATGGCAGAGACTTTTCCTGTTTAGATACATGTGCAGTCCTGTCGGGAACAGTGAGAGAAGACAGAGCACCCCACTCACCAGCCAGATTTGCTCTAACTCAAGAAGCAATACGAGCAGAGCAACAGAACCGCAACCTGGGCAGACTTTCCAAACAAGTCATAAGGCACAAAAGAATGTGAAGAGAAGGAAAAATTCTTCAGGTAAGAAGGCACAGTAACAAAGACTGAAGAAGTCAGAGCAGACAGAAAGACGTTCACAATGGAGACAGAGATGTGAATCCTGGTGTCATTTTCTGAGCGGCCCTTTAAGTGGATTTTAGCTACAGATGGGACTATACCCTAACAGCTTTAAGTGACCATCTTAGACTAGACACTAAATTCTCTTTTGGGGGCCTTTCACCTCTCAAAGTGAACTTTTTCCCTTTGATTCTCTTAAAGCTGGAATGTCCCTACATATTCCTTCATTGAAAGATGGATTCTTAAAGGTCTGTTGTAATCAGCGGCACCAGAGATCTCTACCTGGCATTGCTTCACTCAACAACTTAACTTACTATACTTTGTATTTTCTAATCTTGAATTGGATTTACATGATTTTAGTGGCTCAGACATGGCAGAGAACAGTGTATGATGAAGGGAAGTTGAAGTCATAAGGTCATAGGGTTAGTATCGTCTACAATTGAGAAAAGTTGAGGTCCTCTACCCTTCATTATGCCTGGATGATTTATATGAATGCAGAGCAGAATCAGAAAATGTTTCCCATTTGTTTTCCCTCACCTGAGATATTGATCAATACACTATATGGGCTGACCCTTGGCAATCTGGAATGTGGCTTAAAGTTCTCTCTGTGTAGCTAGTAGTTTCCTCAGGTACTGTCTCTCTGCTGGGTATCATTTTGAGAGAGAAGCAGCAAAGATAGAAACCATAGTTGTAATGAAAGTGAAGAATGTAGTGAGTTGTAAAGTTTTCTTGGGGATGAGGTTGACTGTGGAAATCACCACAGAAGTATTTTCATATAACTGGCTGTTATATCCCGTGATTGCCAATTCATCTCTGAGAGAAGTTTATAGACAAGGATAGGCAAATTGGCAGAGATTTGAAAAAAACACCAACCAATTCTGATAAATAAAAGGGAGACTATGATGGGACATTGTATCAATTGAGATTTGAGGAGGTCAAAGAGTTCAAAAACTGGGATGGTGGTTGTGACTTATGAATGGGGATGGAAAGAGAGCTGGTACCAGAATGTAATGCCCATGGCCATGTGGAGGAAATATGCTGGAGATATAAATCTAGGTGGAGAAAAAAGTCAAGTGTTCTATGGATTTTGAGTAATACAACATTTCTAGTATGTCAGTAATAGCAATAGACCATGCTATCTATTTGGGTCTTGCTAAATGCTATCATATTAATATTATATCAACAAAGGCCTCACCTATTCTGTTTTACAGTCTGAATGGATGGAAGTGGCACCTAGGGCAACTAACTTGTTGGCACAGATAGAACTTCTTGGGTTGGTTGTAGAGTTCTCGATTTCAATAGCAGAGCATTCATGAATTCTTTGCCTTCCCCCCTTGGAGATATCCCTTACTGCTCCTGGTGCTAGATTTTTTTTCTTAGTTGCAGTTGTGTCTTGGATTGGAACATTTCCTAGGGTTTAGTTACTTATGTGGACAAAGAAATTGCCTGGGGTGATGTTAAGAGTTGGGGGTAAGGTGAACACTGCCATCCAGGTGCTCATATTGTTAAGTGATGACAAGGATCTGGAAGTTGGTAGATTGTCACCACTCAGCAGGGAAAATGGGGAAATAGCAATTGTATATCTAGAGCGATGAGGGGTTAGGATGATTCTTGTTGCTGGTTTGGCAGGAAATTACTTTTGAAATACTATCTGATTTTCTCCCTCCTGTTATTCCCATTTCTTCAATTCTAGTAGAGAGTCAGGTCTGTATTCATTTACCAGAGAAGAAATGTGAAGGATAGTGGAAGGAAGCTCAGATTTTGTCTAGTTTTGGTTTCACACCTTAACGAGGAGAGAAGGAAAAGGAGCTAAGTGTGTTTAGTAGTCCCTAGAGAGAGGGCTAGAGGTGATGGGTCATTAGACAACATTTTGGTAAATGATCTCTTTGAAGGGCCTTGTTTCAGTTGTCAGAGTTGTTTGAAAATTTAAACATTACTTGTGACTGTTCACTCTGTCCCCAGACCTATATTAGCTGCTCATGTCACAGGTACCGATGAAATCTTCCCTTGGTCGGGAGTTAGCACTCAGATTAATGTTCACCCAGCAGGAGTGAGGCCCATCTATATCTCTTCATTAAATGAAGTTGTTTCTTGTCTAGTTTATCCCTTGTGGAATTTTTCCACAATCTTAACATTACAAGACATCCATAAGCCTCAAGAAGAGGGCTGTATCCCTGGTCACCTGGCAGGATGGATGGAAGGAGAAGGTGACACACCTGTATTTAGAGAAGGCTGAAAGCAGCCTGTATTCAGACAATGGTTAAATACAACTCCACTTTCTCTGTAGTTTGGGTGAGCACAAGTGATAATGTAATCTACTGAGAGAGGAGAAAGAATACACTGAGGAAATGATGGTGTTATTTAAAATATTGAGTTTAAGATGTATCTGGAACAGCTAAGTGGAGATCTGCCATAAGCAACTGGATAAATGGAATGAAATCTTAGTAGAGTCTCTGGTGTAGAGGTGTATATTTGGGATCTAACCAATTTTAAGTTGTTTCTTGAAGAAACAAGAAAGAAATTTCAAAATGGGTATCTCTCAGGATACACAGTGAATAGAAAAATGAGTCAGAGTGTTGGGAATGCAGATATATAAGGAATACAGAATATTTCATAAGACAGACTTAAAAAAAGCTATTAGTGGTAGAAGGAAATAGTGATGTCAGATGAGTCAGTGTCAAATGCTAGGGCAGTGGGACAAAAGAAAGACCACCACTTGTTCAGTGAATATTGAAACCTATCATTGACCTTCATGTGCAATGCCTTTGGCGCAATGTAGTATGGATGTTTGACTGCTCTAAGCTGAAGAATAAGAAAAGAAGTGAACATGATCTTGTCTTGAAAAAAAGAAAAAGCATAGAGTCAGCATCTATAAAGAGATACAAAATCAATAGAAAGTGATATTTTTATAATTAAAATTTTCAAGATGAGCAAGTCTTAGAGGTGTTCACATGTTGAGCTGGAAAAACCAGTAAAGAGGGAGAGTTTGAAAATACATATGAAATGGCACAAGCATGTTACCCAAGCCAGGTTACCTTGCAAAATAAATGTATATGTACATCTACGAGCTTGAGAGGGATCAAACCTGTGGCCTCTACATCTCTGGCAGGTGAATTAATTGCTCTGATGACTTGTGCTTTAAAAGGGGGCATTAACCATTGATGTCACTAGATTGCCACCTGTCCTGCAGTGGTCTATGTGGAGCTCGAGTGATTCCTAAATACTTTCTCTGTGTCCTCAAATGCCAAACCTTAGGAGAACCTTATTCACCATCAAGTTACTGACCATTTTTTCAGTGATCTTTCCAAACAGGCTTTGCAATAACTACTCCGTTTTAAAATCATGTCCCCCAAAGACCTCAAGTGAGGGAATAGAAGTGTGTAACCACAGATATCCTAAACTATTTTCTATTTTATTGTGTTAGTTTACAGTTACCCGTAATATTATATACAAGTAAAAATATGATGCCCTATTTTCTTTGCTGCCAAGTCAGGACTATAATTTAGCCTGACAAATGGGCAAAGGTTTCCAAGCACCACATGGCTGGTAACTATGTCTTGGAATATGGTGAACCCACATTGTTTTTACATCCATGGAGGTGCTAGTCAAAAGTGCCTCTGTGAATTTCAAAATGAAAGCCTGGGAATCATAGGCAGTATTACTCAGTTCCTTTATGAACGAACGTGGGATAGCAGACTGCAGGTTCTGGAGAAGGTATTAATGAATCATCCCCAGATGATCTTCCAACGACTCACAGGACTTCAAAATGAATCCTATGACCTATTTTTTAATTAAAAAATGCATTTTAAATGAATTATTTATGAACAAGTACAGCTGTAACCTTGATACTATTAAACTGTTCTGGGCTGTTGAAAGGTGTCTTATAGCAGCGACTATTCATAGTCAAACATGCAGAATCTATTAATATAGTCGGTGAAAAATATGAAGTGGTCTCTGAAGAGGTGGAGATAAATGAGCCCATCAATTCCTATTGCCTTCTTACCATAGCCAGTCACCAAAGATTTGTGCAGAAATATTTTATTTTGGAGTTATTTTGTAATCTGCAAATATCTATGGTTCTGTCTTTCAAGCTTTATAATGTGACTATTTAACACACTATAAGTAATCAATGAAAGGAATATTGGCTATGCATCATATTTTCCTTAGGGGTAGAATGAATGAACATGGCATTTTATTTAAGACCATTTTGACTATCTCCCACATCTGAGATAAATTGAAAATTACTTTGACATTGGAAAAACAGAGGGAGTCTTTCCCAAGCGCTAGCCAAAGAAGCTACATTATTTTTCAGACATAAGTGCTCAAAACACAAAATGATGTTTCAGTCAGGATTCAGACTACTTGACCCTCTGGATACATTTTCCTAAATCTATTTTCTATTTTCTAACTTAACCATTTTATTTTTAAATATATAAGTTAAAGATATTAAATTCTTGTCTAATTTTAAAAATATTTTAAGCAAAAGTTATATTGTGTACAGAGGAAAGTGAGAAAGAAGACTTTAAAGTGGAAAAAATTTAATGATGAGAAAAATGAGAGGAATGGGAATAATTAGGTAAATTAACATTGGAGGAGCCCAGAGAACTTTTCTCATTTTCTCCTTCCAGTAAGAATTTAGAAATCTCAGGGGCTAGAAAGGAGCTAAAATAAATCACAATGTAGAAAACTTAATTAGAATCTGATCTATATTGATTTCTGGTATACAAATGTTTGCAAAGGTCATAGAAACTAATAAACTAATTATATTCATCAAGCATATGTTAATATAGTGAAAGGTTCTGTATATCTATCTTCTTTATCCTTTATAACAGACATGTCAGATAGGATTGTTATCCCATTTTACATACTAGTAAGCTAGGCCTCTCAGAACTTGCTTAACGATAACAAAGGTCTAGACTAGTGTTAAGAAAGTCAGGACAAAGATTAAATGTCAGGTGTGTGACCCCAGGGACTATCCTATACCTACTGCACTGCACTACTTCTCATTAAGATTTTGAAGCAAAGATGCTATAAGAAAGAACTTGTTTCTCTTCTAGAAAAATATTTACACTTCTATAAGTAAATGCATCCCTTATTAAAATGGCATTTGTGCATATGTATTATATTTGGAGGATGGCAGGTATACATAGACTCATTATTCTGTGGTGTTAAATTTATGGGCTAAGGCTTCCCTGGTGGCGCAGCGGTTGAGAATCTACCTGCCAGTGCAGGGGGCACGGGTTCGAGCCCTGGTCTGGGAAGATCCCACATGCCGCGGAGCAACTAGGCCCGTGAGGCGCAATTACTGAGCCTGTGCGTCTGGAGCCTGTGCTCCGCAACAAGAGAGGCCGCGATAGTGAGAGGCCCGCGCACCGCGATGAAGAGTGGCCCCCGCTCGCCGCAACTAGAGAAAGCCCTCGCACAGAAACAAAGACCCAACACAGCCATAAATAAATAAATAAATAAATAAATAAATAAACCAAACCAAACCAAACAAACAAAAAATCCATTAAAAAAATTTATGGGCTAAAAAGATAGAAAGTTTCCTATAGCTGCTTTTTAATTTTTAATTTTCTGGTGATATCTGTCTAACATCTTTTTTGAAATCTTCATTTGCACAAGACATGGTCACATATATTTGGCATGATAAAGATTTAACGAAGTTGTTCTTTTGGGATCTCCAAATCATGCAGGAAGAATTTTTAGGCAATACATTTAGATTTTCCAAATCTTTTAAAAATTATACAGGCTATCTTAATTTGAGTTAGCTAGTGATATTAATTTGAGACATATATTAATTCAATTTACATAAGCATAAAATGGTTAAATTATCAACAATTTTATAGAGTTCATCATGTAATATTTTATGTAATTATTAGCTGCTTATAGGTAAACTCTATATCAGTTATAATAATAATGATGAACAATTATGATAATATTTCACATAATTGACACTAAAAATCCAAATAGAAACATTCAGATTAACAAAAAATTAAGTCATCATTATAGGTATTTTACCTCATATAACTATAGCTAGATCATTAAATATAGAAATTATGAAAAACAATTTACAGTATTTCAAAATATGTATGTATATATATATATAGAAGCTAATGTTTTATCGGTGTTGATTATTTTAGTGTTTTAAATATAATATAAAACCCCATTTGAAACACAAACATCTCTTAAAGGCTATGAAAAGTTCAGACATATTCATATATGAATGCATAAAGCATGATAAAATGAAAGCAAAATATTAAGGAAAACCTACCAGGTTTGCTGTCCTGCTGAATACTCTTTGACCCTCTTATTCCCTTCTAAATTGTGCCTTGAGCTTGTCTGCTACTGCTGCTGCTGCTTTGTTATTGTCATCTCCATTTTTAATTCTTTTTCTTAAATAACTACTATTGCAACGGCAGTTTGCAAAAACGAGCACAAATTCTTCTCTATTCATCAAGAGATGGAGTATAATCTTTTACCCCTTGAAATGACCTAGGCCATGTGAGTTTCTTTGGCTAATGGGACATTAACAGATGTGATCCAAATCGATCAGGGTTTCTCAACCTCAGCACGGTTGACATTTTGGACTGGATAATTCTTTGTTGAAGGGGATTGTCCTGTGCATCGTAGGGTAGGATATTTTGCAATATCTCTGGCCTCTACCCACTAGATGCCAGCAGCAACCCTCTATGTCAATCAAAAATGTCTCTCCAGACATTGTTAAATATCTCCTGGGGTAGGGAGAATTGCCCCTAGCTTGCAAACCACTGACGTAGAGTCTTGAAAGAGCTTTCATCTGGGGGCTTGCCCTCTCATGCTGCAATCCTAGATTCAGGCTGGAATCCTGAAACTACCATGTGAGTAGAACCTCAGCTAACCTTTTGGAGGATGAGGCCATGTGGAAGAGAATGCAGGCATTCTGGCCAAGAGCCTGTCCACTTCCAGACATGTAAGTAGGCTATTCTAGACCATTCAACTGAGTGTACCCTACAGAGATCAGCAGAGCTAATCCAGACCAGAGGAACCACTCGGCTGATACACAGAAACATGAACTAAATCAACAATTGTTGATTGAGGTCTCTAAATTTTGAAATGGTTTATTATACAGCAAAACTAAATTATATGCATTTGGAGTTATTTTTATTTAGCTTTCAGTGGTCTTTGGTTTTCTTCTGATGGACACTATCTAATTATTAATTAGCTTATAATTAGCCAATATAGCATAGTGATCAAAAATACGGAGACTTAAAGCCAAACTTACTGAGTTTAAATCCTGACTATATCACTTTCTATCAGTATGACCTGAAGTAAATTACTTAAACTTTCTTTACTCAGTTTCCATACATGTAAAATGGAGTTAATAAAAGTGACAGGAACACAATAAGACTTTTGTTAAACAAATTTGGTTTAAATCTTAATTGGGGGTTTCATCTTTATTTCCACTACTGACCTCAACTTTAGAAGCTTAGATATACATTTATCTTCTTCCCTATTATAGACCATTTCTTTTCAGGATCCTATCTGAGAATACACATGACTTTTTGACTCTACTCAGAATATATTTTTACAGTGGAAATTTCTTTTACAGATGAAAAGAATATTTATAAACCCCATAACATTAACAAACCTTAGAGTGGCCAATTCAAATTTAATAAGAAAACTACATAGGAGTCTAGATTGGATCCCTATCTCTGCTGTAGTCCAAACATCACTCCCAAGGTGATATTATTCATTCCAGTTGTCATTAGCCTGTAGTTTCTACCATCTTTAGGCTCTGAAGCAGATCTGGCTTCTAAGTAGGGAAAATCAAAAGATGTCCATATCCATATAGTAGGGCCTCGGGATCAGATGAATTTTATTGCTGGTTTTCATGTTCTGTCTTATCTTCATGGTACTTGAGTTCTGCCCTGGCAACTCCATTTGCTGAGACTGGGTACTATTTATCCACTGCATGAAACTTCTGATCTCAGTTAATTTCTTCTCTGGATCATTTCTTCCTGCTAATGGACTCCCTAGACCTCTTTCTTACAAGGATATCCACCTGATAATAATCCCTTGACTTTCTTATTTTCTTCCTATTACCTGCTGTCAATCTTTCTTGATGTCCTGTTTACCTCCTAGATGCCTCCTCCTTGTATACCTCTGGGTCTCCTTGTCTTTTCCAGAAGATTTGTCGGAAGTTCTTATTTTTGTGCTGCCAGAACTTGCCAGCTTAGCCAGATCCAGTTCAGTTCATTTCTACAAATATTGCAGCATCTATTACATTATAGAGATAATATAGCAACCCTTCATGGCAACTTTTAAAATAAACCTGATAAGTTAGTTGTAGAAACCAAGACTGGAAAATGTTAGGTAGCTTCTAAAGTCATACAACACACCAATGTTCATTGCAGCACTATTTACAATAGCCAGGTCATAGAAGCAACCTAAATGCCCATCGACAGATGAATGGATAAAGAAGATGTGGTACATATATTCAATAGACTATTGCTCAGCCATAAAAAGGAACGAAACTGGGTCATTTGTAGAGACATAGATGGACCTAGAGACTGTCATACAGAGTAAGTCAGAAAGAGAAAAACAAATATTGTATATTAATGCATATATGTGGAATCTAGAAAAATGGTACAGATGAACAGATTTGCAAGGCAGAAATAGAGACACAGATGTAGAGAACAAACATATGGACACCAAGGCGGGGGAAAGTGGTGGGGGTGGTGGCGGGATGAATTGGGAGATTGGGATTAACATGCATACACTAATACGTATAAAATAGATAACTAGTAAGAACCTGCTGTATAAAAAATAAATTTAAAAAAGAAAGAAGAAAAAAAGATAGTCATACAAAAGTGACCGTTGAACTATGATTTAAATCCAGGAGTGCTAGTGACTCTGAGTCAGCACTCTTCTTATTCTGTTTCCCTTATATCTTATTCACACTTATTCCGGTTCATCTGCCAACACAAACTCATAAGGACAGTTTGAACCACAGTGAATAATCAGCATTTATTTTGTGATTATCTGGAGTATTTGGTAGGCAATGGACTATTGCTAAAAGTTGGTGAATAGAGAAGTAATAGGATCAAAATTGTGTTCTAGAAGAATTAATTCAGAGTAGATTAAGGGAGAGGAGAGGCTGAAGGTAGTGAGCTATTATAACAGTCCAGATCAGGGGTAATGGGGTCCTGACACAAAGCAGTAAACCTTTAGGGAGTCAAAAGAATAAAACAACTAACATTGAATACTGGTGCCCTCTGGCATGAGTGAGAAGATAAGGAATGTCAATGGTAATTACAGGCTATCCTCAAATGATTCTCCCCAAATTATTATATTGTTGAAACCTATTAAAATATGCTGAGTTTAAGTTTTTAAATTTAATTTATTAATACATAATGTAGTGAAACATCCATTCAAATTACTTTAGGTGTGGGGAATAAATCTTTGGTAAAGGCATTAGGAGTTCAAAGTATTGCTGAATAATTAAAGATTCCAGGTAAGCATTTACCTCATTTGCTTGTGGCCCTGCAGAATGCATTCTATGATTGTCTAATTAGTTGAATAAAAGATTCTAAGGTTGGTGAATCACTGCCACATATATTCATTTCCTTATAATCTTGTATTAATGGTTCCTGTCATTTCGAATGCCCTTGGCTCCCTTTTACTTTTCATCAGCTACCTTATTTTACTGCAAGACCCTGCTGAAATGCCAGCTCATCTATGAAACTCTCCCTAATGACTCCAAGTAAATTCTTCTGTGGTGATTTCATTGTATATAGGAGATTGGCTTATATTTTGTAGGGGAGGAAATATAATTTTTCCTCTACCCTTCTGAGGTCTTAGCTGAGACTCCTGTAATAAAAGATTGATAAACAAGAGAAAAACAAACAAGTTTATTAACATGTATACCTCATGAACACCTGGGAGAAACTTGAAGTAGTGGCTTTAGAATTTAGGGATAAATATCATCTTAATAGGGAAAGGGGAAGGGGAATATGGACCTTTTAGGGGAGAGTTAGTGACTTTTAGGAAAGATGAATGGGTGATGAGATGTAGGTCTGGTGTGGTATTGTACTCCAGTACCCTCTCCTGGGATAAGTGCATCAGTCTTCCCTGGTCGATGAAACCCCCGGGGAGAAGATTTATGACAAATCAGTTCCCTTTGGAAGATCTGTCCTTAGACAGATAAGAGCTCAGAGAAAAACTCTCCCTGTATCTGCTGTTTTCCAAGTGTCTACAGCTCAAAACAACCAACATACCAAAATGGCATATTTGGGAACGGCATGTCCTTAAGTCCTACAGTCATAATTTGGGGTGACATATTCTGCTACTCTTCAATTTCCATTATGGCTCTTGCCTGGTTATATTGCATTTGCCATGTGTCTCCCCAGGCAGATTAGTGATCTTTAAGAACACAGAAAATATTTTAGCCATCTTTATTTTTCACTTTAATTACCACTCATAGACCTGGGGTCACCTATATATCAAGGCAGGAGGTAGAAGGAAAATGAAAGTGAAAGAAAAAACATTTTTGAAGCTAAATATTTTTATAAATAACAGGTCATTTGTGGCCAGATTTTCTTCCTTAATATTTTGTGTGGGCAAGACAAATTTTGTGTTTGAATACCTTTTCCTGTTGCAGGTGTCTAACAGCCCTGCAAATTTTTATCTTCTAATACTCATCCAGATTTGCTTATTTATGTGACAAACCTGGAGACTTGTGTTAGTGACCTTTGCTTTACATATATGCTTTGATTTCACATATACAGTTGTCCTTAGAAACCTGCTTTATTATACCAATTTTATAGATGAAGAAACTGAGACTTCCAGAGACTAAGTAATTTTCCCAGTATCACTCTATGAATGTACCCAATGGAACTGAATCTTCTAAACAAAATCATTAGTTTCAGGAAGTTTTAACTAAAAGTTGAAGATTAACTGGAGAAATGGAAGCTATCACCATAATAAAATTTATTCCAGGTGGTTGACATACAGAGTTACATTTGAGCTATTAGTCCCAATACTTAATAGCTGGGTATCAGGGAACCATAACTAGTATCTAGATGCAGAGATAGGACTTAGTTACATGCTCAAGCTTTATGGACAAAATGCATAAGAGTGGTTGCATAAAACTACTCTCCACTCCATTGGTGGTTTATCAGTAGTTATCACATCATAACACACTGTTTAAAATGTAAATACTGTCAGTTGCAGTAGCAACTGTCAGGTGTTCTTGGAAAACACACAATATTCTGGGAAACAGCAGCACCATTAAAACATGGGTGGGAGGGGGTGAAGGGGAATCAGGTACCATTTAAAGGCAGCTATCTGTGCTGATTGTCTTCATCTCAAGAAGACAGGTTTGCTTCCAGAATCCTCAGCTTTTCTCACAACATTTATTTGAACTTAAAAATACCTGATAGGTTCCAAGTCCTCCCAAAGGTAAGAGGACAGTTTTGCTGTGCTCCCAGGGAGGATATTGATACTGATGCTGGTAGTTATATTGTCACTACACCTGACTGTGAGCTCAGAGACATTGCTGGAAATGAAGGCTATTGCTGACCTTCCGGCTGAAAGTCAAAGGAAAGATATAAGGAGAAATACTAACTACTCCTTTTTTGTTTGGTTTCAACTTCTATTTTAGCTAACCTAAATAAGAAGTCTGTAGTGAAAGGTAAACATAGCTACAACCACATTAATATTGGTATTCAGGGACTTTGACCATATGCAAGGAAGTTAAAATGTTCTTTAAAAATCTCTTCATAGTTAACATTTGTTTCCTAACATGTGTTTTAAAGACGAAGTACACTTGTTTAAGAAAATAAGCCTAAAAAAATTTTTAAAAGGAAAATAAGCCATTGTTCATTAATGATAATGAGCCATTTGAGATAGGAGTTGAGGCTCCCATGGAGATGGGTAGGCCGGAGCTAAATAAAAAAGATCCATGAATGTTTCTATATTAAAAAAAAATGAATAGTAGTTTGGAGACAGGTCAGAGCCATGAAGAAAATGAGAAGGGTGAGGGAATTAGTTTCAGAGAAGTACAACACTATGAATATAGTAGTTTTAAACATAGTGTTCAATACTGTGGTACTGTCAGCATATCTGTATTATAAATATCCCCAACTCTTCAAACCTTCAGTAAATGTAGCTACCTCACACAAATGTCATGTGAGAGCAAAGTATTTGTTGGAGGAGGATTGACTATTCCATTTCTATTGATACCTTGAAAAATGGCATTAACATGCACTGGAGAGCAATAAGATCCAAGAACTAAAAGGATTAAGCAGGAAAAGCAGCTCAAAGATAGAGAGGACCATAAGCCACAACCCTTTCTTGCCTTGAAAATTTGCAGAAATTTTCAGAAGGTCACTGGAATTCTATAATGTGCAATAGCATTTCAATCAATACCCTCTAGAACTTTGGTGGCACGAAGTGAACCTGAGTACGGCAGGAAAAAAGAAAAAGAATTTCATCTCTTAAAGAAAAATGTTTTTGAGAGACATTAGAGGATAAACTGTGCTTGGAGAGGAAGATGATACAGATTTCTTACTAACTTACTTTGGAAAGGATATAAAACTAGATTCATTTATTTCAGTACGTTTTCTGAGATTTTTTTTATGTGGCATTCTTAATTAAATTGGAGGGTAAAATGAAGGATGATGATAAGTCAATTGAAATAAAACGAAGTCTCTTTCAAATTGGAAAGCGTTAACTGTAATCAATTAAAGGATATATCTGCGAATTAACTGATAGTCTAATCAGAAGTGAATGAGAACTTTGAAATCAGGGCAGACGGCAAAACAGAGATGAACAGACTAAAATACTGACCCCCCCAATACATCAATCGATAAAAATAGAAAGTGTTTTATCTCCTCTACTTCTTTTAATAACAAGGATCAGATCAAGCATAAGGTTTCCTTTGCTTTTCGGCTCCTTAAATCAGGGACTTCAAAGAACTAAGTCTCTGCTCATATCATTAAGTGATACAGGAGAAATCTAAGTGGGCTTCAGCTTCAGAAACCCAGTGTCCCTTCGTCCTTGATCAGTTCATGAGTCCTGATACTATTTGACTCTGTCCAGCCCGTGCATCTCAGCACCTGTACTCCGGAATCCCTGCTTGGTCCGTGTTTCTGGGCTTCAAGAATGATCTTCAGAGTACTGACCACTGTGAGCTTGACAAGTTTGCCCTTTTGACAAAGTGAAAGAGGTCATTATATCCACCAGTGGGATCCACAAAGCAATTCTTAGGGAGGTTTGAGCCAATATTTTTACAGTTGCATATCAGGGATACTGTGAACACAGGGAAATCTTGTAAACAGTGCAGAATTAAAAAAAAAAAAGTTTTCAAAATTTAGCTATCAACAACGTTTGTCTTTTTAATTGCCCACAGCACCA
Source organism: Balaenoptera musculus (assembly GCF_009873245.2). Classification (NCBI taxonomy): domain Eukaryota; kingdom Metazoa; phylum Chordata; class Mammalia; order Artiodactyla; family Balaenopteridae; genus Balaenoptera; species Balaenoptera musculus. The sequence continues at coordinate 66,435,426 of NC_045796.1, read as the reverse complement.
TGTTGGTAACACTAAATATGTATTTTACTGATTCATATGAAAATGACAAAAATAATTACTGCATCTTAAGTGCAATTTTCAAGAGATATTCTGCTGAGAAATAGCATCTTGTAACAAAATGACTATTCACTGTCTAAGTAACTCCTAAAAAAGTTAAGAAATGTAAGCAGAACAAGGTAAAAAGATACTTCTTTCAGAACCATCCTCCGTATAAAATTAATTTTTCTCAGTGGTTATTGGAACATGTTTACTCCTTGACGTAAAGAACTGAATCACTGGCCCGGTCTTGACCCTGACTAAAAGACTCATAACGTAATGAGAGAAAGCAACAGAGGTAAGGCAAAATTAAAATTATTTCATAACTTATCTTTAAATTATTAAAGATATTTTGTTCTCTCTGCTGTTCCACCAGTCAAGAGAATGCTTTAATTATCTTCCTGTGGAGAACAGAGAACTGTGTCACTGAAATGAATTTAACCAATTTGACTTATTAAGATGTTTTATCATGATTCCAGGTGACTTGTATAACACCAACAACTGTTTTTTAATATATACATTTTAATAATATACCAACAACAATATTTTCCTATAAACCACTGAGGTCTTTGTAAATTTCAGTGTTTCCTAAACGAATTTTACCTGGTATTGCTGCATGGGAACTTTACATTTTTCAAAGCAAAGGTATAGTTCCATTAGTATTCCCTAAAACTCGTGAAAAGTAATCAAGATACCCTCACATTTGTTTTTTTTTTTTTTTTTTTTTTACAGCAGGTTTGTAAATCTCCAGGGCACTTGCATTTGCCACAAAATAATATAACAAGGAGTTCCTGACGTAAAGTGAATATCCAAGAGAAATATTTTTCCCTGCGGTATTTTGGGAAGACCTGGAAGATTGTAATTTGGCGACATTTATTTGGTGGAAAAAGGAAGAACTTTCAGTATGTTTGTTGAATGTATCTTCAACAGTGGAAACACCCTAGGATAGCTCTTAGATAAGTAAATCAGATAAGCCTTTCTGAGGTATTGTTAAGAAAATGACACTATTTCTTCTTTCCTTCTCTACCTCTGCCCCCTCCTTGTTTTCTTCTTTCCTTTCCTCTTGCTCTTCTTCCCAATATCTCTTCCTCCTCCTCCTCCTGTCTCTAACACCGTCACCCTGGAAGCTGTCAGTGTATTGACTGCAAATATCATGTATCCACATGGAAACTAAAATTGTCCCACACTCTAGAGGACAGATCACAACGAATCTAGAAACTTTTAAACTCACGTCCATGATCTCTTATCTTTTGCAATGATCATAACTGAGGCCCCTTCACAAAATTCATGTGGGTAACATTTTATTAACGAGAAATTGTAATTCTGGAGTATATCCTTTTTTAAAACTGACTTGATTTTTCCTTACAAAAATGGTGACATCTTGAAAGACAAAGAAAGACACAGGAACAATTCCACATTAAAGGTGATGAAAGTGATATGACACTAAATGCAACGAGTAACCCTGGACTGGATCCTGGACCAAAAAATAAAATAAAATAAATACGCTAAAGGACACTATCAGGACAATTGGATATATATATACATATATATATATATATATATGTGTGTGTGTGTATATATATATATGTATATATATGTATGTGTGTGTGTATATACATTTGTTAGCTGTGACTGTTGGAATGTAGGCAGAAAGGATGCCTGAGTCCACCTTTTTGATTCATTAAGAATATATGGTTGGTGTTCATTGAGTAACTCAATTTATTATCTGAAGTTTAGGATCAAAATTTCCATTATTGAATGTGGTAGGAAATTGGGGATTCATTGTACAGGTTTCCCAGAATTAGAATATAGGTATAAATATTGATATATGGATATATCTATATAGATATATAGGATAGATATATAGACTAGAATATATATAATAGATCAGTGATAATTTTGTATCAATGTTAATTTTCTAGTTTTTATATTTGCATTGTTATGTAAGAGATGTGAGAGAATGCTCTTATTTTTAAAAATACACACTAAAGTATTTAAAGGAAAAGGGGAGCCATCTTCAACTTACTCTCAAATGGTCCAGGGTGGGGCATAAAAGATAACTAGCTAGCTACCTAGCTAGTGAGATAGATAGAATGATTTTATTCCTCCAAAATAACCTTCTATTTCTAAAAGGCCATGTCATTGGAAAGTCTGTAAGGAAAATCTCCTCTGTATCTAAACAGTACCTACTTCCACGTCCTGGAAGGAGATCACTAGTTTCCATGATGGAATCCTTAACCAATGGACAGTATTTGTAAAAAAACTGATTGTATGTAGAGTCCAGGGTAGCTTTGAGCTCATACACAAGGAAACTTAAAAATACTCCCTTTTAACTGAGGTATAGAATGATTCAGCTGGAGGGCCTCACAGGCAATGTTCTAGAACAAGGGGTTGAAGAAGATGATTAATCTGTTTGTGCCTCCACCTCAGAGAGGAGAACTTTCCTTCTGCCAGGGGAGAGTACTGTCTTGGTTTACTGAAAAATATAATTAATTCTCTATGACATTTATGTGTAAGTCAGTGCAAGAAGTTATAGGATATCTGGCAAAATATTTTGTTGAAATAGAGGCAGATAGAAAACAACCACACACATACACACAAATGCACAAAATTAAAAATACACATCCTTAGCATTAAGTATTTACTCTCTGACACACAATGCTAGACAGAGTTTGGAGCTTGGGAAAAGACACACAGGTCAAAATCAAAGATCTCTTGCTCCAAGCTTTGCTCTAGTCTGAACCTCAGCAGCCTACAACTGAGCAGCGGTGACAAGCTGCCCATATTTGACCAAGTGAGGTAACCGGGCTACCTGTATACCGTTCAATGCCAGACTGAGTGAAACAGACAAGGTATACCTTGGGAACTTAGAGAAAGAGAAGGTAAATGCAGGCTTCACCAGAAAAATCTGGGAATTGAGTTGAGATTTGGTAAACCTGTGTCAAATAATTTCCTTAAAACAAGCAACCGTGGAAATATGTTTCGGATGTAGAGTCCATAGTCACAAAAACCACAGGTTATACCAGATTTTGTTTTCACAAAAGGAAATACATCTCTTTGATAATATTACGTGTTTTAATTTGAAAACTATGATTATATAGTACATCTATTTTTCCCTTCTAGTTTCATTGAGCTATAATAGACATATAACACTATTTAAGAGGTACATAATAACTTGACCTACATACATCATGAAATGATGACCACAAAGAGTTTAGTGAACATCCACCATCTCATAGAGATATGAAATAAAAGGAGTAGAAAAAAAAATCTGTTTCATTGTGATGAGAACTTTTAGGATTTACTCTCTTAACTTTCATATATAACATACAACAATGTTACGTATATTACTCATGTTGTACACTATTCTTAGCACTCATTTATCTTATAACTGAAAGTTTGTACCTTTTGACCTTCATCCAATTCCTCTCACCCCATCCTCCACCTCTGGTAACCACAAATCTGATCTTTTTTTTCTATGACTTTTTTGATTTATTTATTTTTTGAAGTCTAATTGACTACAACACTATGTTAGTTCCTGGAACGCAACATAGTGATTCATTATTTCTGTACATTACCAAATGATAACCACAATAAGTCTAGTTACCATGCCTCCATACAAAGATATTACTTTGTAATTGACTATATTCCCCAAGCTGTACATTTCACCACTGTGACTCATTTATTTTGTAACTGGAAGTTTGTAGCTCTTAATCTCCCTCATGAATTTCACTTATCCCCCCTCACTCTCCTCCCCTCTGGCAACCAACTTTTGTTCTCTGTATCTATGACTTTGCTTCTGTGTTGTTATCTTTGTTCATTTGTTTTGTTTTTTACATTCCTCATATAAGTGAAATCATGTAGTATTTGTCTTTCTCTGACTTATTTCACTTAACATAACACCAGCTAGGTCCATCCATGTTGTCATGTGGATTTAATTCTCTTTTATGGCTGAAAAATATTCCATTATATATATATATGTGTGTGTGTGTGTGTGTGTGTGTGTGTGTGTATAAAACAATCCTCTTTATCCATTCATCTATTGATGGGCAGTTAGGTTGCTTCCATATCTTGACAATGGTAAATAACACTGTAATGAACATAGGGGTGTACATATCTTTTTGAATTGGTGTTTTGATTTTCTTCAGATAAATACCCAGAATTGGAATTGCTGTGTTGTATGGTAGTTCTATTTTTAATTTTTGAGCAATCTCCATTCTGTTTTTCATAGTGGCTGCCCCAATTTACATTCCCACCAACTGTGCACAGGAGTTCCTTTTTATCTACAACCCTGCCAATACTTGTTATTTGTTGTGTTTTATAATAGCCATTCTGACAGGTATAAGATTATATCTCATTGTGGTTTTGATGTGCACTTTCGTGATGATTAGTGATGTTGACCATCTTTTCATGTGTCTGTTGGCCATCTGTATGTCTTCTTTGGAAAAATATCTATTCAGGTCCTCTGCCCATTTTTTAATCTGATTGCTTGGTTTTTGATGTTGAGTTGTATGAGTTATTTGTATATTTTGGACAATAACCCCTTATCAGATATAGCTTTTGTAGATGGTTTCTCCCATTCAGTAGGCTTTCTTTTCATTTTATTGATAATTTCCTTTGCTGTGCAAAAGCTTTTTAGTTTGATGTAGTCTCATTTATTTATTTATTTTTTGCTTTTGTTTCTCTTGCCTGAGGGTACATAGCCAAAAAAATATTGCTAAGACTGATGTCAAAGAGGGTACTGCCTATGTTTTCTTCCAGGAGTTTTATGTGATCATATAGTATGTTTATTTTTTTTAATATTGAATATTTTAAATATTTCAAACATACTAAAAATATAAAAAATAACAGTTTCCTCCAACCACCTTTTTGGTATTCTGTTTACATAGTGAATATTATATTGTTAGCATTTTTATTCCATTAAATATTTTCACAAAACATAATTTCTAGGAACTGCATTAAAATATTACTTTTTCCTCTATCATAGATATTTAAGTTGTGCATCACTTCCCGCCATTATAGTTAATAGCATAATGAACATTCTTGTACATAAGTCCCCAAAACTATATTTTTAAGATTACAAGGAGCAAAATTTCTAAGTTTTAAGACTTTTTATATACCATCACAGTGCCTCACAAAACTGCTGCTTAGTGAGTATGACTTTAAAAGCTATTAGGCTCATAAATCTCAGGCTTATAAATTTTGAACTAAACAGAGCAAAGGTTTAACTTATTTTTTCTATAACTGAAACCAATGCAACTCACAAAACTCTTTTTATGCTGTTAGAAAATTTTAAAAAAAAGGGCTTCCCTGGTGGCGCAGTGGTTGAGAATCTGCCTGCCAATGCAGGGGACACGGGTTCGAGCCCTGGTCTTGGAAGATCCCACATGCCGCGGAGCAACTAGGCCCGTGAGCCACAACTACTGAGCCTGCGCGTCTGGAGCCTGTGCTCCGCAACAAGAGAGGCCGCGATAGTGAGAGGCCCGCGCACCGCGATGAAGAGTGGCCCCCGCTTGCCGCAACTGTAGAAAGCCCTCGCACAAGAACGAAGACCCAGCACAGCCATAAATAAATAAATAAATAATTTTAAAAAGTTACTTAAAACAAAAAAATAGAGGATACCTAGTAAAATTTGAATTTCAGATAAACAGCAAAGAACTTTTAAAAAAAAAAATTTAAAAAAATCATACAATTCAAAGTCGTCATTCATTTCTACTTTAGAAATAATGTCTGTTTTTAAAAATAAATATTGAGTTAGATTTAGGCCCCATGCTTATCTTCTTCCTTGGGGGTAATTCTTTGGGAGACACTCAAGTCCCCCTGATATCAGCAAGTGAGTGTTTGAACCAATGGCTCTTCTTCCCATTGGTCTCTGCTGAGGTGTAGACTGTTCTGAGGGAGCTCTTGCTATGTCTGGGCTCCTTAGTCTCCCTCTAGTCACATGATCCATGAATCTGGGCACCTTGTCTTCATTCTCTCCAGTCTCTTGAACCCTAGTTCCTCTCTGAGTATGGATTTAAGCTTACCCCCCAGCCTCCTGACTCTCTGGGGGTTTAGAAATTCCAGGAACCACATTCAGATCAGACCTCTCTGGACTGCCCTCAGTCCCGTCTGCAGAGACCCCTTCCAACCTCTGCCACTCCCACCCAATCTCCCTACCATCCTAGCTACGCTTGCCTTGGACAGGACCCACCATCATGCAGATTGCAAGTCTACTCTTAGAGGCTGGGAGCCCTTTGCAGGCCACCTTTTGAGTAATAAAGTACAAGATAGAACTGTTCTCAAATATCCCAAAAATTATTAGAGGGTTACTGTTAGGAAATCTTTTTTTTTTTAACTTTTTATTTTGTATTGGAGTAGAGTTGATTAACAATGTTGTGATAGTTTCAGGTGTACAGCAAAGTGATTCAGTTATACATATACATGTTTCTATTCTTTTTCAAATTCTTTTCCCATTTAGGTAGCTACATAATATTGAGCAGAATTCCCTGTGCTATACAGTAGGTCCTGTTGGTTATCCATTTTAAATATAGCTGTGTGTACATGTCAGTCCCAAACTCCCTAACTATCCCTTCCCCCCACCCTTCCCCTCGGTAACTGTAAGTTTGTTCTTTAAGTCTGTGAGTCTGTTTCTGTTTTGTAAATAAGTTCATTTGCATCATTTCTTCTTAGATTCCACATGTAAGCGATATCATACGATATTTCTCTTTCTCTGTCTGACTTACTTCACTCAGTATGACAACCTCTAGGTCCATCCAAGTTGCTGCAAATGACATTATTTCATTCTTTTTAATGGCTGAGTAATATTTCATTGCATATATGTGCCACACCTTCTTTATCTATTCTTCTGTCGATGGACATTTAGGTTGCTTCCATATCTTGGCTATTGTAAATAGTGCTGCAATGAACATTGGGGTGCATGTATCCTTTTGGACCCTGTTTTTCTCTGGATATATGCCCAGGAGTGGGATTGTAGGATCATATGATAGTTCTATTTTTAGTTTTTAAGGAACCTCCATACTATTCTCCATAGTGGCTGCACCAATTTACATTCCCAGCAACAGTGTAGGAGGGTTCCCTTCTCTCCACACCCTCTCATCTTTTATATTTCCATATCACCCTCTAAGGCCAAGACCCCTGAAGATAGGCATGGACCAATAACTCAGGCTCAGAGAGTGTCTAAAACCTGGGCACAGCACCACCCTCTCACCATCTGACTGAACATGTAGCATATTTCCCAGTGAAGAGGAGACTCTGCTTATGTCCTACCCTGCCTTTTTCTGCTGCTTTATACTTAATTTTAAATCCTTTATGTTTTGTTCCTTCTGGCTTTGGCTCATGATCTTCCAATAAGTGTTTGGAATGAAAATGATACTTACTATAAGACTTTTGGGGTGGGGGAGAGTGAGTTTAAAACCTTCTCTCAGCATTTCAGTTGACTTCTGTCTTCCAGGATGAGGCATTGTGCGCCAAAAAAGAAGGCTGATACCCAGATGGTGGAAGAAAGATAATGAATTCAAAGAAGGAAGGAGGAAAGTAATTGCACTTTATATTTAAAATTATCCCCCTTCTACATATTTGTGTAAGTGTATTGGTGATAAATGTATCAACTTATAATTAGTAGTAAGTAGCCTCACTAGAACTTTGCTGGCAAAGTTGCTACTTCTAGGAACATGTGGTAATTGATTGTCATTTTAATTCCTGTTTATCTCTGTGTGGTTTCTAATGAGGTTTAACATGATTTCAAATGAATAAACTATTTTATTTCTTCCTTATGTATATTTATTATTTATATTGTTAATTCTTAGAAATTACTTAGTAATTATGGGAATCATTCAATTTAATCCTTTACATTTTCTATTTATATTAATCTCACAGTGCAATTAAAGAAAAATTTATTTCCTTCTATACAATAGCTAAATCTCCTCTTCTTTCTAGTCTATGTGCTATTTACTCAGCAGATTTCACTTAAAAAATATTGAAGAATAATAATCATGTAGCTTGTTTCTAGACTCTAAAAGAAATGAGTCTAGTGATTCACTGTTAAGTATAACATAGATTTTTCATTAAAGATAGGTATTATGCATTATTTAAATATTCTATTCCTTTTTTTAAGTTTTAAATTTTAAACAAAATCAGGAATGAGTATTAAATTTGGGTTTTCTTAAATGATGGTCAGATATGCATTTTTAATCTCTTAATGACATATATATATTCATAGTTTAGACAAATGAGCCATATTTGAATTTTCCTGGAATAAATCCTGCTTGGTTGAGATGGTGGATTATTTTTAGGAATTATTTACTTTACTTTGCTTATATATTATTTAAAATTTTATCACTTATATTCAATGCAAAAGAAGACACATAATGTGCGTGTGTGTCTGTTTGCCAGATTTAAGTGTTAGAAATATGTTCTTTTTTTAAAAAATAATGAAGACATATTTCAATGTTTGCCAATTGAAAAAGTAGATGTGTTCTCACAGATCTCCCCATGTCACCATTTTCCTGGGTACTTCAAGTCTTCTTTCAAATATTAAATGACAAGATATTTGATAGTCATAGCTCAAAGTCACAAAGTCTAACAAGCATTTAACTACTGTGTGTCTTCAGGATTTAACCCCCTTTTCTTAATTCCCTGATCATGAGGCATCAAATGTTTTCCAGAAAAACTTGATAATTTGGGGAGGGAGGGAGGAATGTCTAAAGTCATTATAAAAATCTGCAGTACTCAACAGGCCCTGCTCTCATTTCAGAGTTCAGGACAGAAGGCTACAGTTCTCTGGCTTTGCCACCCCTGGGCCGTTTCTTTCCTGAAAGCAGTAGTAGCCCAGCTTGAACCAGAAAGGCAACAGAGAGTACACATTACAGGGAGCAGAACCACCTAGGCTTCACAGGTAGGTCTGAGAGTGAGAATGTTATGTAATTTACTGTTCAAACAATGCAATTATATGAATGGCAGACTATGTTAAAAATAACTAAAATCATAAAACTCTGAAATATTTACTAAATGACCATCCTATAAAATAGTTCTAAATCAGAAACTATTTCCAAAACAAAAATTCTTTCTGAAAATATATGTTCATGTATTGTACAATAAAGTAATTTTTAAAAAGTATGTTGACTATCTGAATATGAACAATTAAAATAAGCAAAAAGATTTTTAGCAAATATTTTACATACTCTATCCAGTTTTCTTAATCATGTCTGTCTCTCATAGCATGTCACTGATATATTTCAATAAAAAAGAATTTTTTTCCCCAATGGAGTCTTTTCTATATAAAATTTTCTGTCTTTTTCAAAATTGCCTTTTATTTTCATAATTTAAAGTTCTCGATACCTCCAATTGACTTTTCTCTGTGGATCATAATATTTTACAATAAGAAATATTTTATAAAATTTGAGGCACTTCATAAACTCAGAGAAAATACTGCTAAATCGAGGGCATCTTAATGTTCTTTTTTTTCTATACTGAAACGTCTGACTACTTTAGCCCAAATATTTTCATGTTCTGTCTTTTTTACTTCATTCAAAATACCTTTTTTGACAAATATTTTTGCATTACAAAGCTCATCAAATGAATTGTCCCTATTCTGTGATTTGTTTGAATGATTCACCAAATCCAGTTGCTGTAAAATTGTAGACCTTGTCAATTTCATTCTATTCCAATGTTGAGTATAAATTCATTCAAGTAAACGTAGGGCCATATCACAAACTTTTCTCTAAAAGTTAGGATTTCCAAAGTGCAATTATAAAATTTGAAAATTAAAACTTTCCTTTCAAGATATATTTACTATTTGTGAGTCTATATATTTTTTCCAGCTTTATTGAGATATAATTGATATAAACACTGTGTAAGTTTAAGCTTTATTGAGATATAATTGATATAAACACTGTGTAAGTTGATGTGATATATTTATAATTGCAAAATGATTAATGTCATAGCTTTAGCTAACATCTCTATCATGTCACATAATTAGCATTTCTCTTTTTTTTTTTTTGTGGTGAGAACATTTAAAATCTAATCTACTCTTTTAGCAACTTTCAAGATTATAATACACACTATTAACAGTACTATCTATATGTTAGATCCCCAGAACTCACTCATCTTATAACTAGAAGTTTGTACTCTTTGACCAACATCTTCAATTTCCCCCACCTCCAGACGCTGGTAACCACCATTCTAGCTTCTCTTTCTATGGTTTCAGCTTGTTTAGATTCCACATATAAGTGATATGTTACAATTTCAAGTAGCCTAATGTACCTGTAATTGGAATTCTTTAAGGAGATAAGGGTGACAGAAAAATATTTAAAGAATTGGTGACCGAACACTTTCCACATTTGATGAAAGGAGCATTTTGTGCATCACCATGTTTCTCTGAAAATGGAGATTCCAAATCCAAGATGATTTACTGTGAAATTTTAAAATAAAATTATAATCAAAAATAAAATAAATAAATGAATGTAGATTTTAAAATATACAATATGTGACAAGAAACTGCTCTGTATAAGAGTTAAAACTTCTCAGCCTCTATTTTCTCCCCATACATATCAGATATACTTGAATCTATCATTTTCCGCTTTGCCCTCTGACCTGGCTCCTGGCAGCTTTGTGCTCTCGTTGGCAGTGGCACCAGCCAAGGCACAACTGGCTGGTGCATCACATGGCCAGCAGGGTCAGCGGCAGCATCACATATTTCTCTTGCTTTCACCAGAGACCAGAAGCAGTGACGTGTCCCTAGCCACTCTTGGATCCACTTAATTTTATCAGCAAGCACCTGGCATGACCACATTGTATCAGACTAGGGTAAAGAAAGATGTATTAAAATGAGACCTCTCTTTGCTATGTATATGTCTCCCACATTACTGGGTGAGATTTAACATTAACTGGAGATCTACTAAACTCATCCTGACCTGTTTTAGGACAACGGTTAATAAAAACAGCAGTAACAACTACAACAAAAAATAAGTGAAAAATGAAAAGTCTAGAACAAATGTTAAAAAGTCTTAACCAGGATTGCCAGAGGCATTCCGGGTTGTATGATCGTCCCATATTAAAGAACTAAGTTTGCATTTAAAAACCATTATGTTTTAGATGCTCCTGTGTCTCTATATATTTAAAAGATTGAATCAATACTTTTTTTGGTTTATTATCTTTTTTTTTTTAGAGGTCTAGGCAGATGTAACTTTGCTTCACTTTGCAAGATGTCCTAGATGAAACTGTCACTCTTTTCTCCCAGGCATTGATAGATTTTTGAATAAAATTCATAATGTCTTGCAACTTTGAAGCTATATTTGTTCATGTGAATTGATTTCTTTGTGACACAGCACTATGTGCATTTATTTGATGGGGGAAATCCAGAAAGGTATAAGTTCCTGTATAATAAATATCTAATCACAGTTTTATAATCAAAAATTCAATTGTTAATAATAAAATTTATATCTAATGAAAAAAATAATTGTATAAAACTAAATGTAGATAGTACTCTTTTTTGATAAAATTATATTTATTCTTACATCCATGTTTTTATGGCTACAGATAAAGATGGTATATTCAGCTTATTTCAGAAGGATGATCTATAGGTTGAGAAATTTTGTGTGATGTCTTCCTTAGGCTCTTTTTGTTTAGGCAATTGGAAGAAAACAATGTTATGATAGTTTATAGAACTGAGCGTATCTGAGAATCACAAGCAAGAATATTTCTCTATTTTTATTTAGCATATACTCAGTATTATGTAGATGTGGTACTCTAGAAAGAGCTGAGAAAGGATACAAAAATACAAGGCAGAAATCTCTTTAATCAGCTGACAGTCTAAATGAGGAGACAGAGCACACACATACAGACACACAAACACACACATGAATGAAGACTACATTTACAGAGCAACATATTAAACGATGACAATTAAAATATTAAACATAAGTAAATACAAGTTGAGGTTGCCAAGTAAGAGATGGCAGATGAGGTTAATCATAAAAGACTTCCTTGATAAGGAAAGATTTAATTGTATCTGAATAAAATGCTTCTTAAATGTAGAGAGTATATCCATGGATTTTTTTTGCGCGTCTGTTTTTATAACAGTTCCTGATGTCCTTACTCAGTCTTTGGGTGTCAGACTGAAGAAAATTATATTGATGGTCCCTACTCCTGACGTACAGCAATGCTAATACAGGAGGCATATTCCCATCCAAGTGACTGACAATAAATGGGCCATGGGCCATGGCTCATACTTATTTAGCTAACACTAGCTGACAGCTACTCTTTGGAGGTCAGCCAAAGAAATTAAGAGAAAGGGGCATTACATGGACTTTCTTTTTCCTAAAATAATCAAATAGAAGGGAGACATTGAGGAGAGGCTGTTTTTGCAACTTTTAGTTGAATACCTCTCACATCAAGTTGGGAAGTATTTCTAGGATTACAGAGTGATGATAGAAAAAGGAGAACCCTTTTATGGTAATAGAAGATGCATTCATTTATAGGGATTGGTTGACTTATCTTCTTTTAATGAAGTGTCCTAGAATAGGTTTGAATAGGTTTTGTGCTTCTTCTCTTTGGATTTTAAAGTCTGTAAGCTGGGTATGAGCAAAAGTCACATAAGAATTTTATATAATAGCATGCTCTGTTTGTTTTAAATATCCACATGATTCATCCCATTGGGTTAGAGTATGCTATTCAACATGGCATCTTTAGGAAATATTACACGCTAACAGCGTTCACAGAAGGAACGTGTGGCCAGAGATCTTCAAGAGATTCAAGGCTTAGTATTTATTGAGAATCTCTTTTACAAAGCTGAGGGTGTTTATTGATGAGCATAATGAACGGGATTACTTTTTATAGGAATTAATTAAGAACAAATTAAGAGCATCTTGGCCACTACAGCTGAGCCAGTGCCTCCCTTTCCTCTCTCTGCCTTTATTCCAGCCATTATTCTTTCCTGCTATCTGCTCTTTTCCCTTCTACTCTGTGACATAGTATATACTTCTTCCAAAAAGCGATTCTAACTTCGTGATTTAGGGAGACCAATCCCTTAATCAGTGCACTTTCTGTATCTTTGCATGGGTTGTACCTGTTCAGATGTCACTGGGTAATTTCTTTAGCGCATTCATTCTTTCATTCATTACACAGACATTTGTGGAGCTCAGCTCTATGCCAAACACTCTGCTCAATGCTGACGATACAAAGAACCACAGCATGGATGTCCTACCCTTGAGCTTGCAGGTTGGAGGCAGAAGCAGGAAGAGATGATTCCAATATCAAATGATGAGTGTTGTGAGGGAAGAGGCTTGGGGCACAGCAGAGCAGCTTTTGTCCTGGTTCTGGAGAGAAGAGTCAGAAAAACCCTCAGGGAAGAAGGAACAGAATGACCCTGCTAAGCTCTGAAGTTCAAGGGAGCTCAGCCCATGAAGGAGGTTAGGTAAGGAGCAGACACTCTTGGTTAAAAGAGCAGCCTAGACCCCCAGAAAAGACCTATGCCAAGTGAGCACAAATAATTCATGTAACTACACGGCATCCTGGGTGACAGGACAGAGGAGCAGGAAATGTGTTAAGGAGTGGCAAAAATGCCAGTTAAGGAGGTAGACAAGAATGAGATTTTAAGTTAAAATTAAAATTAAAACAAAGCATTCCAATAGGTCAGCAATTCATTTTAAAGGGTATGTAAGCTACCTAGTTTACGCAAAATTGTGATTATGTCAAACTTGTGTTTTAGAAGATCACCATGGCTACAAAGTAGAGAATGGATTGAGAAGTCAAAGCTGGGGCCAGGAAGGACAATTGCCTGAAGAGAGCTACAAGACAAAAAGATGGGGCTTGAACAAAGAAATCAGAAAAAAATGGTTGGATTTAAGAGTTAGTAAGGATGTAGACTAGATGGTACCTTTTTGTTGATTTGGTTGTAGATTCTGAAGGAGAGATTCAAGGCTGCTTCTTGATTTTCCTGTTTGATCAGCAGGATTGACAACCAGGTGTTGACTAAGATTAGGATATCAAGAAAGAATCTATATCAGCATTAAAGAAAAGTAGAAAGAGAAAACAGTGCTTTCTGATTGAAACTTACTGAGTTAGAAATGTGTAGAGCAATAAAGAATAAAGAATTAGTAGTGGTCAATTATGATGTCTCTAGAGGGGAGAAGACTGATCTGGGACAAAGAAAATGATTTTGGAATATAAATGGTAGGGCAACTGAAATGGATAATATCATCTAGGGAGAACTTGTAGCGATGCAAGGAGAAGTTCACCGTTGGTGGGATTGTAAATTGGTGCAGCCACTATGGAGAATAGTATGGAGGTTCCTTAAAAATAAAAACTAAAAATAAAGTTACCATATGATCCTGCAATCTCACTCCTGGGCATATATCTGGAGGAAACTATAACTGGAAAACATATATGCACCCCAATGTTCATAGCAGTGCTATTTACAATAGCCAAGACATGGAAGCAACCTAAATGTCCATTGACAGGTAAATGAATAAAGAAGATGTGCCATATATATATATATATATACATATATATGTATATATATGTGTGTATATATATACATATATATGTGTATATATATGTATATATATATGTATACATATATATATATATATAGTGGAATGAGTGGAATGTTACTCAGCCATAAAAAAGAATGAAATAATGCCATTTGCAGCAACATGGATGGACCTAGAGATTATCATTTAAGTGAAGTCAGACAGAGAAAGAAAAATATATGATATCACTTATATGTGGAATCTAAAAAAATGATAGAAATGAATTTATTTACAAAACATAAAAAGACTCACAGAAATAGGAAGCAAACTTACCGTTACCAAAGGGGATAGTGGGGGGGGGGGAGAGATAAATTAGGAGTTAGGGATTAACATATATACACTATTACATATAAAATAGGTAAACAACAGGACTTACTGTATTGTACAGGGAACTATATTCAATATCTTGTAATAACCTATAATGGAAAAGAATATGAAAAAGAATATAAATATATGTATATATGTATAACTGAATCACTTTGCTGTACACCTGAAACTAACACAACATTGTAAATTAACTATAATTCAGTAAAAATGGTTATTAAAAAAAAAGAAAAAGGTTCGAGAAAAGAACCCTATCCTTATAAGGACAAACCGATAGGAACAGTCTATAAAAGAGGCAACGGACAAGAACACTAGAGAAAGAACAGCAGAATATGGTATTCAGGAAGGAGAAGAGAGGATTCAGAATGAAGAGTGATGAAGAGAGTCAAACGTCAAGAGAGTACAAGAAATATAAAAAGTGAAAAGAATCCAATGGTTTCAGAATCAATGAGATTCCCCTTGACAAAAGCAATTTTAGTGAAGATGTGGAATGGAAAAGAGGTTTTGCGTTGAGTCACAAATAAGAAGTTGGGAATAAAGAAACCGCTTATTGCGGACTCTTAGCAATCTTGATTTAAAGGAAAAGAGTGTGAAACAAATGGCAGTGATCTTGTTTCTCCCAACCTTAGGTATCCTGCTCTTCTATTATGTTGGTGGGTACCTGTGACCCCAGTGGATGCACAGACTACTTGTCTCTGACCCCAAAGTTGGAAAAAACACTGTTCTTCTCCAATTCTTAGTTAATAATAGCAGCTATATTAAAGAGTAGTGATAAATCATACATCTAAACACTAAATGTTAGTTTTTATCCTTATTATAGTCATTCTTATTTAATACCTCTAAAAACTGTCATGGTTATAGAGATGTTGGGTACAGAGTTGACTGATGTTTCTTATTGACTCCCTAGGGGAATATAAGAGACTTTAAAAATTTATTCAAAAAATGTTTATGCTACTCCTCCCATGTGCCAAGGTTGGTAGTGGGTGATTTTTGCACCATGATATTATGAGGGTCAGAAAACTTAATTTCATGATAGAATCACACAGATAGTAGATGACAGACCTAGGGGTTAAATATGGGTCTTTCTGACAGCAAAGCTCATGGCTTGCACTCTATGTGTCACTTCTAAAAGAAGAGGCAACTCTATTCTCAATATTATCTGAATAATTCAGCTTGTAACATGATAGAATATTATTACTATACTGTATTAGTTGGGCAGGGGCTCTGCCATCAGGGAGGCCCACATAATCTTGATTCCAAACCACCCTCAGCTTTGGATTTTCATAATTAAAAGATAGGATAATAGTAGTAACTATTAAATGTGCTTAGTATAAAGGTCGTTAAAAGCTAATCTATATAAAATTCTTTACAAGGCCTGTCACAAGGTAAAAACTCTAGACATGTCAGTGATAGTGCCAACAGTAGCAGTCATACTAGTAGTCATTATAGCTTGTGATATTCTTATTTTACCAAAGAAATAACTATCAATATGAGGAAACTACAGCTACAGTTGCCAAATTTGGGTAATAAAGTCAGTCAACCAGTAAATTCAGCCACAGATAAAATTTGACAAGTAACTTTCTCTGCTAGTTGAGTTAAATTACTTGAAAAAGTTGACATTATTTTCTCACAAATACTCAGAGAATCACTGACCTAAAGTTTTCTTTATCTGCAACATTTTGTCCCCTCAAATCACATTTTAAACAGTTTATAGCAGAAGTTGAATTGAAAAGAATTTTTGAAATGCCTCTCTTTTTTTGCCATTTTTAATATATCGACTCTGTGCTCTCAAGTGACGAAGCTATTTATTTTTATCCTAAGTGTTTAATATTCATTTCATTTCTCATGTCTTTAATCCTCTTCAGTCAGTTCTATTAAAAAGGGATTAAATTTTACTAAACACAACAACAAATATTTAATTTTTTTCATTTTTATTAAAAGTATAAGCTTCCTTGAATAACTTAGAGTTTAAGAAATGAAAATGTGGATGGAATAGTGGAAAATTATCTAAATTATGACATTGAAATCATATTTATAATGATGGCCAACCCCAGTCACATATACAAGTGACACTGGAAAGAAAATAAAAGCTCAGATGGTTTATTAAAGTATTGAAGTAGGGACTATATCTACATATTTTCCATATAAATGCTTTAGCTTGGGTTATTTTTCAGTACTTTCTGCAAGTTGAAGGGGTGGGGCATACAACACGAAAAAGAACACATTATCACTTCCTTCTATCCAGGGTCTGAGCTGGTACCAGCACCTCTGCTCCTTATTTGTTTACTCCACAAAATAAGATCCCTGGCTGTGTGAGTGAGAAATACTTATTTAACTTTGCAGGGTTTGTTTCTTAATCTTTAAAATTGGTATGCTATCTATCTCAAGTAACTGTGTTGATTAAATACATTAAGATATTATTTGACAATTCAATGCCTCCTCTATAAAGTGAGGTTTCCTCCCCATCCCGATTTAATCTTTTGAAATTATTTGTCTAAAAGATTCTGAAAAAAAATGATGATATTAAATGCTCTGAGACATTGATATCTATGTGGAGATACTCTTAGGCACTCCTGATATCTTTAAATGCCACCAATTGAACTTGAAACTGAAGCAAAGTGACCAGTTATGATTAGGGTTTAGATCTAGACCTAAGGAGGTGATGTTTGAGGCTTCTTCCCATTCGATTGCATTAAGCTCTACATTGAAATTTTTCAAATATATATATTAGATTTGTCATAAGCCAAATTTCTTTTTGGTGTCCATTTATACAGTTGCTCACTCTCCCCAGCCACAGAGGTAAGCAGTAAATTTTCTACAAACAGTAATTTCAGAAAGTCACATGGAGACCAACAATCCCACTCAACATGCTTGGTTTCTAAGAAACAGGAAAAGAAAACACTTTCAGTTTTTCATTTTTATGTTCCTTAATTGTCAGAAGTACTTAAAACTGAACGAGAGTGAAAAATAAACTGTGGCACTTTCCCATGTGAATCCACGTGTCAGCCATTCCCTGGCTGAAGGTTTTGGCTATCACCCTTCAGGGCCTATTGCTTTTTTTCTGGGTCTGTTTCCACAGCTTTACAGATTTCATGGTGATTCACAGAAAATTTCCCTGATGCTTCTTTTGAAGCCTGCCTAAAATTGACATCTTTTTTTCCTTTCAAATACTCCTTTTATTTTCATGGGCCATTATGCTTATTTATTTAGAAATAACATGTCCTAAGTGTATTTACTATTGGATAAAAAGACACCTCCATGTATTGCTAATATAAACACTTCACAATTGGTTAATTACAGAGGAACACCTGGAGGTCCTGCTGCTTCTAATTGTCACTCTCCCATGGTAGCTGATAGTCATATACAAAAATAGGAAGCAGCCAGCACTTTGAACAAGACTAGCCATGGAGTCCTAAAGTAAAGGCATTCATTAGCCATCTGTCCATGGTGGGCTATGGCCAACTCCTTTCTACTATGAATAAAGCTCATATTGGTACCTTAATGTATTATTCTTAAAAATTCACTCTTACAAAAGATATGGAAATATGAGCTGGGTGTATTTCATTTCAGTATCCAAAATTATTTTAAGTACTTTTATCAGTTTGAAAATTCAAGAGAAATAAAATTTTAAATAGTGAAAGAAATAAAGAAAATTAACTTCTTAGGTAGGAGGATTTTTATTTTCTATTTTTCCCATTGAAAAGACGGTTGTGACATTAAGGACTTAAAAATGTGCTTGTTAAAAACCCAAACTAGAAAATAAAATTGTTGGTCCAATAAAGGATTTCAGAATGATGTTAAAGCATAATCTACCTACCACAAAAAAGTCAAATTAGCTCATGTGATAATTCTTTGTGCTATAAGACAATACTAATTTTATGTTATCTAGGTGCATGAGTCTAAAACTTGATCTACTGCATTCCTGCAAGATGTACTCACAATACATAAATGATATTTAAATACAAACCATTTTACCTTATTAGAACGTGGATTTTACTTCAGAACTTTTCAATTTCATTTGCTGAAAACATCTCGTAAAGAATATTTTCTACAAATGGTTGGGAGAGTTTGTACTAGTGTACAGGTTACCTCTATGAACTTGGATTAAAAATATTTAATAGAGAAGTTAAACAAAAACTGCAAAAAAGCTAAAGAGCTATAAGTAATTTGTAAGCCTTATGTTTTTCACAATTCCCTTATCTCCCTCTGTATTAGTTTACTCCTCTTTACTCAATAAATTTTTTGTCTTCTATTTCTCAAGGCTGAAAAAGAAATATATATATATATTTATATGTTTACATACATATACACATATATGTATGTAAACATATAAATATAAATATATATATATATATATATACACACACACACATAAAGAAAAACTGTGGCCAGTTGGGTTGCTTGGCAACAGACACCATGCTTTCGTGTGGATTTGAGACTCTTGCTTCTACAGGCTGTTAAAATTATATGTTTCTTGAGAGTGAGGTATAATGTTTGTTCTCTTTTCCTTTTTGGCTTAATTTATGCATGCAAAACAAATTCTCTCCTTAATTCCAAATTTTAGTTCTCTGAGAGTTGGTTATCATTCACTTGCTTGGAAGAAAAAGCTACGTCTAATTCTGGAGCCTCTGCAAAAGCTTCACCCATTATGCCCTCATAAATTATAGAATGTAATCATGAGAGATGGGGATCCTGGGTACAGAATGTGTGTAGCACAGAAACAGACTTGTTGGTTTAAAAACACTTTGAAATTGTCCAAAAGTTATCATCAAATGGAAGCCTGAAGGGAGCAGGGATAAAAAGGGGTGTCTGCAATTGGAAACTCCCATGTGGAGATGTGAGATGAGGTGAATGAAACAAGCTGATGAAATAAAGATCCGAATGGAAAAGAGAAACTGGGAAACGAAATGGATAAACATGAAAATGGTGAGGAGGGCAAGACCTCCACAAAAGATCAGAGAAGAAGAGAAAATACATAAACATGATCTGGGAAACCCTGAAAGGAAACAGACACTACCAGAGAATGAGGGAGGCTTTCTTTCCCTCACCTCTTTCACGTGGGGGGTGACAGCTAATGTTATTTCTCAAGGACAGTGATAAAAAAAAGAAATTGCAGAGGGGAACTGCATCCTGCAGAGAGCAGAAGACTTTTACTCACAGCCCTCTGTGTGTAAGCACTACATTAATAGAAAAAAAAATAGCATTGCCAGTCCTCATAGCTTGAGTAAAAGAGCAAAACTTGAAGGCCATACACAGAAAACAAGTGAGAGTATACAAAATACTCACAAGGTGTCTAGCTCTACAATGGCATCTAGAAAAACCTATGCTTATGAGAAGGCATAGCATTTAACAGTGCTATATCTATCAGGTTAGTCTTTGCCAGATCCCGAAAAGGAAATGATCATTTATTAGGCAGGTGATCAACAGCATAAAGGAACTCTAGCAAAGTCCTATATATATTTCTAGAGGAAGCACTTAGTTTTCTTCTGTACTCCAAAGAAAACGGTGTTATCTAGTATCTTTCCTGGCGCCCTGATTCAAATTAACTCATGGAAGCAAGCATAGATCAGCATCAGATCAGTCCAGGCTCAGCAGAGAGAACTGGACAGGAGTGGACATGTAACAATGACTAAAACACCGATGAATGGATCTTTGATGGCATCACGAGGTTTGCTTTTTAGTGCCAAAATATAAAAATGATGTAAGGCAGGATCATTTCTCTTTTTTCCCCACATTTTGTCTTTCTCCCTCTCTAGTTTCTTTCTTTTTTTTCTTTCACGCCTTCTTTGTTTCTACTCAGCATCTTAGTTCCCAAGAAGATAATCACTGGTAACTAATAATCAAAATTTTCTTTCTTATTCTGTAATGGCTTCAAGAGTGTTCCTTTTCTTAAAATAAATTTGTAAAATGAAACTATTATTGAGATCTTTTGTCACTTCACTGATGTTTTAGGTCTCTAGTATATTTCTTGGTAGAAGTAGATTGCATCAAAGATATCGTGTGTGTGTGTGTGTGTGTGTGTGCGTGTGTGTGATGTTGTTACTTGCAAACATGTTAAAATACAAAGAATTTCTGTGAGAAATGATTGATTGGATTCAAAGTATGGACATTAGATGAATTTCATATTAACAACACTTTGTCGAGGAAATTTAGTGGGCGAGCACTGAAACCTATAAATTATCATCATAATCTAAATGTCTGAATCTAACGTGCCTCAGTTTCAAGAGAAAATTTCATCAGAGATGATGGAATAATCAGGCACACTTTTACGCATGTGTGTAAAGTTGGGTGTCAATTCCTAGAAAATCCTGTATGAGTATAGATTTTTGAGGGACAAACCTAGTAGGGAACAACTAATATTTGTTTCCACTCTCGTCAAATTATTTGTTATCCTTTCCTTGTCTCTTGAAGAAGTTTCACATTATTAGAAAACCAGAGGCTGTTGACTAAACTAATGCTTCAGGCAGGAAACTAGAAAAAGGAAGGTAGACTGCTTTATTTCAATCCAAAACTTGGGTGTGAAGTCTTAATTTAACCACTTTTGCAAAAAGCTTTAGACTATTCCTCAAATTTTGAATAATTTGGGGGTATTTTGGCACTGGAGTAAAAAGCAAACACCTCTACAGAAAACACAGATTAGATGAATTGTTTCATCTAAATGGAGAGGGAGTTTAATAATGCTCAGTGTCCCCACGAATATATATGCTCTCATTACAGAAAGTAGCTACTGCATGTAAGATTTATCACGTTTTTTGCAGTTCTGTGAAAACCACAATTAGTTTTCATTAGGGTCAGAAAAGTTCCTAGAATACCATGTGAAAGTACTGCATACACACACAAAAGCACATACAACCTCACATACACTCCCTGCTTTAATTTATTTACAGTTGTTAGCATGCTATTAACCCCACTAATTGAAATGAACTCACAGAAACAGAATTTGAAGGAAAATTGTAGAAAAGGAATAAAGGTAGAAATTGCTATTCAAAAGATTGCATTTCTCTGGATACATCACTGTTATAATTCTACAAAGTTTGGAAAAACCAAGTGAAATTTTCAGGTTGATAAAAATTTAGAGTTTTTTTTGTTGGGGTTTAGATAGTTTAATATGGATTTTCTAAAGATCTCATTTCCCACCAGAACCTCCAAGAGAAAGGTCAACATAATTACCTTAATTTCCATCTTCGGACAGTTGGTTAAAGCTGTCAAAATACTTTATCTTTACTTTTTCTTCTGTGCTATCCAAGAAATTAATACAGGTTGCCAATACACTTGGACCAAAAAGTAAAGGGTTGTCAAAAAGACTCCCATGTTTGCAAATTTGCTGGGAAACTCTTGGGCAAGGGGTGCAAAAGGACAAGCATTTAACTTACTGACTTTAAAAAACTTACTGTCGGTGACTAAGTGGGAAACTGACAGTCTCAGGGAAGTGATGGTGGTCCCTAACGGGCTGTCAGTCTTACCCATTCAGTTAATACTCTCTTCATTTTCATGGAAGCATATGCTATGTTACTAAGGAAATGCCCCTTATGTTTTCCTGTATTCATATTCAGCTTTCACCTGCCATACTTAACCTCTGTGTAGCATGTTTGCTCTTATAGGTATCTGCATTCAGGAGATACCGTTGGTTTTCTTTGAACTAGCATGAATGGCAAAATTTAGTTAGCATTAAGCACTTGAACCTCACCCTTTTTCAGAGCATTTTAATTCCCTGAGATCAGTTCACCTTCTGTTTGTATCAAGTGCAAATCATTGTAGTACCTGGTGTGATTGTATACATAGAATGGGAACTCAAGGAAAGGTTGGATTTGTTCTTTAGCTCCTGTAATAGTGTACACGGTAGCTCAATGAAGGAAGGAGGGGAGAGGCAAATACTACTATGATGTAAATAACAGTTTCATTGACAGATTAAGACTTTTTGGCTTAGTAATCCCACGAAGATCACTCACCACCAAGTATGGTAGAGCCAAGACTGAAACTCAAGACTTTAAGCTCAATGTTGTTTACATGTCATTATCCAATGTAATAGTTTCCTAGGGCTGCATTAGGTTCCTAGGGCTGCCATCATAAAGTAACACACACTCTATGACTTAAAAACAACAGAAACTTGTTCTCTCACAGTTCTGAAGGCTAGAAGTCTGAAATTAAGGTATCAGCAGGACTTTGTTCCCTCTAAAGCCTCTAGCTAACATCCTTTCTTGTCTCTTCCAGTTTCTGGTAGTCCCAGACATTCCTTGGCTTGTAGTAGCATAATTCCCATCTTTGCCTCTGTCTTCACCTGGAATTTTTTCATAATATCTTCATATTATCTTCTTATAAGAACACCAGTCATATCGGATTAGGGCCCGCCCTAGTCTGGTATGACCTCATCTTAACTAATGACTTCTGCAGTGAGACAGAGTCCTGGGGATGAGGACTTCAGCACATCTTTTTGAGGACGCAATTCAATCCATCACATATTCTAAAAGATTACATTTAGATTATATTTGTAGTATTAAGCAAGTATGTATGAAAGACAGTGTAAAAATTAATGTCACAGAAAAGCATTTGTATCTATTGTCACAAAGAAATTGTCTTATGATTAGCTTGATTGCAGTGTATCTGGCATCTACCAGATTAAATTCCTACCTATGAACAAATGACCCAAGACATGTAGGTAATGGGATTTCTAGTAGAAGTTTAGGTAGTATATTATTACTCACAGGCCTAGCTTGATTCCTATTTTTTGTTTGTTTGTTTTTCTGGGAGGAATATTTTGGTAATATATTCGCCTAATGTTAGTGTAAGCATCTTATTTCAAAATTAGCAGAGAGACAAGATTAAATGTTCATTTGTTATTCTGGTTAGGAATATACTTTGTCTTCTCTTAAAATGCAGCAGAGCACCAAGCATCCTGTCTGGTTCCAGTCTTTTTTATGTTTTTTTTAGTGATTTCTTTCCTAAGAGTTA